>NC_090933.1:122657754-122960784 GCF_040938575.1 Ambystoma mexicanum | reverse complement strand
TGCAGCGCAGTGCAGGGAGGCGAGCTCCTGCTCAGGTGCTCCTGGTGCTTCTGTATGGCTCAATCAGGCACCTTGGAAGCTTGCCTTGGAAGCAAGAAGACGCGGAGCAACACAGGGTTGTACCCTGGGTTTGCGCTTAAAAACCTCTGTGTATTAAGCGCGTTATAAAAAAACAATCATAATGTCAGGTATCGTGGAGTCATATCACCTTGACTCCAGTGGGAGCCCCTCTCCTATTTATATGTATAAAACAGGATGTAGGAACTACTACTCAGGCAAGGTCAAGATCTTTAACAGGATCTGCTCCTTCATAATTAGAAAATGAAATATCAAACGTGTTCCAAGAACAACATGAATTGTAACAGCGTACCAGAGCTCCTGGCGAGCCAATCCGAGAGCCCCCAGGATAGGTAGCTCTTCCGTTCATAAGCAGATGAGAAGATCTTTCTGGTAATTAGTAAATAAATATATTCCCTTGTTAGCGTCAAAGAGGGTGGGTATGACGTGCGCTCTAAGGCCTAGGGCTAGGAGAAGCCTGGCTGGAGTGTTTTGGACCCATTGGAGTTTTCTGATTTGAGATGCAGGGGCACCCCGATATAGGGAGTTGATGTAGTCTAGGTAAGAGAGAATGATAGTATACTCAAAATGGCCATGCCATGTATTTTTCTACCAGTCTTTGGCATTTTTCCTTACCCACAGGTAAGGAAATCCCATGAAAGCTAAGTCTTTTCCCAGCAGGCAACGTGGTGGTGTGAGTATCTGGCCAGATATAGGGGGCTAGCAAAGTCCAGTCCCAATCCACGCTCATGTCAGGGTCATGTCTGTTGCTGGGCAGATGTGGGGCAAGAGATGTCCATGATTGAACAGCCCATGTCAATTTGACTGGCGCAGATCCTAAGGGATAAAAAGGAGCCCTGCAGCACTTCTTCAGATAATTGTTTGGAGCCAAGACTCCCACAAAGCGTTGCAGCCGGCTGAAAACAAGAGAACGACAGGAGATGTCCAGCATTGCCTCCAGCTAAGTCCCAGTGAAGCCTCATCCGTATTGATCAACTTACAAGACCTTCATAGGTGCTTCAACCCTTGGACCGGTGGGACCAACCAGTTTGCATAACGGCCATTTTAGGCCAGCTGCACAGTTTCTTTTTTTTTTTTTAATTTTTTTTTTTTATTAAGGTATGTAGTATACAATCATAAAGTCATAACTTCATAAACATAATGCAGTGAAACCTTTACAATAGTATAGGTTAAACAATGGTAAAAGAAAGTGTTCCGAGAGAGCAGTTAATTGAGTACTCTGTGTATAATTAGGAGTTAAGCATTTGAAGAACAAATTTTCAATACAATTGAAAACATACGCGAAACAACCATAGCACCGTGTTGTGCTAAACTTAGTTTAGAACGATTTCTGCATTATGATGTCTTAAGTGGGGGAAGACAAACACAAGACTGACATTTGACAAACACGAGATGTGAGGGGAGGGGGGAAGAAGAGGGGGGGTAGATATTAATGAAGAGAGGCACATTGGCATATATTACAGTAAATATTCAGTTGAGTGATGGGATCAATATTCACATGTAAAGATCTTGGGAGCATGAAAGGAGTATGAGATATTTGAGGATGTCACATTCCGTGCGTAGTTACATTAAAGTGATTCAGATAGCGAATGAAAAATGACCATTTAGCATTAAACTTGGGTATAGAATTAAGATTGTTTGCCATGCACATTTCCATCTTTTGCGTGAGACATATATTGTTCCACCAGCTTCTTATACACAGGGAACGAGAATCTTTCCAATTGGCAGTTATACTCTTCATAGCCAAACAAATAAAGAGATCATAGAGCCTGGAAGCATCATATGGCAAGTGGGTGGTAACTGCCAGGCTACCTAAAACAATATTCATAAATGAAAGTGGTATATCGGTGAAGAAAATAGAGTTAAGGTATTTCCATACTTGTTGCCAAAACTTAAGGGTATAGGGGCATGAGAAGAACATGTGCTCATACGATGCAGGGGTAGCTCCACAAGTCCAACAATTGTCATTGTCATTAATATTGGATAGAAATAATTTGGCTGGTGTAATGAAAGCTCTATGTATAAAGAAGAAAGAATGTTTGGAGTTATTTGCTGATGTTGAAATATATTTGATTCTAGAGAAGAGCTTAGACCATGTGTAATCGTCTAAAACATAGCCAAAGTCATCTTCCCATTTGTGGCGTATCGAGCACAACTTCAGGGATGATATTAGGATGTTGTAGAATTTTGAAGCCTTTGTGTCAGTGGGCATAGTAAGATGTAGCAATCTTGAGGCATCAGGAGTCAGAATATCATTGGAGGAGCTGTGGAGAGCGTCAAAGCAAGAATTAACTAATTCATTATAGAAGTTGTAATCTGTGTTGGGGATTGAGAATTGATTTTTAAGCTGCTGAAAGGAAGCTGCACAGTTTCAATACAAGGGGATCACTCACAAATAAAATGGCTGAGCCCAGGGCTTAAAAAATGGGGATCAAGCTCTTCAGGCCCGAACGCCATTTGGGCACAAAAAAAAGGTTGTAGTACCATGAGGACTTCAGGGCAAATCCCTCTGACCATAGGCTTCAGAGCCTAAAATCGCTCATGTATCAAGAATGGCATCCAAGACAAACCAATGGTAGCGCATTTCCAAGAAAAGAAATACACACATAATGACATTTTCTGGTTCATCTTGCAAACAGCCAAGAACCCATTCAGAGGAGGTGATAGAGATCTGGCCCTACGAAAATTAGAGCAACAATGGATATATCGCCTAAATTCAGTGAAACAAGGCCTCAATGTCGCCATTGAATGGAGTCTTTTTTTCAAATAACTATCCCCCACTACCTCCCTTTAATTAAATCTCTTCTCTCCCATACACAACATGATTGGCATCTAGTTGACTATCCATCCTCTTTCAGTAATCCAAATGTCGTAAGCCAACATTTTTCAAACCATATCATGTCTTGTGCCAATATTATATTCTAAATTTACCCTCTAAATATTATGCCTGAAAAATAATGAACAATTTCCGCTGCATTTACCTGGACATTAATGTCGTTTTTTATCTCGCAATATGTATATGCCTTTTTTATCTCGCAATATGTATATGCCTTTGTTGGTTTTCTATTGGTTTAAACATGCTATCACCTGTGCTCACATTATGCCATGTAAATACCTAGTGGCTATGTGACTAATGTATACTTTTCCTATTGCCTTCATTTTACAATAAGTAATACACTGTTAAATCACAACAGAATGGAATAATGTTTTTAGACCACATCTAGTGCTGTGTTATTACCAGTTGTCCTTTTTCCCTTTCCGAATGACTACCATGCAAAATAATGTACATCTGGTACAGACGCTTATGTGAGTCCCCCCCCCTCTCCCCCTCTCAGACAACTTTCCCAATATATGAGCTTTTTTGGCGCTACCACAGCACTCATCGCGCATGCTCCATAAAATAGTATTCCTACATCGCACATGCGTGTTGGTAGCCTTCCTTTGGCCCCACTGCACGCATGCGTCGCGATCAATACTTTGTTGTCCCACTCGAAGAGATCCACAGCTCTTTTCCGCGCACCAACCAGCACTGCCGTATTCATAACGCCACCAGGTAAGCCTTGCTTTCGGTGATTCTTTTACTTTTTAGAACCCTAAAAACCTCGAGCGGTTCACCCGTATTACGCTCGCCGCACAAGTCACTCTGCCGGTATACTATGTCATTTGGCTACCATGCCTCACTGATGGCCGTATTAAATTCCTAGCCCTTCCACTCTGTGCTAGTCACCTTAATATTACATTGTGGCTACACACCCCTAATCCTCCACCCAACCACCTTAGTTCACAACTTTGTGAGCACTCCCTTTTGGCCGCTTCAGACAGCAACTCTGGCCGAGCACAAATAGGCACTTCATTTCTCTTTCACTTTTAAATGCAGGCACTATCTACAGCACCTTGCCGGTTTAGTTCCCAAACCCTACTTAATTGGTTTTCATTTTTTCATTGCCTCGACTCACCGCGTACTGCCTACAACCACCTTAGTTTTCCAGCCTTACACCTGGAAAAAGGTACCCCTCCCTTTGAAAATTATCACCTTGCTGTAATTTATTTTACATATACGATAACTTACTGTTATCCATTTCATCCCTGTAGACCCAGGCTACAGTGCTTCGCCTAGCAAACAGCGCAGCTCCCTTTTTTGAAACAAATCTTCCAGTCTAACCGCTGATTTTTAAAGGTAGGCCTTGACTCCGCAGTGTTTGTGGTCCCCCCTTCTTTTCAAACTCTATTCTAAATTTTGCTATCTTCTTTTAGAAAACTTCCCCCTTGAACCACGTCCTGATGAAAGACCGGACCCTTCATTTTACAACACCACTACGCTCAAGTGAAGGCTTACTCCACCCCGGACTGGAAACATATTTCTGTGTCGACAACCAATACTACTATCTGTTTAAAAGTAGTAATGTAAACCCTTTTCACACAATATGTTACTAACCTCCACTTTAAACTGTGATGTTTAAAACAGTTCTAATTTTGTGTTGAGGTTTGGCTCAAGTAAACCCTTGAATAGGTTCTGTTTCTATATACTTACTGTTTTTATAGTGTGCAATAATGTTTTGAATAAATCTATTTGTTTTGAAAATGTCTCTCCCCTGACCCTCCTTTGCCAGCATCTATACACTGGCAACCTGCTTCTCTCAAGCCTACCTTCTACATACGGTTAGAACAGGGGTAGCCTATGCCTCTTCTCATCTTACTAAAATGGGATAAGCCTTAATAAAGTGCTGGGTTAATGCCTTTCCTTTAAAAATACCCTTCTCCTAAGCCAGGCTCTGGGCAAATATTTGGCTACAGCAAACTCTGTTACCTCCTCTCCCGTCCTTCCAAAAACGTTCTTGTCTTGAGCAGTGGTCCGTTAATGACCGGCCAGAAACTTTAGTTATTTACGTGCACTTAGGTCTGTGTCTGTAACGCTACAGTTCCCTCTACCTGCACTTATTGGACACCTGCTGTCTGCACTTACCCTTGCACCTGCCACCTGCTGGCCACACTTCTTGCTATTGTTTTGATCCCATGTACAGCACTGCCCCCTCCCCTTTCCCCTGGTACTTTTCCCCTCCCCCTCCCCTGCACTTGCGCAATCTCAATGTCACTTGGCCTAGTAAGATCGCTGTCTCTGTCCTCCCTCTCTTCCCCCTCCCTTGCCTCGTCGCGCCTTGAAACACTTGTGTATCGGCGCGTTATAAATACCATCTCATATCACATGATAAATAGATTCTCCTGCAATCCATGTACAAGGGGCAAATCAGCATACTGTGTGTTACGCTCTCTGTCAGAGGACTGCAATATACACATTAGTCGGTTTGTCGTTCTTCCCGGTTATTTAACCGATGGGCTAGAGGCAGGGTTCTTCCTAGAGAAAGAGCTCAGGAACGTTGGTTTTAAGACATCTCTGTATTCCTCAGAGCCTGGCATCGTCTTATAGAACCTGTGTGCCGAAAGGGGTGTAGAATTCCGGATTCTGAGCATGAAATGCCCTTCAACCTTAGCTAGGAAATCCCTGTTCACAATTCCTGCGATGCTGGCGATGATATCAGCGGATCCCAATCGCACAAACATTTTCATGAACCAACCCGATATAGGGAATTATTAATCTATTTAAGCCAAGAGGTCGAAATCCTCCCTCCTGTGTAAGGTAATCTTTCAATGCAGCCCTGTCCTTAACCAGGGCTGATGAGGTCCAAAGCCCGACCCAATACAAATGCGGATAGAGAGCAGTAACACAGATAACATGGAACACATTTAATTCCTTGTGAAGTGGAGAAGTGGGGTGTAATGTTCGGTAAACCTAATACGTCCTTTAGAAAACCATTCTCCCTGGCACATAATGTGGCGTTAAGCACCCCTTCCAGGTGCTGGAACGGGTGGTAACGGCCCGGCAGCCTGAGTTATAGGGCAGAGCAAAGCCCTTAGGGTGGGGGGAAGATAGTGGCAGGGGCAACCGGCCGCCTGGCAGCTTGGAATGCTGGCTGAGATCACCAGTTTCAGCCTGTGTTCCTAGCCACCCGATTGGCTGGCTCCCCCGTCAGGGTGCTAATGTCTTAAACTGCCTAGAATCCCAAAGATCCGACCCATTCAATGCAGCTTGTCTTCCTCCTGACTGCTCCATTACCCTGTGCGTTGGTGAATTTTGCACAGGCTCGAGAGTATCTTGAACGTTTTCTGTTTGATTGTTCCAGTACCCCCTGCTCGAAAATGGCAGCCCCAAGCAATGCTACGTGCCAACTTCACCGTTCTCCTCCTCCCTGTGGAAAAGACCATAGATTCTGTCTTGCCCTGTGTATTGCTCAGACTCTTAGCTGTACAGAAATCCTTGAATAAATAGGGCATTCTGCTATGGCCCTCGGCAATGGAACTCTTTGTCACTGCTGAAAAGTGACTTTGCACTGCCGACACAAACGCTGATTCATGGAACTGTGCAAAGTGCATTTTTGCAGTGCAAAGTTCGGGCATAGTCAGCGCATAGTCTTCAGGGTTTGTGCTGGTAGTGCAAAGTCACTTTTCAGCAGTGCAAAGTCACTTTGAACCGGGCAAATATACCATGAATCGGGCCCTTTATCTCTACAAAGTTTGAACTCCTTTGTTGCCTTTTGGAAAGCGCTCAAAACAGATTTATTTAGGTGATGTCTGTATACTTTTTGTTTGTCTACATCTTCTAAGTGTTGGTCAGTGGTTTGTGGTCTTGAAAAATCTGCGCCTAGATCCAGTTGATTCTGCCTGAAGCACTATATAAATACCATAAATCAAACAATTAAATGGCAAATAAATAATAAATACTATCTATTGCATATTGCACTATAACTAAGTAATTTTCTTGAAATAGCACCCCAATGCCTGCGTGGCGCTTTACAAATGCAAAAACAAATAAATAAATATGTAATCACTGCAGTCCCGTGCATATATTCTATTAGGTTGTAGGAATTTGACACACCCAACACAAATTAGAATCAGATAAAAACACAGAGGGTGAAATACCATTTGACACCTAGGAAGGGTGCATTATCCCGAAAAAAAGCAGGAAACAAACCAAAACTAAAACAAAATATACACATAAAGAAATAAATAAATAGACAATTCAGTAGGCTTGGTGGTGTGCATTTAGGACTTCACCATGTATATCGAGGGGTTCAACAGGATCGAAACCTGGGTCCTAGTATATGGCAGGCACGCCATGCAGGTGATCAAACGTGTATATTTGGATGTTATAGGGAACAGCGGGTGCCCTAACCCCTATGTGGATGTAATGACAGCTAGGTCACACGCTCCACCTTCTCATAGCACATCTGTGTGTGTGTGTGTGTTGGGGCAGGGCATGAAGGCACAGGTGCTTCAAACTCCATTGAATGACACAGAGCCACCTAGTGGCAAAAGGATGAAAAGCATATCGGAAGGCTCTGTAGGACATGTATCAGAGCAAAATAGTGCCCAAAAGAGCATGGCTGAATCACCTGATAAAAAAAAGAGTAAAAAGAGTGATATATACAAAGGTCACTCTAAAGTGCAGTATTGCAAATCTCCTTCTGAAGCTGGGGCTCACTGGCACACCGCGGGTGTTCATTCCTCTTTAGCTAGCCTGCTGAATGTCCCTTTTAAGCTCTGAGCTGGGGTGTCTGGCCCAGCCCTTTAAGATGAGGTAGCAATACTTTGAGATGGATGAAGATGCAGAATATACTCAAACATCAATAATAAAACTAACTCACGAAGTTGGCAAAGTCGTAACTGTTTTAATATCAATGATCTAAAACAGGGAGTTACAACGAACATCAACGGATTCGCTAGATCTTCGCACTCAATGCATTTCATATAAAAAGAAACTTTTTTACTAAAAACTCAGTATCGCTGACGTCAACCTACGTTGCAAACTACAAAAACATATGTGGGGATGTCAAAGGATTACAGGGAACATCTGGGTATACGTTCCATACTTGTTAGGAAGGTGATTGGGTCTCTAACATCAGGTGGGGCAACTAAGCCCTCCTCTAGTGCAAGTTTCTACGAACGTCATCAAATACACGACGTCCCATTGATTATACAAACTATAGGGCTCTTTGCTACGTGGCCCTCTATAATTGGTTGGCAACTTTGTACCCCTAGGTAATATTCTACCTATGCAAGCAGCACGCAGGCTAATTGTCCAGGTGCTAGTGGGCTGGTCAAGCCGCAAGGAGAAGGCCAGAGGACAAGGCCTGCACTCCTCTTTGCAGCTCCGCTGCGAGTGCCTCCATCAGCTGTGCTCGATCAGCTGGCAGCAGAATTCCATCTGCTTTTCGGAGAGCCAGCTGATCTCGCGCAGGCCCCCGCCTTGGAAGGCATGGGCACCGAGAAAGCATTTTTTGAATTTGGCGCCGAAACGACGCCGCTTCCCGCCCGCAACCCGCAGCCTCATACGGCCTCCCACCCTGCCGGCTCCACCCCCCCCCCACCATAAAGAGAGACGGGGCCCATCACCAGGCGAAGCCACAAGGAGAAGGCCAGAGGACAAGGCCTGCACTCCTCTTTGCAGCTCCGCTGCGAGTGCCTCCATCAGCTGTGCTCGATCAGCTGGCAGCAGAATTCCATCTGCTTTTCGGAGAGCCAGCTGATCTCGCGCAGGCCCCCGCCTTGGAAGGCATGGGCACCGAGAAAGCATTTTTTGAATTTGGCGCCGAAACGACGCCGCTTCCCGCCCGCAACCCGCAGCCTCATACGGCCTCCCACCCTGCCGGCTCCACCCCCCCCACCATAAAGAGAGACGGGGCCCACCGCCAGGCGAAGCCGCAAGGAGAAGGCCAGAGGACAAGGCCTGCACTCCTCTTTGCAGCACTTCGCTGCTCGAAGTCTGCCGTTTACCACAGACTCTTGCTGGAATCTCAAGGTAAGGAGTCCCGCACTCCGGAACTACCCCACACACTCGCAAAAAGGCGAGACCGTCTACGCACACGTACTTTACCTAGCGTATTGGTCACTCTGCCCATCCCCACAAGTGCACGCAATGCACGACTACAGTCGAGAACCTTACCTACAACTAACCGAAAGGCCACCTCCCCAGTACTGCATCTATACCACAAACTAATCCACACAACGAAGCTGACCCCACTTATCAAGCACCACCGTGAGCCACTTGCATTGGATACAATGTCTAAGACTCTTGTTAATGTGTCACTCACACGTATGAATGAAATTACCGCTATTAGCAATTCTTCTACCACTGCCTTGCTACCTAATGATGCAAATGCCACTTTATCTGTGTCTATGACTCCAGAAAACATGCCCACCACTGGTTTGAATGAAATTACCGCTATTTGCAATTCTTCTACCACTGCCTTGCTACTTAATGATGCAAATGCCACTTTATCTGTGTCTATGACTCCAGAAAACATGCCCCCCACTGGTTTGAATGAAATTACCGCTATTTGCAATTCTTCTACCACTGCCTTGCTACCTAATGATGCAAATACCACTTTATCTGTGTCTATGACCCCAGAAAACATGCCCCCCACTGGTTTGAATGAAATTACCGCTATTTGCAATTCTTCTACCACTGCCTTGCTACTTAATGATGCAAATGCCACTTTATCTGTGTCTATGACTCCAGAAAACATGCCCCCCACTGGTTTGAATGAAATTACCGCTATTTGCAATTCTTCTACCACTGCCTTGCTACTTAATGATGCAAATGCCACTTTATCTGTGTCTATGACTCCAGAAAACATGCCCCCCACTGGTTTGAATGAAATTACCGCTATTTGCAATTCTTCTACCGCTGCCTTGCTACCTAATGATGCAAATGCCACTTTATCTGTGTCTATGACCCCAGGAAACATGCCTCCCACCGGTTCGGATAGGCCACCCCCGACCATCAATGTCACCCCTGAACCGCACCTCAAATGTGCCCTCATCAACGCCCGCTCCATCAATGCGCATGCACTAGACATCCACGACCTTATTACCACCCTAGATCTAGATCTTCTAATGGTCACCGAAACTTGGCTACATGAAGCCTCAGGCCCCGCCCTATCCCTCGCTCTCCCACCTGGCTATGCCATCACGAGACAAGATCGCATGACCACTGGAGGCGGTGTCGCACTCATAGCCAAAGACTCAATCACCATCAGAAGGGCTGACAAAACTATCAACAATAACAGCGACTACCTTCAATTAAAACTCACCATCTCGCACCAATGCACCATCACCCTACACCTCATCTATCGACCACCAGGCCCCCTAGGAGACTTCCAGGCCTCCATCACCCACCTCCTGGCGGACAACCTTAAAAAGTCATCCAAAGCCATTCTCCTTGGAGACATCAACCTTGGCCTGAATGACGCCAAAGACCCTACAGCCAAAGCACTTGACACAGCTCTAGCCACCCTAGGATTCGTCAACACCATCAACAACCCCACACACGCCCTAGGCAGATCACTAGACTGGATCGCCCACCACAATTGCCCCATCACAGTCACGGGCAACACCCCCACCCCATGGTCCGACCACCACACCATCACCTTTAACATCCCCACCACTACAACCACATCCCACCCCCCTCCTCCCTTGCCTCCTGCCCTTACAAGGAGTGCCCGTCAACTGACCAAAGAAAGACTCCTACCCTTCTTACAGGGACCCGCCTTCACAGCCCCATTCTCCAACGACCCGGAAACTCTGGCAAAAAATTATGATACGGCCATCACAGCAGCAATCAATACCATCGCCCCACTTAAACTTCGGAAAACCAAACCCACTAGACACGCTAATGCGTGGTTCACCCAAGACCTTCTAAAACTACGCTCCGACAAACGGGCAGCATTAGCTCTTTGGCAAACATCACGGGATGAGAAAGACAAACTCAACTTCAAATCCCTTGCAATTAATTACAAGAAAGCCATCATTAAAGCCAAAGCTAAATCCTTCGAAGAGAGAATTGCTGAGGCCAAGTCGAACACCAAGGAAATGTTCGCCATTTTCAGGGAACTTGAGAACCCCACACCCACCCCCCAAAACTTCACTAAGGACAAAGAATGGTGTGACAACATCCAAACAGCCATGCGCAATAAGATCAGCTCTCTCCAAGCCAAAATCTTGAACACCAAACTAACACTCTCCACCCACACTACACCCTCCCCACCACCACTGCCCCCATCACCCACTGAGGCCCCACCCACCTTCTTGTTTAAAACCGTCCAAGAAAACGACATGATCAACATTATGAAAAACATAAAACCCTCCAATTGCAAAGGCGACCCCTGTCCTGCCTCCATCATCAAAGACTGCGCAGACACCTTGGCCCCTTTTCTAACAGCCTTCGTCAACGCCTCCTTTACCACGGGGAGAGTCCCCGCCTGCCTAAAGGAAGCATGGGTCCGACCCCTCATAAAGAAACCCACACTTGACCCCACCTCCCCTAATAACTACCGCCCCATCACCACTGTCCCTTTCCTCCTCAAGATTCTAGACAAAGCAGCCTACCTGCAGGTCCAGCACTTCCTCGAAGAACAGAACCTCCTTGGACTGAGACAATCCGGCTTTCGCCCTAGGCATGGGACAGAGACCGCCCTACTCGACCTAAAAAACCTAATGGACGACGCAAGGGACCAAGGCAAACCTGCCTTGCTCCTTCTCCTGGATCTGTCGGCAGCCTTTGATCTTGTAGACCACGACATCCTCTGCCACCACCTCTCCTCCACAGCCAACTTCTCTCAAGAAGCCATTACATGGATCGCCTCCTTCCTCCAAGGCAGTACCATGCAGGTCTTCTCCGACCTAGCCACTGCATCACCCTCTATCATGCTATGTGGGGTGCCCCAAGGCTCCTGCCTCTCCCCCACCCTCTACAACATCTTCACCCGCCCCCTCTTCCTCATCCTTGACGCCATGGGCATCTCTTACACCAACTACGCCGACGACACACAGATCCTTCTCACTCTGACAGGCAACTATGACACGGACTCTGCTACCCTCAACAACATCTACAACACAATTCAAATGTGGATGGCTATCAATGGCCTCTGCCTTAACTCCGACAAAACTGAGCTCCTACTCGTAGGCTCCCCTGACACCATCAAGAAACTTGATGCTCAGTTCAGCCATTTCACCATTGACTCAATCACGATCCCAGTACTTGACACGGTAAAAACACTAGGCGTCTACTTAGACTCCAATCTATCCATGACCAGACAAGTAAACGCCATTGCCTCCTCTGCCGCTTACCATGCAAAACTCCTTAACGCAATCAGACCTTATCTGTCAAAAGACACCTGCACTAACATAGCCAGGGCCATAACCGGCTCGCGACTTGATTACTGCAATATTCTTTTCCTTGGGACCTCCAACAAAAATCTTGAGAAGCTCCAAGTAATACAGAACAGTGCCCTACGCGCTGCACAAGGCATTGCCAAGAGAGAGCACATCACCGCTGCCAGAAAAGCTTCCCACTGGCTCCCCATAAAGGAGAGGATCCTATTCAAGGCTCTAAGCATCACCCACAAATGTGTCCATCTTGCTGCCCCAATGTACCTTTCGCAGAGGATCCACCTGGTCTCCTCCACAAGACCCACTAGATCACCCTATGCCAGCATGCTCTCAGTACCCTGGGTAAAAAAGACCAGAGCAGGGGGCTCCAGTTTCCCGTACCTCGCTGCCGTACACTGGAACACCCTCCCTAGCTCCCTGCGCTCTGAACCCTCACTGACCGCCTTTCGGAAAACCCTGAAAACGACCCTGTTCATCTAACAATTACATGGCCTAGCCCTCATAATTGTATTGTATGATGTATTATGTGATATATCTGATCACAGGTCACTGCCTTACTGTAACCCAAGGCACAACCTGCTCACATTGTAACTAAGTCTTCCTGCAAGTAACAGTGCCACAATGCCCCTGGGCTGCCTGCGCGCTATATAAATTTAATAAAAATAAAATAGCTTCCCACCAATTAGCCTGTTCATCTATCATCACCCTTGCAGTCTGCCAGTCAATTAAGCTTTGAACTTAGCCTTGGAAATGTTCTCTGAGCTCGAGAATATGAGGGAGTTTATGCATATTCTGTCTTCTCGGTTTCGATACAGCTCATCCCAGTGTCTATTCTCATCCATGTTACGAAGCAGCTCCCAGCCTTCTTAGGTTGACATGCTAGGTTTATTACAGCTTCTCAGGACACCTTCACAAGCAGTTACATAGTCCTTAAGTAAGTTACATTAATAGGACAGAAACACTGGCAGCCCATCACCCAGGCTTCAGGCTGACTACCTGCCCAACATAGAACCTCCCCTCAGGCATTCCGACACTCAGACACAAACACTCCACATGACATCACAACATTCCTTCTGCATTCCCACTACCAAGCTAAGCCAGACACAACACATCTCCTCCCCTTACATTGGCACATTGCACAGAGCAACAATACATAACGCATACACAACACACCTCCCCTCTTCCCTTCCGACAACAACACAGACATTACACAGCACACCTCCATACACATCAAAATCATTCACACTGACTCACATCATCAGGGCAAGCACACACCATGTGCTCTGACACTCAAACACTCGCCTCATACCCGATGCGCTGGCCAGGCACCCCAGGACCAACAACTAATGTCACTGTCACACTCCGGACCCTGATGGGGTGAAAAGAGTCATAGAAGTACACACAGTACAGCTAAACACAGCCGCACGTGCACAACAAATAGAACAATGAATTATTTGTGGTAAATAAACCACAAAGTCGGGGTAATACGTGACCATGCAATGCCTAATACCACAGGCACGCCCGAACCAACCAAAACCGGGGGCGCTACCACCCGTACACACATACCCTAACCATGCGTGACTCATACGGCAGTCACAACCCTACACCTAATGGGGGCACTACCACCCAGATACCAAACCATTCACTTCGAATGACTGACCAAGGTCAAGCTCCAACATTTGGTGGTGCTACCACCTCACACAGCCATACGTGGGATAACCATGCATAACTCATTACAGTCATGCCCCGACATACATGGTGGCGCTACCACCATAAACCCACGTACACTGTTTAACCATGCGCGACTCATCACAATCACGCCCATACTGTTCTGGAGGCGCTACCCCCAAACACCAACGTGGCACTACCTCCCAAATGCCCGTGTGTATATCATTCCACACCCATACTCAAAATATTACTGAAGGCGCTACCCCCAGAAATTACATTTGGAAGGCAGAAACATGCTGACCTGGCATTCACACCATCAGCAAAACCATAATTATATATCACATATAAGCTTCACCCAAAAACAAACACATGGGAGGCGCTACCCCCGCATTCACCAAACAATCATATCCACACCTCTACAAGAAACAATTGAAGGCGCTACCCCCAATCTCACTAAATTCCAGGAGCCAATACAGATTTTCTATACTGTACACAATGCATCACATAAGAGAATATACAGTTCACATTGCATTGCTCTATACATTGAAGTGATGCATTTTTTTTAAAAACACCATATTTCATGAATTCCGAACCAATCCAATCCTAATAGTCCATGTCTCAACTTAGCGACCTAAACACTGAAAATCCTCAAGAAGGTTAGTTCTAGACTCTAATACCATACACTAAATGTCATGAGCACATTTCCATATCCAATCTTAAAAGTCTATGTCGATATAAAGCGACCTAAAAGCTGAAAGTCCTCAAAAGGATAATCCTAGTCTTCAAACATGACCCACACCACTCACAAATAATCATGAGCAATCCATGCAGCAAACAACCCGTACCATTACCTGAAGTAGCTAAACAGAAATGCATTTGCTTAAAACAAGACATCAATGTCGCCTTCTATGTGTCTACAAATCCTCAAAGTGTAACCATCCACTCTTAAAACACCAGATATCAGTGGCGCAACACACAAGGATAATATCACAAAAGGATACTTAAGTCCGTTCTCCTTGAATCCTTAGAAGATAATCCGTCACCATCTCAGTGGTCTGTCCATCAGTTTTTAGACAACCAAACAGCACCTCGGCCCCGCAACGTTCCTCCTTCGATGGGGAGGATGATAGATCTCCAAGTCTGTGTTGCATTTACAATACATAGACTTATTCCCTCGCCATGCCGCTCAGAATGCATAAGTAGTACTCCAACAGGGCATCGCATACTTTCCCTTCGCTGGGTAGACCGCTACCTGAACGTCCCGCCACAGTAAAAAACAGCGCACACTCAACTTCTGTGTGCCCTACTATTCCTCAATGAACGTTACGATGCGTCCCGAACACGCAACCTCACGCCTTTGGGTTCCTTATTCGGAAATCCCCATCATTTCTCACCCTTGACGCGATACAGCCGCATTGTTTAAGCCTCCCGATTCTTGCAACTCCTGAAAGTTCGGCTTGTTTAAACCTCGCAAGCAACGATTCCTGCATCTCCTGAGCATTCGGCTCATTCGCCAACTCCGTTCACTTCCATACTGGCGGCACCATTCCCTTGCCAGACACAGGGTAGTGAAGATCTCTGCTCACCCAACGGTCACTGTCTCTGGCATCTACTGACTCTGGTTTATGCACCATGATCGCTTTACGCTTTACCAGTACAAAGGACACATCCCTTCACCCTGGCTTCATTTACTTTCATTTTCTTCATGATGTGGATCTTTCCCTTGGTTTGCCTTGTCCCTTGTTTTACCTGCTGGGACATATGATTAAACCTAATGGGACAGCTCTGCTCTTCCTTTATGGGCAAACCTCCCACTTTAGATTGAAAGTAACTACTTCCCACTTCCCTTAACCGGGACAGCATCACTTGTCTCCCTATGGGCCAGCTCCTTTCTACATCCTATGCAGCATGACTTCTCATTTCATTACTGGGACACAGCTTCCTTTCATCTTCTGGCCCAGCTCCCTCTCCACCCCCCCCCCCCGAGACTCAGCTCTCCCTCCAGATCATGAGCTGCTGGTCTCTCATGCTACGGGGTCTATGTGGTCTTTTTCCTCCCCCTTTGGCACCCTGGGTTATGGGTCTTACTTGTATTGGGAGCAGTGTTGTCCTACTTCTTGTCATTTCCTTTCCTGCACCCCCCGCAGCAGGTTTCTTCAGCTTCCTACTTTTTCTTGCACTTGGGTTCTTCTTCTTTAAGACCGACTTGTCGCCAATGTTACGAAGCAGCTCCCAGCCTTCTTAGGTTGACATGCTAGGTTTATTACAGCTTCTCAGGACACCTTCACAAGCAGTTACATAGTCCTTAAGTAAGTTACATTAATAGGACAGAAACACTGGCAGCCCATCACCCAGGCTTCAGGCTGACTACCTGCCCAACATAGAACCTTCCCTCAGGCATGCCGACACTCAGACACAAACACTCCACATGACATCACAACATTCCTTCTGCATTCCCACTACCAAGCTAAGCCAGACACAACAATCCAACCACGTGACTGCAGACCAGGTTTTAGAGTCTTCTGAATTTAAAATACTATTTAATGATGAACATCTGATGTCTTCAATGTTCTCACCCCTCACCTAAGACAGGAGTTTTGTTCTTTTCACTTGTTCTGTAACCACTGTGTGAACATTCAGGCCCATGGTAGCCTTGGCTTCTTGGTGTTGAGGCAGCCAAGCCCTTCCTTCATTCACCTCTGTTAGGAAGTGCTATTATATAAATAAATTGTATTACGATAATAATGATATAACTCGTATGTTTTTTGGGAGGAGCCCCCAGGTGGCCAACCTTCATCAATACGACATCTTTGTGTATGGTTCTATCTAACATTCTGGAACCATAGACAAATCTGTGGTCAGGCTACAGAACATATGTACATCATAGAATGAAGAACTATGTACATAATACTAAGGTGTATGTAACATCACAACATCTTCCCTTCTATAATTATTTAAACAAACATTTGTTTTATAAGGTTTGGTTGTCATCCAAATTTTTCAATAACTGTAACAACTATAATATTTTCTTAACTTGATCATCATAAAAAAAGGATACATGAATTTGGTGATGACTGAGAGCATTTGTACATATACTCCCAAAAGTCCATGTATTTTTGTGGTTCTCAATGTTTTCAATAATATACATAGTCTTGTTTATAGGTCCACACTCTTTTCCTAAATCTTGAAGATGAATGATTATCCTCAATAGTTTTCTCATGTGGTTCTCTTTTTGTTGTCCTTTCTTGTGTATATTCTTTGTTCATCAGTCTTGAGTCATTGGACTTATCTTTAAACATTTATCCATATATATTTTGTTCTCTTTCATTTCTCAATACTTCCTCCTGCTTTGCCAAGATTACATCATTACAAGACCACTTCTTGCCATCTTCTAGAATTACAGATGTTTTAGAACATTCCATCACTTTCTGAGGAGGGCGGAATCTTGACTCTCCTTTCATCACACGTTTGGGTTCTTTCACTCTTACCCAATCACCCTTCTCAAATTTACTCTCTTGAACATGTTTTTGTTTGTCATAATAATTGTTGTATTCCTCTTGTTTTCTTTTTGCTTTGTTGACAATTTCTTCCAAATGTATTTCTTTGTTCCTCCTTTTTGTTATCCAAGCAGGTCTAAGTCTGTTCATCGCAATTCTTCCTCTCATTAAAGTGAATGTCCGTTACTGAATGTGGAATAACACTGTTATGTGGGGTAACTTTATACGTGTTGAGTGCTTCCTTGAGCGTCTCTTTCCACGGTAGATTGTTGATAATGGCTAACTGAATAATGCCCTTTATGAAATGATTCATTCTCTCTACTAATCCATTCCCCATGGGATGGTATATGGCTGTTGTATTATGCTTAATGGTTCTTTCTTTCAAAAATTTTAGAATTTCTTGTGACATAAATTGAGCTCCATTGTCGGATATTAATTCCTGTGGTTCACCTTCCCTGTTAAATATTTCTTCTAAAAACTTCATTACTTTCATAGCTGATATGGAGTCTTCAATAATTCCACATTCCACCCATTTGGATGTATAGTCAACCAATACAATAAAGTAAACCTTTTGTGGTCCCAATGTTTCATACGGTCCAGCTATATCAATTGCCAGTTTCGTCCAAACTGTACTGGGAATTTCTACTGGCTGCAATGGTGTGTTATGTGTTGAGTTACCTTTATTGCTTACTGCACATGCAATACAATCTCCGACTAGAACCTCCAATTCACCTCACATGTTAGGCCACCAATAAGCTTCTCTCACCCTTCTCTTCATTCAATTTCTACCCACATGACCTTCATGTGCAATGTTCATAATTCTCTCCCTCATACTTGCTGTAGGTATTATCCGATCTCCTCGATAAATACATGCATTGTCACTTGTCAATTCATCTTTTATTTTTCCCCAGGATTTGATATTCTCCTCAGTATCTTTCCAGCCATTTTCAATAGCTTTTCTCAACAGTCTTTGTTCAGGGTCTTGTTCTCTAGCTTCAATCCATTCTTCCTTTGAAAAACTTGGATGCACATGTGCTATTATACATTCCATGTTTTGATCTTCTGTTAGTTCTTCCTTGTCCTCACCATCATTTGTGCTACTGTCACATGGTAGGCGAGAAAAACAATCTGCCACTACATTTGTTCTTCCAGGGGTATATTTTATATTGACATTGTATTGCATGATAATCAGTGTCCACTTCCTTATGTGTGGGGATGTCATGTGAGGATTTTTTTAGTTCAAAACATGAATAAGTTGCTTGTAATCCATCTTGATCTCAACCGGCATGCCCCAAATGAGTCCTTTGAAATGTTCTAAGATCCATTTGACTCCCAGGGCCTCCTTCTCAATGGTCGAATAATTGTTCTCAGCCCCTCTCAATGTTCTGGAGGCAAAAGCAATGGGAACTACTTCACCTCCTTGCACTTGCTCTAAGAAACCCCCAAGGCCTAGGTTACTGGCATACACTGATATCCTGGTTTTGGCACTTGAGTCAAACATTTTAAGTGCTGGTGCTTTGTTGATTAATGACTTGATCATTTCAAACTCCTTCTTGCAGCCTTCAGACCAATTAAACTTTATACCCTTGCACATCAGATTTCTCATCTGTTCGATCCTATCAGAGTAGTGATCCACAAATTTAGAATAATATTCTGTTAACCCTAAAAAGCTTTGAAGTTGATCTTTATTGATAGGATCAGGAATCTTAAGAATCGTGTCAACCAATGATTCTTTAGGCTTTATACCATCTGCATTTATGCAATGACCCAAGTAAGTCACTTCATTTCTCTTTATTTTACACTTCTTGATCTTAAGTGTCATCCCTTTGTGCTGTATGACTTGTAGCACACCTAACAACTTTGCATCATGCTCCTCTTCGGACATTGCAGATATCAAGATGTCATCTTGGAAATAATGCACTCCTTGGAGACTGTCAAACAAATGATGCATTAATCTTTGAAACAAGGCGGCTGCCGAAGCCAATACAAAAGGTATCCTTTTATATCTGAATGCTCCCAATGGCGTTATAAACGATGTTAAATGTCTAGATTCTTCATCTAAAACAACCTGGTGATACGCTGATGATAAATCTAGTGTCGTGAAGTATTTTGCCGGCTTCATCGTGGTCAACATTTCTCCTATGTTTGGCAGAGGATGGTGGTCTACTGAAATGTTGGCATTTAGATCTCTTAGGTCAACACACATTCTGATTGATCCATCAGGCTTTTTAACAATTACAATCGGGGATAACCATTAAGAGCTTTCAATAGGTTCAATGATATCTTGCATGCACAATTTCTCTAATTCATTTTTTAATGCTTCTCTGGTGCCAATTGGTATGTTTCTCACTTTGTGTACTACTGGATTTGCTCCTCTCTAAAGTATGATGCAATGTTTGAAACCTTTAAGCACACCAATGTTATCATTGAAAACTTTGGGAACACTTTTGGCTAGATTTTCAGATGTGCTACAACTGTTCTCAGTAATGCAAAGAATGGGCACATTTTCACCTGGATGTATCCTGATCTTCAGTGATGCTTGTTCCCACCATCCAACTATTGAAAACCCATTTTCAGCCACAAACAGTCTACTGTATGTCTTCCTTCCTTCAAAATTTAGGTGCACACAAACATAACCTATGATGTTGATTGGTGTCTTTCCAGAGCCAGTTGCCTTTATCTTGGTCATTTGTAAATCTTCCATTCTTTTCTTTAGTATATTCACATAGGTTTCTACATCAACCATAGTATATGGAGAGCCTGTATCAACCATAACTTGTAAGGTTATGCCATTGATCTCCATTGGTACCCATGGTCCCAGACCGCCTTCATTTGGTGTGAAAGCTAGTATTTGTACATCATCTTCAACACACTGAAAACCTTCCTTATCACTGGATCTAGCTCTGCTAAAGGGTGTTGTGGAATCATTCATAGTTCAAATGTTTCCTATGCATATATGTTGGCGCATTGCCACAATCTATTCACTACACAGTTAGCATTTAAGAATGCTTTGTCTACTTGCGTTGCTGCATCTGTATATTTGTAAAATGACTTGATATCTTCTTCATTATTTCTGTAGCATGAACATCGTCATCTCAAGCCCAAACCATTGTTCATCTTTGGCAC
This sequence comes from Ambystoma mexicanum, assembly GCF_040938575.1. Lineage (NCBI taxonomy): Eukaryota > Metazoa > Chordata > Amphibia > Caudata > Ambystomatidae > Ambystoma > Ambystoma mexicanum. Next base: position 122,940,190 of record NC_090933.1, on the reverse strand, counting down.
CTCCTCCTTAGAGTGTCTATAGAGTGTTTATATTCTCTCGTCAATACATATTTTCTGGGTGCGTCAGCTCTATTCTTCATGACGTCATTAATCTTCTCTATTGCTCAGTTTTCACACCTCTTCCGGGATTTCATTCAAATGGCCATCATATTGTCGTGAATGCATATATGACTTTCTCAATGGGAATCTCACTTCCAGGATTCGCTTCTGTATAGGTATTCTCACTGGCATTGTACGTGTCTCCAACTCGGCTGCCAACATATAGGCAACATAGGGGAGGAGCTTTGGGTGGGGGTCCGTGGCTCCACCTCTACAACTTGTTCTCTCTACACTGAGTCAAATGCATCCCCTTTAGTTTTTCGTTAAAAGAAAGTTTTTTCCAGCCACCCTGCTGGAATAAGCCTTATTCTTGTCTATAGCTTCTTTAAGTAGCACCATTTAGCAGCCCCCATCTTCTGCAAGTGTTCCACCAGTCCTTAAAACTTGGGGAAGTTTGTCATGTTATACTCTCTAATTGAGCAGTTTGCAGAAAACATCAAATAATCGGATCTTTTAGAAGATTTGATCAATGACTACTCATACGGATTCTACAAAGCCACGTCTTCTGTGTTCATTTGACAGCTGCGACTGGCTGGAGGTGTCGGAAGTTTCTGGAACTGAATGGCAGCAGGATAGAGGTCAGGCTAGTAAGAAATGTGCAAGATGATTCGTTTGGAGCCCTTCTTTCCTCTCCAATGTGGGTTTGCGCCCTAAACTCCATCTAGTCATGGGGAGTCAAGGTGGACGGTTGGATCAGGCTCTTACCCTACTGCCCAAGTTCAGGCTTGCTTCTTGGACCGGAGTTCTTACCAAAGAGGATCCCCAAATGTTTTCCCTATATTGTCTTCTTAATCAAATGTCATCCTCCAAAGTTGCCACGCAGTTTTATGATAGCAACAAAATGTACCACTGGATGAAAAAACACATGTGCAAACGCATTCAGGGAATACAAAAATTCATCAGCACAGATGGCCGTAGGAGGAAGGCTTCTGCATAATACTTTGCCTGTGTTGGTACAACAGTAATTGTTGCTGTAAACCTACAAATGTTACATAAGGTTTACAGGGCCTTCTATGACCAGGGTTGTTCTTTTCTGAGAGACGATTTCTTGGTATTAGCATAATTGACCTAAAAACATTTGACCTAAAACATTTGATCAAATTTATTTTACCTTATTTTCGGTCAAATTTCATAAAATATATATATCGGGGTGGGTAAGGGTATACATTAGGTTGAAGGGAAGTGGGGGGCGTTTGCCTGCCTTTTAGACCGAAAAAAGGTCAAATAAATTCGATCAAATGTGATTAGATCAAATGTTTTAGGTCAAATAGACCCAAACCGATTTCTCGCATTACGTTCCAACAGCATTGTGGGATAATGTACACAAATGTGCCTGACTACTGTGCGCCATGAGAAAAGCATGGCTGGTAGCAGTTCCACTGCCATGGCAGCAGCACTTATCCCGCTGGCACTCTTAGCAACTATAAACCATGGAATCAGCATAGCTGCTAGTACAGCTGGTCAACACATTTTGTTTTGCATTTTGCTTAGTTAACTGCAAGATATTTTTAGCTTGAATCATATCCAAATCCATGATTGTGCCAAGAAAATGTGTTGTTAGCATACTACAACATGGAGATATATTAAGTTTGACAGCATAATAACAACTAATTAATGGTCCCAGTGGATATGATCTCCCTGCAACACCGAGAAAATAATACGCATCCTGAGAAATAGTAATACAATTCCCCAGTGGGGCATAGAGGATAGCTCTGGGGCAACGCGTCTGTATTTGAAGCAAGACAATGCATTATAAAAGATTAATTAATTGATTAAAAAGCAAGATGACAGCCTTGCGTTTTCTTGGTCGCAAGATGAAAGCTCAAACAAAAGCGGGATTAAACAAGACAATTTCATATAGTTGTAGACATGGAGAAATCAAGTACACTAAGGGCCCGATTCATGAAATAATCTATGTGAAGAATTGGGACATTGCGTGCCATTCTGAGCATAAAACCATGTTTGTCGATTCATGGAATCAACTGTGCAGGACTTTTCTGGGACCTGCAGGACTTGCGTGGAGTTTGCACAGGCCCAGCACGTCTTCTGTGATCGGTGTGACTCCTCGCAGAGTGTGTGCCGGGCCTACGCAGAGACTCAAATAGGGGGCAGAACATGCAGAATGAGGAAGAACATGGCAAATGTGGGTGTGTTGAGGGACTGTCCACGGCTAAGCAATCGCACGATAATTCCCACGCAAACCCAAATGTATTCATGGATTACAACGCGCAACCTTGCATCAGAAAAAGGTACACGCAAAACCTGTGATCATCCGCCACATGATAGCAGGTGTAAACTTCATTGTGCATAGGAACCAATGCATATAAAGCATGCAAAGCACACCAAACTGACTTCTACAGCCACAATGAACCCAGCAGTAGCAGGTGTTATCATGCACGGACACCGCAGGAGGAGGATGCCCAGGGCCCGGATCTTCACACAACACACCACACTGTTTGGGATACCGGATGACCAGGTATATGCTAGGTACAAGTCCCCCCCCATGTAATCCTAGACCTCTCCAGGGAGTGGGAAGATGACATGTCATCACCCACCATCTGCTCCCAGGCCCTTAACCCCTAGAAAAAGTGCTGACTACACTCTATTTCATTGTAACTGGGTCCTTCCAGTGAACCACGGCAATAGTTGGTGACATTTCGCAGGCCACACAATCCCACTCTCTCCACCAGGTATTCTCATGCATAACAGCATGTGCATGTGTGTGCAGGCACATATATATGCCCCGAACACTGGCAAAAAGGCAGACAGTGATCCAGGAATTCTACACAGTGGCACACTTCCCCCATGTAGTAGGTGCAATTGACAGCACACATGTTGTGCTACAGCCCCCCGATTGATGGAGCACAAAAACCGGAATCAAAATCACTGGCCCTCTATTAAAGTGCAGGTATTGTGTGATGCTAATGGAATCATCATGGACGTGTATGTCAATTTTCTGGGCAGCACACATGATCGCTACATTTTCTGCCAGTCACCAGTGCACCAGGCCATGGCATCTGAAAAACATGGTAATGGATGGCTCATCAGTGAGTATGAACTGTCACTCACATGCAGGCACGTGACACAATGAACAACAGACCCGGACAATAAACGCCAATGACAGCCATGTACACATTTTCAGGCAACAGTGCCTTCCCACTGTCACCATTCATGATGGCACCAATCCGAACCCTACACCACCAGCTGAGCTGAGGTACAATACAGCAAATGTAGTCAGTAGGGCCATAGTGGAGAGCACATTTGGAGTGCTGAAGTCACGGTTCCTCTCCCTTGACCGCTCTGGTGGGGTGTTGCTATATGCACCACAAGTAGTATGTAAAATCATAGTGGCAGCATGTGTACTGCACAATGTCACCACATGGCATGGTGTACCAGTGGAAATGCAGGTGGGACACCACCCACACCCACAGGCACCACCCTTGCACTTGATTGGCCAAAGGGCATGTGGCGATGCTACACGCAACCAGCTGGTGCAATCACACTTCACCTAAAAGCCTGCCGCTGTAGAGAGTACACAGTGAGGCCACATCCCAGGTGGCTCAATGATGAATTGGGGCCTATCCTCCATACCCATAACAACACCCTGAGAATGTGTCTCTGGTTGAGTCAAATTGTGTGCGTCCATTAGACATAAAACAAAAAGCACAAACAGTGCCCCAGATAAGATTTGTAAGTGGGAGTATTGCACTCCCTATTTTTCAAAGTTGGGAATAAAATGATTTTGCAGGCATTAAAAATGTAAGTCCAATTCACAAATGTGAAACATTCTTAAGCAAGTCAAATTATGTTGTAATAGAAAAAATGCATTACATTGGTAACATTCATTTCTTAACCCCTAATTATTCATGGCCATCAAAATCTACATGTTTACTTCTTCCAATCAGGCACTCAAATACTATTGCCTTCCTCTGGTACTACATGCACTACTGGCCGAAACCTATCCATGTCGCTGTAAGTGTGAAAGCAGGGGCGCAAGATTCCACAAGTCTCTTCCATACTGTAAATAGGGAGAATTTGTACTCCAGATGTTAATTTCCAGTGAGTATTTGTCAATTTGTAAGATGGCAAAAGTGGTCAATACACCCCTAATCTGTATGGCTGTGCACAAATTACCAACACAGTCATAGCAACTGGAACCAAAAGTGTCCATGAAGTGAACCCAAAAGCACACAGCACAAGCAACAAAGTCCCCAACCATCATCACATGGACAACAACTAATTTGCACGTGGACACCAAACTACATACATGAGACCACAGGTAGGAAGGCATAGTACAAAATGGTAATGATCAACAAACACATGTAGGGACTGCCCTGGACCCCATATGCGTGTTCCACAACAATATAAAGGTTGATTGGTCAATCCAGGCCCTGACAACAACTATGCTTACAATACACAGTCACATCAAAACAGTTATGCAGATTTTGAAAAATGCAAGTGCACTGCAAGAAAGATGGACATCTCACCTCACACCTTATACCTGGTGAGCCTGAACCAGCCAGACTCTGCAATCCAAGGATATCCCCCTCTATATTCCTGCAATCCACCCAACTCAAATGCAGTGTTCTCTACATGAATACAACAGCAATGCCCTCTTTAATCGCAGCAACCATCTTCCCCTGCAGAATGCCTCTGTAGGGAAAAACAACACAATATCAGGGCAGGCAACACATCCATGCACCCAATTACAAAGCAACATGTGCCCCCCTGAGTGACATGCAACAAATGCAAATAAGAACTCACCAGCCACCCATCACTATGTGTCCCTGCAACCATGCAGACAGATCTGCTCACCTCATGCCAATGCAGTATTAACACCCCACACAGGGACACCTTACACACCCACAACATCTACACTGCCTGCCCACCAGAGTGGCATGCAGTGAAGGGCCAGGTAACACTTATCCCTTCTCATGGTGATGGAACATTGTGAACACTCTGATCCGGTCACAGTCAGTGTGACACTGAGAGTACTCCGTAAAAGAGACCAATGAGAGGTTGGAAACCCCTGGTCACCTTGGAAGTACTCCCAATGCCACAATATGGCAACCCATGAATAATGTGGCAGCGGGTAAGTGCAGTAGAAACTGTCAGGGGAGCCGATGATGTAAAGTCCAAGACGATGTGATGCAAAAATATCACCAATTGCATAGAAGACAGGATCTGGCAGAAGGCAGCTGTTCATAGAGGCAGTTGTCTTACTGGAAGGCAGGGCACCGGGCACCAGGCATGAAAGAGACAAGCAAACACAAGAAAAGAATGAGACACAGAGACCAAGGACTCTGCCACACAAAAGGGAGCAGGCAACAGGAAAGAGGAAGGGAAGGCAGACTTCACAGGGACTGGATAGAATGGGGACCAATGCGCTTGGAACTGAAGGGAGAGTTGAGATGCACAGAGCAGCTGTCAACAGGCTGCAATAAATCTGCCGGTGTACTGTGCACGGGACAACAATGTGTGCCGGGTGTCTGTCATGAACCTGGCATCTGCCAAATGGCCAGCAATGCCTTGCTGTCTGTGGAATTGTCTTGGGACAGTACCACCAGAAGTGGAATAATGACCAAGATTGGATTGCCTGCGTGCGTAGACATGACTAGTAAAAACAAATTGAACAGGGATGCCACGTGGCAGCCAAGACACGTGTGAAAGCTGCAAGGAAACACTCCCCATCACTACCATCACCATGTGTCCCAGCACACATACAGCCAGACCTGCCACCCTCATGACAACTCACCAAAAAAGGCCTTGCAGTGACAGCATCCCTCACAACTATGACCTGTGATCGAAGTGTATGAAAAGAAAGAGTGGAACTGTGTTCCCTGCTGGCTTGCCCCGCTCCCCAGAAACCCCATCGCCACACCCCCTCCAACGTGCAATCCAAACCCTTAAACACATGTGCCTGTGTGTTAAGGGAACGTTCAGTGCAGTACATTCAAGTGCAAGTTTCAACTTCTTCCTACACTTTTATTTTAAAATGAAACCTTTCCGCAACGGTTCCTTTTTAAAATAAAAGTATAGAAACAGTCAACCTTAATTAGAAAAAATATAGGAGCACTGCTCCCAACTGCTCCCGCCCACTTCGACCACTGACTATGACCTTGCAACCAGTGCCACACAGGATATGATATAGGTTCTGGTGTTTTTGCTTCCAGTTCTCCTAAATCTGACCACTTTACTCTTTCTCCTATGTCTGGATCTATTGAAGAGCCACATGCACACTCTTCTCACACTCTCTTGTTTTCTTCCCTTTCTTTGTTGGACATCATTATACCCCAACTGGGATGGCTCTTATCCCTTTCCTCATCATCAAGATCTAGGGCACTATCACAAGTTTGTCGGCAAACCTTAAAAATGGCAGTAACGAAATTAGCACTGACAATACCGCTGTGCCGGATCATGAGCCGGGGCAACTACTGCCAACTGTAAAATCAGCCGGCACTATAACAGTTGGCGCTATTACACCCAGACACATGAGGCACAAACACAGCCACATCACAAGTCCATGTCTGGTGCTATTAGTGCAGAAAACAGCCGCTAGTACCACTGAAAACACGCTGCAGTTACCTCCAGTTTCCAGCTGGTGGTAAATGACCCGAGGTGGCTGTAATGAAAGCACAGGTGTTCCCAATACATCCCAGAGCACGACAAAATGCACACGTCTACCCCAAACACTGTTTCCAACACCATGCTGCCACTAGCCACTGTGAGCTGGGACAGGCAGCTGCACATGCTTCCAAGCGGAAGTAGAGGGTCTGGATAGCCAGGATAGGGAACAGGGAGTACAGGGGCGGGAGGTCAGGAGGAGGAGGAGTAGAACACAAGCAAGGCATGCCCCAATCTCCAGGGTCACGTCATTGCCTTGGACCCACACTGACAGCCAGTTGGTCACACTGTACTGCTTCAACAGGGAGAACATAACATAGCTGCTCAACACAATGTAGGATGACATAGGGAGCAGGATCAACATCAGGACAGCTGTGCCCCCACTGCTGAAACTAGTGTCCGTCCTACAATTCCTTGGAGCTGGTACCTTCCAGCAGTCCATGGCTATGATGCATGGCATGGCACAGCCCACGTTCTGTGCAGTGCTGGCCCACGTGCTTGAAGCCCTCCTGAGGCAAGTACAATGCCACATATCACTGCCCACCCCCACAGCACAGGTCAATGCCATGAAGGCACATTTGTATGCTGTTGCCCAAATGCCAAATATGATTGTTGCCCTGGACTGTACACATGGTGCGCTGGTGGCACCCCAGGCCCACACAGCAGTGTACCGAAACCGCGAGCACTACCACTCCCTTAATGTGCAGGTGACCTGCAACCCCAACATCATCATCACCCATTGCTGTGCCTGCAACCCTGATTCCACCCTCGATGCCATAGTCCTATGCAACTGTAGAGGAGCAGCTGCATGCCTCTGCAGGAAACACTGCCCCCCTACCTCCCATATGTTGGAGACCTGAGATGGTGCTGTGTTTGACACCAGCAGTTGTGCCAATAACACAGTGTGTGTTTGAAAGAAGATACCCGTTGAGACAACCCTACTAAATGTATCCTCGAAAGGATGACAACTTGAGGGATGAACACCCTGAAGGAATATGAGGAGGAGCAAGGAAAAGAAGCCAGTTACATCACAAAAAGTATGCACAACGTTTTGGGATACTGACTGAAGAGAATGTATGGTTCCTAAAGAAACTAATGACGAAGTAAAGGATCTTGTGAACTCTCACAAATAAAGGAAGAAGATTACGCGTTGTCATGCATCATGTCCACACGCCCGATAAATTCCCAGCAGCACGTCCTGCAACCTGTCCAATCCCAACATCACATGTAGGACGGGGGCCGCGTGAGCAGCATGGGGTCCATACCTTACATCACAGCAGAAGTCACATTCGGTCCCGGTTGTATCCATTTCTACATTGGCAATTGCCGTGGCGCATTGGGTCAGGCAGAGTCAGGCATTCACGTTTGCTTCCGGATCACGTGACAAGGAGTTCCCGATCACGTGCTTATACTTTGGGTCATGTGACTGCGAAACAAAAGGTATAAAAGCAGAGTTCCCGCAAACACACATCACTTCACAGCTGTTCTTTGCGACTCTGTTTGGCGTTTTGCTCTATTATCTTGATTCCTAGATTACTCGAACTCATACCTCGAACTACGGACTTCCGACTTCTTTTGGCTTACCCTTCGGATTTGGCATTTCCTTTTTTTGTGGATCACTGGCTGTTTTGACCTCAGGACTTTCATACCGGACTTCTTTTGGTTCTTCCCTGGATTGCTTCACCTCAATCACGAATTTAAGAAAATCCACTTCTTCCACGTCAACAACTGCAGGTGGGCTCAGCAACTGCTGGCTACTCCGAACATCATCCAAAGTCACCATTACCATCATCTGAAGGTGCTGCTCACGCGCCCCCAGATAGCTACATCTCAGGCCCCTGTGTGGTTAGCAGCGACCTTACTACTACACTTCGGTAAGCTTCTTCCTGGACGTTACTAGTCCATTCTGCATACTGTCACTGTGGTTGTTTGTACTAATAATTGTTTGCCTTACAGCGGCCTTGGGGTTTCCAGTGCTACGTGGTTCCGGCGTTCCTGCATCTCCCACCTGTGGCCTCAAGATCACATAGAGTTATTTTATTTCTCCCTGTGTGGTACTTGGGGACGGAGCCCCCTCTAATCTTCACGACAATCAAGTCTCGACAGTCTGTGAAGCCATTTGTCGTTTAAGTTATGGAGGCCTCAGCTGAAGACCCTGTGGCCGCTTTGGTTCAAGCAATCACAGTTTTACGGGCTGATATGGCAGCCGCCACCACCGCCATTCACCAACGGCTTGATTCCATACAAAGTGTCTAACATCCCCTCCCTGCAGATCCAGAATTCGGGGATGCAGCGCTACAGCCCCCAGCACCACAACCCCCAGCACCCAGTGTACCACCACCCGTTCCCATGGTGGTTCCCACTCTCTTTCCATTAGCAGCTCCTGAGAGATTCCATGGTGACCCTAGGAAGTTCTGCACTTTCCTCAGTCAATGTAAATTCCATTTCTTATGCAGACCATTGGCCTTCCCAGATTCCACCACTAAAGCAGCATTTACTCTGTCTCATTTGGCAGGTACTGCAGCTGCCTGGGCCAACCCTCTGTTAGAAAAAGACAGCCCTACCTTGTACGACTTTGATTTACTAGTGGCAGAAATGACCCGGGTTTTTGATACTAGACATAATGCTCAATCACGTGATCTAGAATTGTTGGATTTAAGTCAAGGAAAAGGTACACTCATAGAGTGTATCACTCGTTTCAACCAATTATCAGTTGAAACTTCATGGCCGGAAAGCAAGAAAGCAGTGGTGTTTTATAGAGGACTGAGCAACTCTATAAAGGACGCTCTTTCAGTCGTTCCTTCTTTACCAACACAATACCCCGACTTGGTGGACTTGGTCCTGCAGGTGGATGCCCGACATACTGAACGAAGGGCCGAAGCTGGGTTTTCTAGTACACATCCCACCACTTCATCATCTGAGTCTTCCGGGGAACCCATGAAGATTGGGGGAATCCGTAGTCCTATCTCTCTCACCGAAAGGGAACGTAGAAGGACAGACAACGCCTGATTCTATTGTGGCCTGAACGGACATTTTGTCAAAGAATGTCCTCGTCGCCCAAAGTTGAAGAACCAAGTTTCTCGGACAGCTCGATCTTAGATCCGGGGATTGGATCGAGCACGCCTTGTTTTTCCTCGGAGTCAGTGCCCACTTTTGGCTGCATAAGACCCGTTATCGTACAAGCCATTCTGAAACCAACTCCGGATATCACGCACCCAGTTGCCATTGTCATCGATTCTGGGGCCAATGGGAACTACATCGACATCACATTGGCCTTGTCGTTGAACCTCCCATTAGTGAATAAACCACGTCGGGAACCAGTCCAAGCCGTTGACGGTACAGCCTTAGTGTCTGGTCCCATCAAACAGCAAACCGCTCCCCTCACCTTGATCATCCAAGCCATCCATAAAGAGACCATAAGTTTTGACCTGATCTCCATGCCTCAGTTCGGTCTCATCTTGGGTATTCCATGGTTAAAAGAACACAATCCGCTTATCAATTGGAAATCAGGGCAAGTACACTTTGAATCAGAAATATGCCAAAACTACTGTCTCACCTTGCCTGAAGGAGACGGGACACCTTCACAGGTTTTGGGTGCTGTCACACAACTTACTTTGGAGGATGATGGAGATCCAACATTCAGTCCTCATGTGGTAGGGGTGGTAGCTTTGGGCATTCCTACGATCTACCATGATTTTCAGGAGGTTTTTGACCAGGGGACAGCTGTGATCCTCCCTCTGCATCGTTCTTACGATTGCCCAATAGATCTGCTCCCCAATTCCTCCATACCTACTGGATGCATATACTCCCTGTCCCATTCTGAGGAGCAAGCTCTGAAATCATACATTCATAAATCACTAAAACTAGGACACATACGGCCATCCACTTCACCTGCAGCCAGTCCCATATTCTTTGTCCGCAAGAAAGAAGGCGATCTCCGACCATGTGTGGATTATCGCCATCTAAATGCTATCACTGTAAAGAATCGCTATCCAATACCCCTCATCACTCCCTTGTTAGATCGACCTACAAATGCTTCTGTGTATACAAAACTCGACCTCAGAGGAGCCTACAACTTGGTTCAAATCCGCAAGGGCGACGAATGGAAAACCGCGTTTTGTACCCGTTATGGCTTATACGAGTATACGGACATGCCATTTGGGCTTTGCAACGCGCCGGCCACTTTCCAACGTTTCATGAACGAGGTGTTCACCGATATATTGGATGTGTACCTGGTCGTTTATCTAGATGACATCCTCATATTCTCCCAAAACATGGACGAACATGTAACACATGTTCGTGAAGCGCTCTCTCGACTACAAAAACACACACTCTTTGCTAAACCCGAAAAGTGTCAATTTCACGTCGACAATGTCGAATTCCTGGGTTTCCACATCACACCAGGGGGTTTGGCAATGAATCGTTCAAAAGTACGAGCAGTGTTAGACTGGCCAACTCCAGTCAATCTCAAGGCCCTACAGTCATTCTTAGGTTTTTCAAATTACTACAGATGGTTTATCTATGGATTCTCATCTATCATAGCTCCTCTCATAGCTTTGACCAGTCCTCATGTCCCGAAGCTATGGTTAGACGAGCATCAGAAAGCTTTTGAATCCTTAAAAACCACCTTTACCACTGCTCCAGTCCTTCAACATCCCGACCCAGAGCTACCCTTTGTAGTGGAAGCGGATGCTTCTTCTATTGCTTTAGGGGCTGTCCTATCTCAAGCATGCTCTTCTGGTCGTTTATATCCTGTAGCATTCTACTCCTGTAAATTTACCTCCACAGAAATCCATTATACGGTCACAGAAAAGGAGTTACTGGCCGTAAAGGATGCGTTTAAGGGTTGGCGGCACCACTTCCTGGGTGCCAAACATCAGACAATTGTATTTACGGATCATCGTAACCTCCAAGATCTGGCTTCTCTCAAGTGCGTCAATAGCCGCCAGGTCCGGTGGCATTTGATTTTTGCAGCCTATGATTTCCAGATCAAACATCGGCCTGGGTAAGCACATGGGAAAGCCGATGCATTGTCCCGTTCATCTGGGGGTGTTTGCCTACCAGTGTTTCCCGAAACATTATTGGAACAAAAAAACGTCATTTGCCTTTGCACTCCACCTCTATCCATGTTGACTTCTATCAGTAATTGCGTGGCCCAACATCCTGATCATTTGTCTGAATGGGACGCTGTGGATCATGACGGTCTACCCTTTGTACAGAACAGGCTAGTTTTACCCACCACTGACACTCGCAACCTTGCATTAGAATGGTTCCATGATATCGCCATCAATGGACATCCCGGTCAGAGACGGGCACTGGCTCTGTTGAAGCGCTGGTGCTGGTGGCCATCTATGAAGCGGGACATCGACTGTTATGTAAAAACTTGCTCAGTGTGTGCTCAATGCAAAAACCGTAGGGGTCGACCTGTAGGCCTGCTGCAACCCCTGCCTGTACCCCCAAGACCATGGCACACTCTTACCATGGCCTTTGTGACTGACCTACCCCGGGTACAAGGGTTTGACACGATATGGGTAGTGGTAGACTCATTCACAAAAATGGCATGTTTCATTCCATGTTCTGGTATTCCTTCCACCCCTGTCTTAGCTGGGTTGTTTTTCAAGTAAATGTTTTGTTTGTTTGGGTTACCCACCGTATTAGTCTCTGATAGGGGATCCAAGTTCACATCCCGTTTCTGGCGAGCTTTGACTAAACTACTTGGTGTAGACGCCCTTTACTCCTCAGTCTACCATCCAGAAACAGATGGACAAATTGAGCGAGTAAACCAGACAATGGAGCAGTACTTACGTTGTTTAATATTGCAACATCAACAGTCCTGGTTCCGCGTATTACACCTCGCGGAATTCGCCTACAATAACGCCTTGCACTCCTCCACAGGTTTTTCTCCATTCTATGCACTCTACGGTCAGCACCCATGCACCCTGCCTTTCCCTGACCTCTCCCTTTCCGGCAATCCTGCTGCTGCTGTCTGTGTCCGTGATCTATCCGCCGTCCATTCCCAGACCCTTGTTCATCGCCAAGAGGCCCAGGCACCCATGAAGTCCGCGGCTGACAAAAGGCATTCAGCAGCCCCGGATTATTCAGTGGGGGATAGGGTGTGGCTATCATCTCGTCACCTCCGCTTGCCAGGTAGTCGCAAGTTAATACCCCGGTTTGTTGGGCCTTTGTGGTGTCTAAGGCGATCAATTGTGTGGCCTACCGGCTTTTGATTCCTGCTGCCTGGCGTATCCATCCTGTCTTTCACACCTCTCTCCTCAAACCTTGCCCTACTCATACCCGCCTACATACTCCCTCTGCCCCTGTTTCTTTAAACACCCCTGATGAGTATGAGGTTTCTGGTATCTTGGGTTCCCGCATTTTTAGAGGTAGGTTGCAGTATCTGGTGGATTGGTTGGGGTATGGTCCAGAGGAGCGTTCCTGGGTCCCTGCTGGGGATGTTCATGCTCCCCGTCTCGTTTCCGTTTTCACCTTGAGAATCCGTCCTGCCCACGGGGTCGTGGGCCTTCGGGGGGGGGCTCTGTCATGCATCATGTGCAGATGCCCGATAAATTCCCCGCAGCACGTCCTGCAACCTGTTCAATCCCAACATTACATGTAGGATGGGGGCCGCGTGAGCAGCTTGGGGTCCATACCTTACATCAGAGCAGAAGCCACATTCGGTCCCGGTTGCATCCATTTCGGCATTGGCAATTGCTGTGGCCCATTGGGTCAGGCAGAGTCAGGCGTTCACGTTTGCTTCCGGATCATGTGACAAGGAGTTCCCGATTACGTGCTTCTACTTTGGGTCACGTGACTGCAAAACAAAAGGCATAAAAGCAGAGTTCCTGCGAACACACATCGCTTCACAGCTGTTCTTTGCAACTCTGTTTGGCGTTTTGCTCTATTATCTTGATTCCTGGATTACTCGAACTCGGACCTTGAACTACGGACTTCGGACTTCTTTTGGCTTACCCTTCGGATTTGGCGTTTTCTTTTTTTGTGGATCACTGGCTGTTTTGACCTCAGGACTTTCATACCGGACTTCTTTTGGTTCTTCCCTGGATTGCTTCACCTCAGTCACGAACCTATGAATATCCATGTCTTCCACGTCAACAACTGCAGGTGGGCTCAGCAACTGGTGGCTACTCCGAACATCATCCAAAGTCACCATTACCATCATCTGAGACCCCTCTAAGCTTCACGACAATCAAGTCTCGACCCGCGTGGATGAAGTGCAGAAGAAAATCAACCGTTCAATAAATGTACAGAAGCTGAAACGCAAGGTAGACTAAGTCATTATAGATGCTGGATATATGTAGTGAATAGAACGCAGGCAATGCCACCATTGTATACCAGTTGGACATCGGTATCATGAATTTAGTAAGCCGGGACCCATGAAGCGGGAAGACAAAGCTGTGTCGCAGCAAGAATAAGCAGAATTGTGGAGCTGCAAGACTAGGCTGGCTGGCCTGGAGTCAAGACTGAAGCAGCAAAGGTCAGCTATCTATTATGGAAATGAGCTAACGTGCGAAGGATGAATCATCCCGTGTTAAGGTGCAAAGAAGGAACATCATGAGTGCCAAGTTTAATTCATTTAAAGCATTTAAAATCTGCAAAATGGACCAAATTGTGGTCTCCTGTCACGTGAGCCAAGGATGAAAATAGAGTTCGAACTTGGAGTCCCAGAACACGATAGTGAGTGTCCTCACTGCCATGTATTCTAAAAGACAAGGATACTGTGTAAGGCCAAATTCAAAGACAATCTTCATGGCAGAAGGCATGGGCGGTGAGAGATGCTAGGCTAATTGGGTGGGGATAAGTGTCACGCCCCATCTCCTTGCACTTGGGCCTCGATTTACGTGCTGCTAAGTGAACTGAATGTTCCAGACTGGCACAAGCGTGCCAACCAATTATAGCCATCCATATAATGAAGGACCTTGTAGTTTGAAAACCAATGAGAAACTGTGTATCTAATGTTTCTGAAGATGACATGTTTTAGAGGTAGGCATATGTTATCCACCTGATAGTGGGCAGTCAATCACAATCCTAGTTCCTATAGAATGTATACTTAGATGTACCCCTTAAGCCAATCCCGACCCTTAGTAGGTTTGACGTCACCTCTAACGTATTTCTGATATAAAAGCTATGATTTGTGTGAAGATCACTGAGAGAAATTGAGCGTACGTCCGTTGATGTTCGTTGTAACTCCCTGTTTTAGATAATTGATAATAAAACAGCATTTTTTGCCATCTTCCTGAGTTGGTTCAATTATTTGGACTCAGAATGTATCTGTATGTTCCCATCCATTACATATGCACATTCCTAAAGCGCCCTAAACTCAGTTCTTCTCTCTGCCTCTCTGAACCCTGATGGAGCCCCTTCCCTCTGCCCCCCAGCACCGGACATCATTGCGCAGGATTCCCCACCAACCCGCGCATTGCTGGGGGTAAGGATTGACTTATTGCCGACTTTACTTGAATCACGGTGAGTGATTCTTCAAAATGCCTCTAAATTGCACCTTTTGATTGTGCCGTTGGTCCCGCGTGGCCAGCATGGCGCGCTTTCTGCAGAACCTACTTGGGTTCATTAACATTCTATTTCTTGCTCTATGCTGCCTCCATGCTTTGAGGCCTTCTAAGATGGCTGTTGTCTTTCATGTATTGAATGCATTACGTTGTCCTGTTGTGGTCCAGCCCCTGCCCCCCTCCCATTGGCTGCCATGGCCCCTTTAGCCAATGGCTGCAGCTGGGAGGCAGGAGCCGCCCACACCACCTAAGGCCCACAACGAAGGCCCTGTCTACCCCTGTCCACCACGGTATGCCGATCGCCTGCCGCGTGAGTGTCTGTGTGCCCCCATCCCCCCTGTGAGTGTATGTGTGCCCCCACATGCCCCTGTGAGTGTCTGTGTGCCCCCATGCCCCGAGTGTCTGTGTGCCCCCATGCCCCCCACGTGAGTGTCTGTGTGCCCCCATGCCCCCTGTGAGTGTCTGTGTGCCCCACAACCCCCTGTGAGTGTCGGTGTGCCCCCCTTGCCCCCTGTGAGTGTCTGTGTGCCCCCACATGCCCCTTGTGAATGTCTGTGTGCCCCCATTCCCCCTGTGAGTGTCTGTGTGACCCCATGCCTCCCGTGAGTGTCTGTGTGCCCCCCATGCCCCCCGTGAGTGTCTGCGTGCCCCCCATAACCCCCGTGAGTGTATGTGTCCCCCCTTGCCGCCTGTGAGTGTCTGTGTGCCTCCATGCCCCCATGAGTGTCTGTGCGCCCCCATGCCCTAAGTGAGTGTCTGTGTGCCCCCATGCCCCCTGTGAGTGTGTGCCCCATGCCCTCTCTGAGTGTCTGTGTATCCCCCGTCCCCCCGTGAGTGTCTGTGTGCCTCCCATGCCCCTGTGAGTGTATGTGTGCCCCACCATGCCGCCCGTGAGTGTCTGTGTGCTCCTCATGCCCCTCGTGAGTGTCTGTGTGCCCCCCATTCCCCCTGTGAGTGTATGTGTGCCCCCATGCCCCCTGTGAGTGTCTGTGTGCCTCCCTTGCCACCTGTGAGTGTCTGTGTGCCCCCATGCCCCCCATGAGTGTCTGTGTGCCCCCAAAGCCCCCCATGAGTGTCTGTGTGCCCCCCTTGCCCCTGCGAGTGTCTGTGTGTCCCCAGGCCCCCCGTGAGTGTATGTGTGCCCCCATGCACCCCGTAAATGTCTGTGTGCCCTCATGCCCCCCGTAAATGTCTGTGGTCTCCCATGCCCCCATGAGTGTCTGTGTGCCCCTCTTGCCCCCGTGAGTGTCTGTATGCCACCCATGCCCCCGTGAGTGTATGTGTGCCCCCATGCCCCCTGTGAGTGTCTGTGTGCCCCTATGACCCCCGTGAGTGTCTGTGGGCCCCCTTTGCCCGCCATGAGTGTCTGTGTGCCCCTCATGCCCCTGTGAGTGTCTGTGTGCTCCCATGCCCCCATGAGTGTCTGTGTGCCCACCTTGCCACCAGTGAGTGTCTGTGTGCCCCCATGCCCCCATGAGTGTCTGGGTGCCCACCTTGCCACCCATGAGTGTCTGTGTGCCCCCATACCACTGTGAATGTCTGTGTGCCCCACATGCCCCATGAGTGTATGTGTGCCCCCATGCCCCCTGTGAGTGTCTGTGTGCCCGCCATGCCACACGTGAGTGTCTGTGTGCCCGCCATGCCACACGTAAGTGTCTGTGTGCCCCCCATACTCCTGTGAGTGTATGTGTGCCCCCATGTCCCCCGTTGGTGTCTGTGGGCCCCATGCCCTAAGTGAGTGTCTGTGTGCCCCCATGACCCCTGTGAGTGTGTGCCCCTCATGCCCCCTGTGAGTGTCTGTGTGCCCCATCTCCCCCCGTTGAGTGTCTGTGTGCCCCCATGCCCCCGTGAGTGTATGTGTGCCCTACCATGCCGCCTGTGAGTGTCTGTGTGCCCCCCTTGCCCCTGTGACTGTCTGTGTGTCCCCATGCCCCCCATGAGTGTATGTGTGCCCCATTCCCCTGTGAGTGTCTGTGGTCTCCCCATGCCCCCCAATGAGTGTCTGTGTGCCCCTCTTGCCCCCCCTGAGTCTGTATGCCGCCCATGCCCCTCATGAGTGTATGTGTGCCCCCCCCATGCCTCCCGTGAGTGTCTGTGGGCCCCTTTGCCCCCCATGAGTGTCTGTGTGCCCCTCATGCCCACTGTGTCTGTGTGCCCCATGCCCCTGTGAGTGTCTGTGTGCCCACTTTGCCCCCTGTGAGTGTCTGTGTGCCCCCATGCCCCCAATGAGTGTCTGTGCACCCACATGCCCCCATGAGTGTCTGTGTGCCCCCATACCACCGTGAATGTCTGTGTGCCCCCCATAGCCCCATGAGTGTATGTGTGCCCCCATGCCCCCTGTGAGTGTTTGTGTGCCCACCATGCCACCCGTGAGTGTCTGTGTGCCCCCCATGCCCCGTGAGTGTATGTGTGCCCCCATGCCCCCTGTGAGTGTCTGTGTGCCCCTCATGCCCCCCGTGAGTGTCTGTGTGCCCCCGTTGCCACCTGTGAGTGTCTGTGTGCCCCCATGCCCCTGTGAGTGTTTGTGTGCCCCCATGCCCCTGTGAGTGTCTGTGTGCCCCCATGCCCCTTGTGAATGTCTGTGTGCCCCCCATGTCCCCTGTGAGTGTATGTGTGCACCCATGCCCCTGTGAGTGTCTGTGTGACCCCATGCCTCACGTGAGTGTCTGTGTGCCCCCCATGCCCCCCGTGTGTGTCTGTGGGCCCACCCATGCCCCCATGAGTGTCTGTGGCCCACCCATGCCCCCGTGAGTATATGTGTGCCCCCCTTACCACCCATGAGTGTCTGTGTGCCCCCATGCCCCCTGTGAGTGAATGTGTGCCCCCCATGCTGCCGTGAGTGTCTGTGTGCCCCCATGCCCCCATGAGTGTCTGTGTGCCCCCATGCCCCTGTGAGTGTCTGTGTGCCCCCCATCCCCTGTGAGTGTCGGCGTGCCCCTCTTTCCCCCTGTCAGTGTATGTGTGCCCCCTTGCTGCCTGTGAATAGCTGTGTGCCCTCCCATGACCCCGTGAGTGCATGTGTGCCCCCCTTGCCACCCATGAGTATCTGTGTGCCTCCATGCCCCCCGTCGTGAGTGTCTGTGTGCCCCCATGCCCCCTGTGAGTCTGTGCCCCCCATCACCCTGTGAGTGTCTGTGTGCCCCCCTTTACCCCTGTGTGTGTTTGTGTGCCCCCCATGCCCCCGTGATTGTATGTGTGCCCCACCATGCCGCCCGTGAGTGTCTGTGTGCACCTCATTCCCCCCGTGAGTGTCTGTGTGCCCCCATGCCCCCTGTGAGTGTATGTTCCCCCATGTCCCCTGTGAGTGTGTGCCCCTCATGCCCCCTGTGAGTGTCTGTGTGCCCCCCTTTTCCCCTGTGTGTGTCTGTGTGCCCCTCATGCCCCCGTGAGTGTATGTGTGCCCCACCATGCCGCCCGTGAGTGTCTGTGTGCCCCTCATGCCCCCGTGAGTGTCTGTGTGCCCCTATGCCCCCTGTGAGTGTATGTGCCCCCATGCCCCCCATGAGTGTCTGTGTGCCCCCCATGCCCCCATGAGTGTCTGTGTACCCCCCTTGCCCCTGTGACTGTCTGTGTGTTCCCATGCCCCCCGTTAGTGTATGTGTGCCCCCATGCCCCCCATAAGTGTCTGTGTGCCCCCATTCCCTTGTGAGTGTCTGTGGTCCCCCCATGAGTGTCTGTGTGCCCCTCTTGGCCCCCATGAGTATCTGTATGCCGCCCATGCCCCCCATGAGTGTATGTGTGCCCCCATGCCCCCTGTGAGTGTCTGTGTGCCCCCCATGCCCCCGTGAGTGTCTGTGGGCCCCCTTTGCCCCCCATGAGTGTCTGTGTGCCCCTCATGCCCCCGTGAGTGTCCGTGTGCCCCCATGCCACCATGAGTGTCTGTGTGCTCACCTTGCCCCCCGTGAGTGTGTGTGCCCCCATGCCCTCAAGAGTGTCTGTGTGCCCCCATACCACCGTGAATGTCTGTGTGCCCCCCATGAGTGTAGGTGTGGCCCCCATGCCCCCTGTGAGTGTCTGTGTGCAAACCATGCCACCCGTGAGTTTCTGTGTGCCCCCGTGAGTGTATGTGTGCGCCCATGTCCCCCGTGAGTGTCTGTGTGCCCCCATGCCCCCGTGAGTGTCTGTGTGTCCCCCATGCCCCCGTGAATGTCTATGTGCCCCCTTTCCCCCGTGAGTGTCTGCATGCCCCCCCTGCCCCCCGTGAATGTCTGTGTGCCCCCTTTGTCGCTCGTGAGTGTCTGTGTGCCCCCATGCCCCTTGTGAATGTCTGTGTGCCCCCCATTCCCCCTGTGAGTGTATGTGTGCCCCCATGCCCCTGTGAGTGTCTGTGTGCCCCCATGCCCCTTGTGAATGTCTGTGTGCCCCCCATTCCCCCTGTGAGTGTATGTGTGCCCCCATGCCCCTGTGAGTGTCTGTGTGACCCCATGCCTCCTGTGAGTGTCTGTGTGCCCCCATGACCCCCGTGATTGTATGTGTGCCCCCATGCCCCTGTGAGTGTCTGTGTGCCCCCCATCCCCTGTGAGTGTCGGCGTGCCCCTCTTTCCCCCTGTCAGTGTATGTGTGCCCCCTTGCTGCCTGTGAATAGCTGTGTGCCCCCCATGACCCCCGTGAGTGCATGTGTGCCCCCCTTGCCGCCCATGAGTATCTGTGTGCCTCCATGCCCCCCGTCGTGAGTGTCTGTGTGCCCCCATGCCCCCTGTGAGTCTGTGCCCCCCATGACCCTGTGAGTGTCTGTGTGCCCCCCTTTACCCCTGTGTGTTTGTGTGCCCCCCATGCCCCCGTGAGTGTATGTGTGCCCCACCATGCCGCCCGTGAGTGTCTGTGTGCCCCTCATTCCCCCCGTGAGTGTCTGTGTGCCCCCATGCCCCCTGTGAGTGTATGTTCCCCCATGTCCCCTGTGAGTGTGTGCCCCTCATGCCCCCTGTGAGTGTCTGTGTGCCCCCCTTTCCCCCTGTGTGTGTGTGTGTGTGTGCCCCTCATGCCCCCGTGAGTGTATGTGTGCCCCACCATGCCGCCCGTGAGTGTCTGTGTGCCCCTCATGCCCCCGTGAGTGTCTGTGTGCCCCTATGCCCCCTGTGAGTGTATGTGCCCCCATGCCCCCCATGAGTGTCTGTGTGCCCCCCATGCCCCCATGAGTGTCTGTGTACCCCCCTTGCCCCTGTGACTGTCTGTGTGTTCCCATGCCCCCCGTGAGTGTATGTGTGCCCCCATGCCCCCCATAAGTGTCTGTGTGCCCCCATTCCCTTGTGAGTGTCTGTGGTCCCCCCATGAGTGTCTGTGTGCCCCTCTTGGCCCCCATGAGTATCTGTATGCCGCCCATGCCCCCCGTGAGTGTATGTGTGCCCCCATGCCCCCTGTGAGTGTCTGTGTGCCCCCCATGCCCCCGTGAGTGTCTGTGGGCCCCCTTTGCCCCCCATGAGTGTCTGTGTGCCCCTCATGCCCCCCGTGAGTGTCCGTGTGCCCCCATGCCACCATGAGTGTCTGTGTGCTCACCTTGCCCCCCGTGAGTGAGTGTGCCCCCATGCCCCCAAGAGTGTCTGTGTGCCCCCATACCACCGTGAATGTCTGTGTGCCCCCCATGAGTGTAGGTGTGGCCCCCATGCCCCCTGTGAGTGTCTGTGTGCAAACCATGCCACCCGTGAGTTTCTGTGTGCCCCCCGTGAGTGTATGTGTGCGCCCATGTCCCCCATGAGTGTCTGTGTGCCCCCATGCCCCCGTGAGTGTCTGTGTGTCCCCCATGCCCCCGTGAATGTCTATGTGCCCCCCTTCCCCTGTGAGTGTCTGCGTGCCCCCCTGCCCCCCGTGAATGTCTGTGTGCCCCCTTTGTCGCTCGTGAGTGTCTGTGTGCCCCCATGCCCCTTGTGAATGTCTGTGTGCCCCCCATTCCCCCTGTGAGTGTATGTGTGCCCCCATGCCCCTGTGAGTGTCTGTGTGCCCCCATGCCCCTTGTGAATGTCTGTGTGCCCCCCATTCCCCCTGTGAGTGTATGTGTGCCCCCATGCCCCTGTGAGTGTCTGTGTGACCCCATGCCTCCTGTGAGTGTCTGTGTGCCCCCATGACCCCTGTGATTGTATGTGTGCCCCCATGACCCCCATAAGTGTCTGTGTGCCCCCATTCCCTTGTGAGTGTCTGTGGTCCCCTCATGCCCCCATGAGTGTCTGTGTGCCCCTCTTGCCCCCATGAATGTCTATATGCCGCCCATGCCCCCCGTGAGTGCATGTGTGCCCCGTGAGTGTCTGTGGGCCCCCCTTGCCCCCATGAGTGTCTGTGTGCCCCTCATGCCCCCCGTGAGTGTCCGTGTGCCCCCATGCCACCGTGAGTGTCTGTGTGCCCACCTTGCCCCCCGTGAGTGTGTGTGCCCTCATGCCCCCATGAGTGTCTGTGTGCCCCCATACCACCGTGAATGTCTGTGTGCCCCCCATGCCCCCATGAGTGTATGTGTGACCCCCATGCCCCCTGTGAGTGTCTGTGTGCCCACCATGCCCCCCGTGAATGTCTATGTGCCCCCCTTTCCCCCTGTGAGTGTATGTGTGCGCCCATGTCCCCCGTGAGTGTCTGTGTGCCCCCATGCCCCCGTGAGTGTCTGTGTGTCCCCCATGGCCCCCGTGAATGTCTATGTGCCCCCCTTTCCCCCGTGTCTGTGTGCCCCCCTGCCCCCCGTGAGTGTCTGTGTGCCCCCTTTGTCGCTCGTGAGTGTCTGTGTGCCCCATGCCCCTGTGAGTGTCTGTGTGCCCCCTTTGTCGCTCGTGAGTGTCTGTGTGCCCCCATGCCGCTTGAGAATGTCTGTGTGCCCCCATTCCCCCTGTGAGTGTATGTGTGCCCCCATGCCCCTGTGAGTGTCTGTGTGACCCCATGCCTCCTGTGAGTGTCTGTGTGACCCCATGCCCCCCGTGAGTGTATGTGTGCCCACATGCCCCCCATAAGTGTCTGTGTGCCCCCATTCCCTTGTGAGTGTCTGTGGTACCACCATGCCCCCATGAGTGTCTGTGTGCCCCTCTTGCCGCCCATGAGTGTCTGTATGCCGCCCATGCCCCCTGTGAGTGTATGTGTGCCCCCATGCCCCCTGTGAGTGTCTGTGTGCCCCCCATGCCCTCTGTGAGTGTCTGTGGGCCCCCTTTGCCCCCCATGAGTGTCTGTGTGCCCCCATGCCCCCGTGAGTGTCTGTGTGTCCCCCATGCCCCCCATGAATGTCTATGTGCCCCCCTTTCCCCCGTGTCTGTGTGCCCCCCTGCCCCCCGTGAGTGTCTGTGTGCCCCCTTTGTCGCTCGTGAGTGTCTGTGTGCCCCATGCCACTGTGAGTGTCTGTGTGCCCCCTTTGTCGCTCGTGAGTGTCCGTGTGCCCCATGCCACAGTGAGTGTCTGTGTGCCCACCTTGCCCCCGTGAGTGTGTGTGCCCCCATGCCCCCATGAGTGTCTGTGTGCCCCCATACCACCGTGAATGTCTGTGTGCCGCCCATGCCCCCTGTGAGTGTCTGAGTGCCCACCATGCCAACCGTGAGTTTCTCTGTGCCCCCATGCCCCCGTGAGTGTATGTGTGCCCCCATGTCCCCCGTGAGTGTCTGTGTGCCCCCATGCCCCCGTGAGTGTCTGTGTGTCCCCCATGCCCCCCGTGAATGTCTATGTGCCCCCCTTTCCCCCGTGTCTGTGTGCCCCCTGCCCCCCGTGAGTGTCTGTGTGCCCCCTTTGTCGCTCGTGAGTGTCTGTGTGCCCCATGCCACTGTGAGTGTCTGTGTGCCCCCTTTGTCGCTCGTGAGTGTCTGTGTGCCCCCATGCCGCGTGAGAATGTCTGTGTGCCCCCCATTCCCCCTGTGAGTGTATGTGTGCCCCCATGCCCCTGTGAGTGTCTGTGTGACCCCATGCCTCCTGTGAGTGTCTGTGTGCCCCCATGCCCCCCGTGAGTGTATGTGTGCCCACATGCCCCCCATAAGTGTCTGTGTGCCCCCATTCCCTTGTGAGTGTCTGTGGTACCACCATGCCCCCATGAGTGTCTGTGTGCCCCTCTTGCCGCCCATGAGTGTCTGTATGCCGCCCATGCCCCCCGTGAGTGTATGTGTGCCCCTATGCCCCCTGTGAGTGTCTGTGTGCCCCCCATGCCCCCTGTGAGTGTCTGTGGGCCCCCTTTGCCCCCCATGAGTGTCTGTGTGCCCCTCATGCCCCCCGTGAGTGTCCATGTGCCCCCATGCCACAGTGAGTGTCTGTGTGCCCACCTTGCCCCCGTGAGTGTGTGTGCCCCCATGCCCCCATGAGTGTCTGTGTGCCCCCATTCCACCGTGAATGTCTGTGTGCCCCCCATGCCCCATGAGTGTATGTGTGACCCCCATGCCCCCTGTGAGTGTCTGTGTGCCCACCATGCCAACCGTGAGTTTCTCTGTGCCCCTGTTATAGACTTGATGGTCGTGCAGAGTAAGGATACCTCCGTCCCCAAGTACCGCACAGACAACACCAGAAATACTGCCTGCGCGGTCTTTGAGGCCACAGGTGAAGTAGTTCGTAGGCCTGGACTCGGGAGCAGCCGGAAAAGGACCCCCCCGATCGCTGCAAGGCAATAGGTTATAGGTAAGCACAGAACAATTGGCAAGAGTATAACAACAGGGTAAGGATCCTAATGGCTTACCTATGTGTCAGTCAAAGATGTGTAATAACAGCAGGCGTTGGGAATCCCCAAATGGCGGAGGGCAGATGGAAGGTAAGCAGACAGGCAAGCGCCCAGCGTGAGGCCAGAGGCCAAGAATCCAGGAACAGAAACAAAATCCGTAAGACAAAACCAGGGACAGTCCAAAGGCCAGGCAGCAATAGTTCCAAGACGTGGTAACAAGAGGCAAAGGGCACAAGGAATCCAATGTAGAAAAGGTGGTCTGGCAACTGGTAATCCAAAGTCAAATACTAGGGCAAGGCAGAGGCAGTCCGTGGTACAGAAAACGTGGTCGAGAATTTCGTAGAGCAAAACAGAATGAGCGTCGCGGAATCCCGGTGGAAACAGCTGTGAAGCGACGCTCATTGATTTCCGGACACTCTTATCCAGCGAAGACGTATCACGTGATGAGGACGACTGAAATCACGTGATACGGAAGCATTTCTGTAGAGGAGAGTCACGTGACACGTGACGAGCGGATCCTCTTAGGTCCATTCAGGGCACCACGGTAACCTGGGAGCCTCCAACGCAACTGCCAGGAGCGGGAGGGAAGGTAAATGCCAGGTGTACGAGCAAACCCCTGGGTATGATGCCCGAATGGGCGCCTGAACGTGCGTGCATTTGGGTGTATGTGTGAGCGAGTGGGACGGCAGGAGGCCGAGGGTGGGGGCGTGGCAACCTCAGAGATGTTGATAGGTGCAGGAGCCGTAACAGAGTCCCCCCTCAAAGGCCCACGACCTCGTGGGCAGGCAGGGCAGTCCCTATGAAACCGAGCAACAAGGAGAGGGGCATGGACATCAGAGGAGGGAACCCAGGAGCGATCTTCAGGGCCATAACCCACCCAGTCAACGAGATACTGAAGGCGCCCCCTGTGAAAACGAGAACCCATGATGGCACTGACCTCGAACTCATCAGGGGCGGACAGTGATACGGGAGCAGGAGGTGCAGTGATACGGGTAGGAGCGAGATAGGGCTTGAGGAGGGAAGTATGGAAAACAGGGTGGAGACGCCAGGCAGAAGGGACCCCAAGACGAAAAGCAACAGGGTTCAGGACGCGAGTGATCCTGTAGGGACCAATAAAACGAGGTAACAGTTTGCGACAACCAGGGATGCGCAGATGCCGGGTCGACAGCCATACCCGATCACCCACGCGATAAACAGGGGCCGCAGCCCGCTTCCTGTCAGCCTTTGATTTCATGACTGCTTGTGCCTCATGAAGATGGACCAGGGTCCGAGCATGGACATCGGCCAGATCGCGAACACAGGCATTAGCAGCAGGAGTGGCAGAAGTGAGGTCAGGCAACGGGAGAGCGCGGGGATGCTGACCGTACATAGAATAAAAAGGAGAGAAACCTGTAGCAGAATGTCGGGCATTATTATATGCAAATTCAGCGAGATGAAGTAGGTTAAACCAGGAATCTTGATACTGGAGGGTCAAACAACGCAGGTATTGTTCCAGTGCCTGGTTCACTCTCTCCGTCTGCCCGTCGCTTTCTGGGTGATAGGCAGAAGAAAAGTGAGCAGCAATGCCTAGGAGCTTGGTAAGGGCACGCCAGAAGCAGGAAGTGAACTGCGACCCACGATCCGATACCATAACCTGCGGAAGACCGAAAAGACAGAAAACGGTCTTGAAAAATAGACGGGCAAGGGTCGGGGCTGAGGGAATGCCGGTACAGGGGATGAAGCGGGCCATTTTGGTGTAGGAATCGACTATAACCCATATTGTATCATAGCCCTGCCTGCGTGGTAAGTCAGTGATAAGATCCATGGAGATGGTATGCCAAGGCCTGGGGGGAACAGATAGTGGTTGGAGTAACCCCAAAGGAAGTCCTCTACGAGCCTTACATTGAGCACATACTGAGCAGGTGTTAACATAGTTAACTATGTCTCGTCTCATGGATGGCCACCAACACCAACGATGTAACAACTCAAGAGTGCGTTGTTGCCCTGGATGGCCATTGATAGCCGCATCGTGGGACCAAGCAAGCGCCTGATTGCGGACGTCGACCGTGGGAAGGTACAATCTACCTTGAACGAATGGTAACCCCTCCTGAAGTATGATATCCCATTCATTAAGTGCATGTGGATGTTGGGAAACCCATTGCCTGATGGATGTAAGCATAGGTGGGGATGGTGTACATAGACATATAACATGGCCCTTTCCTAAAACCGTGTCTGGGAACAGAGGCAATGTTTCCCCCCCAGGGGAGCGAGAAAGGGCGTCAGCTTTGCCATGGATCGAACCTGGCCTGTGCTTAACCACAAAGTCAAACGCAGCAAAGAATAGGTGCCAGCGCACCTGTCGGCTATTTGCACATTTGAGCGAGGCCAGGTCCTGGAGGTTCTTATGGTCTGTGTACACGATCGTCTGGTGCCTCGCTCCCATGAGGTGGTGCCGCCACACCTGAAGGGCATCCTTTATGGCAAGGAGTTCTTTCTCAGTCACCGTGTAGTGAGATTCGGCTGCGGAGAATTTCCGCGAATGATAAGCAACCGGATGTAGACAGCCCGTGGCAGGGCATGGTTGGGACAGCACGGCACCTAGGGCAAACGACGAGGCATCTGCTTCTAATACATACGGTAATTCTGGGTCAGGATGCTGCAACACGGGAGCTGAGATAAACCTAGATTTGAGTATGTCAAACGCTTTCTGGTGTATGGAGGTCCAGATAAAAGGGACAAGGGGGCTAGTTAATGCAGCCAAGGGAGATACAATGGAAGAAAAGCCTACTATGAATCGTCTGTAGAAATTAGCAAAGCCGATAAATGATTGCAACTGTTTGGTGTTGCCAGGGATCGGCCATTCCGTGACAGCGCGGACCTTGGATTGGTTCATCGATAGTCCCCCAGGAGAAATATGGAAACCCAGGAAGTCCACCTCTCTGACATGGAACGAGCACTTTTCGGATTTCGCAAACAATGCGTTCTTCTTCAGTCGTGATAGGACTTCCCTGACATGAGTGACATGGTCCTCCGAAGAGGAAGAGAAAATCAGGATGTCGTCTAAGTAAACCACCACATACGTGTCCAAGATATCAGAAAAAATGTCGTCGATGAAACGTTGGAACGTAGCAGGTGCATTACAAAGCCCGAAGGGCATAACGGTGTATTCGAACAACCCCTGTCGGGAACAAAACGCGGTTTTCCATTCGTCACCGCGCCGTATTCGGATCAGGTTATAAGCCCCTCTTAGGTCTAGTTTAGTATAGATCGTTGCCTTAGTCACCCTGTCCAGGAGCGTGGAGATAAGAGGGATAGGATATCGGTTCTTTATTGTGATGGAGTTCAATCGCCTGTAATCCACGCAAGGGCGCAAATCACCCTCTTTCTTTGGTACAAAGAATATCGGACTGGCAGCCGGAGAGCAGGACGGCCGGATATGACCCAACCGCAAGGCCTGTTGTATATAGTCCTTTAGGGTTTGTTCCTCGGATGGTGATAACGAGTAAACCCTTCCCTTGGGTATGGGAGCTTCTGGAAGAAGATCGATAGGGCAATCATAGGGCCTATGTGGAGGTAGGCCTTCCGCTACGACTTTGTCAAAGACCATGTGATAATCTTGGTATTCCCTAGGAATGCCTGCCATAACGGCTCCCACGGTGTGTGCTGACGTGCCGTCGGGTGCCATATCGCTGATATGGGAGGAGGCCATAGCGCCGAGAATGGAAGCAGGAGATGAGTGTGACTCTGGTTCTATGAGACAGAAATGTTGGCATTCTTCTGACTCAAATAGCACTTGTCCCGTACCCCAGTTGATTAACGGGTTATGGTGTTTCAACCAGGGTATACCTAGTATGACCCCGAACTGGGGCGTGGAAATGAGGTCGAACGACAAGTTTTCCTTGTGTGCACCTTGTATGACCACTTCCAAAGGCGCGGTTTGGTGTTTAATCGGGCCGGATGCTAGAGAAGTGCCGTCAACAGCCTGTACCTGTTCGGGGCGATTCTTTTGAATCAGGGGTAGATTCAGTCGATGTGCTAGCGCAATGTCCATAAAACAACCCGTGGCTCCGGAGTCTATCACTATTTGAACAGCGTGTATGATGTCTCTGGTGGGTTTCAATAGAGCTTGTACTGTAACGGGTCTGATAGGGCCAAATGTAGGGTCAGTGGGGGTCGTGAATGGGCTCGCCGGTGCCCCCGATATCATGGGCGAGCCTTCTGAAAACCCGGCACTTTGTTTCTCGGTCGGCGGGGGCATTCTTTTACATAATGACCATTTAGACCACAATAGAAACAAGCGTTGTTGGTTCTTCGACGTTCACGTTCTGACTGTGTTATAGGGCTGCGGATTCCGCCTATTTGCATGGGCTCAGAACCGACGGAAGAGGGCGCTGGATGGGGCTGCCCGAACGTGGATTCCACCCTTCGTTCGGATTTGCGGGCGTCCACCTGTAGGGCAAGATCCACGAGATCTGTGAAAACAGAAGGGAGGGCAGGGACCACTGAAAGGGCGTCCTTCATAGCACCACTGAGTCCTCGGTAAAACACGATCGCCTTCTTTTCCTCAGGCCAAGAGGTTTCAGCGGCAAGTTGGTTATACCGGGTGATGTATTCAATCAGTGACTGTTTGCCCTGCGTAAGGTCCAATAGTTCCAGGTCTCTTGCCTGGGCCTTGTAGCGGGTATCGAAAACTTTAGCCATCTCCGTGACCAGAAGCTCAAAATCATACAATATGGGATGGTTGCCCTCTAAGAATGGATTTGCCCAAGTGGCCGCTATGCCTGATAGGTGAGACAAGAGAAAAGCGGCTTTCGTCACCGAATCAGGGAAGGCTTGAGGTCTGCACAAGAAGTGGAGTCTGCATTGGTTTATGAAGGTGCGGTAGGACCGTGGGTCTCCCTGAAAGCGTTCTGGGGCAGCAAGAGGAGAGGTGGTTGGGATCAAAACAGGGGCAGGAGCGGGAACAGGTGCGGCCTGGACTGGAGGGGTGGCATCCCTAAGCTCGATGTCCGCAGACGGGGACTGTTGTGCGCTTTGTAGGAGGTCTAAACGGTGGTGAATGGCGGCTGTGGCTGTGGCCATGTCAGTCCTGAGGGCCGCTACGGCCTGCATTAAAGCGATCACGGGGTCCCCGGCGGAGGGATCCATACTCTGACGGCCAGAGGCTTCACAGTCTGTTATAGACTTGATGGTCGTGCAGAGTAAGGATACCTCCATCCCCAAGTACCGCACAGACAACACCAGAAATACTGCCTGCGCGGTCTTTGAGGCCACAGGTGAAGTAGTTCGTAGGCCTGGACTCTGGAGCAGCCGGAAAAGGACCCCCCCGATCGCTGCAAGGCAATAGGTTATAGGTAAGCACAGAACAATTGGCAAGAGTATAACAACAGGGTAAGGATCCTAATGGCTTACCTATGTGTCAGTCAAAGATGTGTAATAACAGCAGGCGTTGGGAATCCCCAAATGGCGGAGGGCAGATGGAAGGTAAGCAGACAGGCAAGCGCCCAGCGTGAGGCCAGAGGCCAAGAATCCAGGAACAGAAACAAAATCCGTAAGACAAAACCAGGGACAGTCCAAAGGTCAGGCAGCAATAGTTCCAAGACGTGGTAACAAGAGGCAAAGGGCACGAGGAATCCAATGTAGAAAAGGTGGTCTGGCAACTGGTAATCCAAAGTCAAATACTAGGGCAAGGCAGAGGCAGTCCGTGGTACAGAAAACGTGGTCGAGAATTTCGTAGAGCAAAACAGAATGAGCGTCGCGGAATCCCGGTGGAAACAGCTGTGAAGCGACGCTCATTGATTTCCGGACACTCTTATCCAGCGAAGACGTATCACGTGATGAGGACGACTGAAATCACGTGATACGGAAGCATTTCTGTAGAGGAGAGTCACGTAACACGTGACGAGCGGATCCTCCTAGGTCCATTCAGGGCACCACGGTAACCTGGGAGCCTCCAACGCAACTGCCAGGAGCGGGAGGGAAGGTAAATGCCAGGTGTACGAGCAAACCCCTGGGTATGATGCCCGAATGGGCGCCTGAACGTGCGTGCATTTGGGTGTATGTGTGAGCGAGTGGGACGGCAGGAGGCCGAGGGTGGGGGCGTGGCAACCTCAGAGATGTTGATAGGTGCAGGAGCCGTAACAGAGTCCCCCCTCAAAGGCCCACGACCTCGTGGGCAGGCAGGGCAGTCCCTATGAAACCGAGCAACAAGGAGAGGGGCATGGACATCAGAGGAGGGAACCCAGGAGCGATCTTCAGGGCCATAACCCACCCAGTCAACGAGATACTGAAGGCGCCCCTTGTGAAAACGAGAACCCATGATGGCACTGACCTCGAACTCATCAGGGGCGGACAGTGATACGGGAGCAGGAGGTGCAGTGATACGGGTAGGAGCGAGATAGGGCTTGAGGAGGGAAGTATGGAAAACAGGGTGGAGACGCCAGGCAGAAGGGACCCCAAGACGAAAAGCAACAGGGTTCAGGACGCGAGTGATCCTGTAGGGACCAATAAAACGAGGTAACAGTTTGCGACAACCAGGGATGCGCAGATGCCGGGTCGACAGCCATACCCGATCACCCACGCGATAAACAGGGGCCGCAGCCCGCTTCCTGTCAGCCTTTGATTTCATGACTGCTTGTGCCTCATGAAGATGGACCAGGGTCCGAGCATGGACATCGGCCAGATCGCGAACACAGGCATTAGCAGCAGGAGTGGCAGAAGTGAGGTCAGGCAACGGGAGAGTGCGGGGATGCTGACCGTACATAGAATAAAAAGGAGAGAAACCTGTAGCAGAATGTCGGGCATTATTATATGCAAACTCAGCGAGATGAAGTAGGTTAAACCAGGAATCTTGATACTGGAGGGTCAAACAACGCAGGTATTGTTCCAGTGCCTGGTTCACTCTCTCCGTCTGCCCGTCGCTTTCTGGGTGATAGGCAGAAGAAAAGTGAGCAGCAATGCCTAGGAGCTTGGTAAGGGCACGCCAGAAGCAGGAAGTGAACTGCGACCCACGATCCGATACCATAACCTGCGGAAGACCGAAAAGACAGAAAACGGTCTTGAAAAATAGACGGGCAAGGGTCGGGGCTGAGGGAATGCCGGTACAGGGGATGAAGCGGGCCATTTTGGTGTAGGAATCGACTATAACCCATATTGTATCATAGCCCTGCCTGCGTGGTAAGTCAGTGATAAGATCCATGGAGATGGTATGCCAAGGCCTGGGGGGAACAGGTAGTGGTTGGAGTAACCCCAAAGGAAGTCCTCTACGAGCCTTACATTGAGCACATACTGAGCAGGTGTTAACATAGTTAACTATGTCTCGTCTCATGGATGGCCACCAACACCAACGATGTAACAACTCAAGAGTGCGTTGTTGCCCTGGATGGCCATTGATAGCCGCATCGTGGGACCAAGCAAGCGCCTGATTGCGGACGTCGACCGTGGGAAGGTACAATCTACCTTGAACGAATGGTAACCCCTCCTGAAGTATGATATCCCATTCATTAAGTGCATGTGGATGTTGGGAAACCCATTGCCTGATGGATGTAAGCATAGGTGGGGATGGTGTACATAGACATATAACATGGCCCTTTCCTAAAACCGTGTCTGGGAACAGAGGCAATGTTTCCCCCCCAGGGGAGCGAGAAAGGGCGTCAGCTTTGCCATGGGTCAAACCCGGCCTGTGCTTAACCACAAAGTCAAAGGCAGCAAAGAATAGGTGCCAGCGCACCTGTCGGCTATTTGCACATTTGAGCGAGGCCAGGTCCTGGAGGTTCTTATGGTCTGTGTACACGATCGTCTGGTGCCTCGCTCCCATGAGGTGGTGCCGCCACACCTGAAGGGCATCCTTTATGGCAAGGAGTTCTTTCTCAGTCACCGTGTAGTGAGATTCGGCTGCGGAGAATTTCCGCGAATGATAAGCAACCGGATGTAGACAGCCCGTGGCAGGGCATGGTTGGGACAGCACGGCACCTAGGGCAAACGACGAGGCATCTGCTTCTAATACATACGGTAATTCTGGGTCAGGATGCTGCAACACGGGAGCTGAGATAAACCTAGATTTGAGTATGTCAAACGCTTTCTGGTGTATGGAGGTCCAGATAAAAGGGACAAGGGGGCTAGTTAATGCAGCCAAGGGAGATACAATGGAAGAAAAGCCTACTATGAATCGTCTGTAGAAATTAGCAAAGCCGATAAATGATTGCAACTGTTTGGTGTTGCCAGGGATCGGCCATTCCGTGACAGCGCGGACCTTGGATTGGTTCATCGATAGTCCCCCAGGAGAAATATGGAAACCCAGGAAGTCCACCTCTCTGACATGGAACGAGCACTTTTCGGATTTCGCAAACAATGCGTTCTTCTTCAGTCGTGATAGGACTTCCCTGACATGAGTGACATGGTCCTCCGAAGAGGAAGAGAAAATCAGGATGTCGTCTAAGTAAACCACCACATACGTGTCCAAGATATCAGAAAACATGTCGTCGATGAAACGTTGGAACGTAGCAGGTGCATTACAAAGCCCGAAGGGCATAACGGTGTATTCGAACAACCCCTGTCGGGAACAAAACGCGGTTTTCCATTCGTCACCGCGCCGTATTCGGATCAGGTTATAAGCCCCTCTTAGGTCTAGTTTAGTATAGATTGTTGCCTTAGTCAGCCTGTCCAGGAGCGTGGAGATAAGAGGGATAGGATATCGGTTCTTTATTGTGATGGAGTTCAATCGCCTGTAATCCACGCAAGGGCGCAAATCACCCTCTTTCTTTGGTACAAAGAATATCGGACTGGCAGCCGGAGAGCAGGACGGCCGGATATGACCCAACCGCAAGGCCTTTTGTATATAGTCCTTTAGGGTTTGTTCCTCGGATGGTGATAACGAGTAAACCCTTCCCTTGGGTATGGGAGCTTCTGGAAGAAGATCGATAGGGCAATCATAGGGCCTATGTGGAGGTAGGCCTTCCGCTACGACTTTGTCAAAGACCATGTGATAATCTTGGTATTCCCTAGGAATGCCTGCCATAACGGCTCCCACGGTGTGTGCTGACGTGCCGTCGGGTGCCATATCGCTGATATGGGAGGAGGCCATAGCGCCGAGAATGGAAGCAGGAGATGAGTGTGACTCTGGTTCTATGAGACAGAAATGTTGGCATTCTTCTGACTCAAATAGCACTTGTCCCGTACCCCAGTTGATTAACGGGTTATGGTGTTTCAACCAGGGTATACCTAGTATGACCCCGAACTGGGGCGTGGAAATGAGGTCGAACGACAAGTTTTCCTTGTGTGCACCTTGTATGACCACTTCCAAAGGCGCGGTTTGGTGTTTAATCGGGCCGGATGCTAGAGAAGTGCCGTCAACAGCCTGTACCTGTTCGGGGCGATTCTTTTGAATCAGGGGTAGATTCAGTCGATGTGCTAGCGCAATGTCCATAAAACAACCCGTGGCTCCGGAGTCTATCACTATTTGAACAGCGTGTATGATGTCTCTGGTGGGTTTCAATAGAGCTTGTACTGTAACGGGTCTGATAGGGCCAAATGTAGGGTCAGTGGGGGTCGTGAATGGGCTCGCCGGTGCCCCCGATATCATGGGCGAGCCTTCTGAAAACCCGGCACTTTGTTTCTCGGTCGGCGGGGGCATTCTTTTACATAATGACCGTTTAGACCACAATAGAAACAAGCGTTGTTGGTTCTTCGACGTTCACGTTCTGACTGTGTTATAGGGCTGCGGATTCCGCCTATTTGCATGGGCTCAGAACCGACGGAAGAGGGCGCTGGATGGGGCTGCCCGAACGTGGATTCCACCCTTCGTTCGGATTTGCGGGCGTCCACCTGTAGGGCAAGATCCACGAGATCTGTGAAAACAGAAGGGAGGGCAGGGACCACTGAAAGGGCGTCCTTCATAGCACCACTGAGTCCTCGGTAAAACACGATCGCCTTCTTTTCCTCAGGCCAAGAGGTTTCAGCGGCAAGTTGGTTATACCGGGTGATGTATTCAATCAGTGACTGTTTGCCCTGCGTAAGGTCCAATAGTTCCAGGTCTCTTGCCTGGGCCTTGTAGCGGGTATCTAAAACTTTAGCCATCTCCGTGACCAGAAGCTCAAAATCATACAATATGGGATGGTTGCCCTCTAAGAATGGATTTGCCCAAGTGGCCGCTATGCCTGATAGGTGAGACAAGAGAAAAGCGGCTTTCGTCACCGAATCAGGGAAGGCTTGAGGTCTGCACAAGAAGTGGAGTCTGCATTGGTTTATGAAGGTGCGGTAGGACCGTGGGTCTCCCTGAAAGCGTTCTGGGGCAGCAAGAGGAGAGGTGGTTGGGATCAAAACAGGGGCAGGAGCGGGAACAGGTGCGGCCTGGACTGGAGGGGTGGCATCCCTAAGCTCGATGTCCGCAGACGGGGACTGTTGTGCGCTTTGTAGGAGGTCTAAACGGTGGTGAATGGCGACTGTGGCTGTGGCCATGTCAGTCCTGAGGGCCGCTACGGCCTGCATTAAAGCGATCACGGGGTCCCCGGCGGAGGGATCCATACTCTGACGGCCAGAGGCTTCACAGTCTGTTATAGACTTGATGGTCGTGCAGAGTAAGGATACCTCCGTCCCCAAGTACCGCACAGACAACACCAGAAATACTGCCTGCGCGGTCTTTGAGGCCACAGGTGAAGTAGTTTGTAGGCCTGGACTCGGGAGCAGCCGGAAAAGGACCCCCCCGATCGCTGCAAGGCAATAGGTTATAGGTAAGCACAGAACAATTGGCAAGAGTATAACAACAGGGTAAGGATCCTAATGGCTTACCTATGTGTCAGTCAAAGATGTGTAATAACAGCAGGCGTTGGGAATCCCCAAATGGCGGAGGGCAGATGGAAGGTAAGCAGACAGGCAAGCGCCCAGCGTGAGGCCAGAGGCCAAGAATCCAGGAACAGAAACAAAATCCGTAAGACAAAACCAGGGACAGTCCAAAGGTCAGGCAGCAATAGTTCCAAGACGTGGTAACAAGAGGCAAAGGGCACGAGGAATCCAATGTAGAAAAGGTGGTCTGGCAACTGGTAATCCAAAGTCAAATACTAGGGCAAGGCAGAGGCAGTCCGTGGTACAGAAAACGTAGTCGAGAATTTCGTAGAGCAAAACAGAATGAGCGTCGCGGAATCCCGGTGGAAACAGCTGTGAAGCGACGCTCATTGATTTCCGGACACTCTTATCCAGCGAAGACGTATCACGTGATGAGGACGACTGAAATCACGTGATACGGAAGCATTTCTGTAGAGGAGAGTCACGTGACACGTGACGAGCGGATCCTCCTAGGTCCATTCAGGGCACCACGGTAACCTGGGAGCCTCCAACGCAACTGCCAGGAGCGGGAGGGAAGGTAAATGCCAGGTGTACGAGCAAACCCCTGGGTATGATGCCCGAATGGGCGCCTGAACGTGCGTGCATTTGGGTGTATGTGTGAGCGAGTGGGACGGCAGGAGGCCGAGGGTGGGGGCGTGGCAACCTCAGAGATGTTGATAGGTGCAGGAGCCGTAACAGCCCCCCATGCCCCCGTGAGTGTATGTGTGCCCCCATGTCCCCCGTGAGTGTCTGTGTGCCCCCATGCCCCCGTGAGTGTCTGTGTATGCCCCATGCCCCCCGTGAATGTCTATGTGTCCCCCTTTCCCCCGTGAGTGTCTGTGTGCCCCCCTGCCCCCCGTGAGTGTCTGTGTGCCCCCATGCCCCCCGTGAGTGCCTGTGTGCCCCCATGCCCCTGTGAGTGTCTGTGTGCCCCCCATCCCCACATGAGTTCATGTGTGACCCTCTTGCCGCCTGTGAGTGTCTGTATGCCCCCATGCCCCCATGAGTGTCTGTGTTCCCTCAATCCCCCCGTGAGTGTCTGTGTGCCCCCCTTGCCACCCGTGAGTGTCTGTGTGCCCCATGCCCCCGTGAGTGTCTGTGTGCCCCCATGAGTGTCTGTGTGCCCCCCAAGCCCCATGAGTGTCTGTGTGCCCCCCATGCCCCCATGAGTGTCTGTGTGCCCCCCATGCCGCAGTGAGTGTCGGTGTGCCCCCCATGAGTGTCTGTGTGCCCCCATGCCCCCGTGAGTGTGTGTGAGCACCCCATGCCCCCGTGAGTGTATGTGTGCCCCCCATGCCACCCGTGAGGGTCTGTGGGCCCCCCATACCCCTTGCGAGTGTCTGTGTGCCCCCATGAGTGTCTTGGTGCCCCCCATGCCACTGTGAGTGTCTGTGCGCCCCCCATGAGTGTCTATGTGCCCGCCATGCCCCCGTGAGTGTTTGTGGGCCCCCATGCCCCCCGTGAGTGTATGTGTGCCCCCTTGCCACCCATGAGTGTCTGTGTGCCCCCATGCCCCTGTGAGTGTCTGTGTGCCCCCATCCCCCTGTGAGTGTATGTGTGCCCCCCTTGCCGCCCGTGAGTGTTTGTGGGCCCCCATGCCCCCCGTGAGTGTATGTGTGCCCCCTTGCCCCCCATGAGTGTCTATGTGCCCCCATGCCCCCATGAGTGTCTGTGTGCCCCCATGCCACCCGTGAGTGTCTGTGTGCCCCCCATCCCCCCGTGAGTGTATGTGTGACCCCCTTGCTGCCTGTGAGTGTCTGTATGGCCCCATGCCCCCATGAGTGTCTGTGTTCCCCACATGTCCCCCGTGAGTGTCTGTGTGCCCCATGCCCCCGTGAGTGTCTGTGTGCCCCCCTACCCCCTGTGAGTGTATGTGTGCCCCCATGCCCCTGTGAGTGTCTGTGTGACCCCATGCCTCCCGTGAGTGTCTGTGTGGCCCCCATGCCCCCGTGAGTGTCTGTGGGACCACCCATGCCCCCCATGAGTGTCTGTGGGCCCACCCATGCCCCCCGTGAGTGTATGTGTGCCCCCCTTGCCACCCATGAGTGTCTGTGTGCCCCCATGCCCCCTGTGAGTGAATGTGTGCCCCCATGCTGCCCGTGAGTGTCTGTGTGCCCCCATGCCCCGTGAGTGTCTGTTGCCTCCATGCCCCAAGTGAGTGTCTGTGTGCCCCCATGCCCCCTGTGAGTGTCTGTGTGCCCCCCATCCTCTGTGAGTGTCGGTGTGCCCCTCTTGCCCCCTGTGAGTGTATGTGTGCCCCCATGCCCCCTGTGAGTGTCTGTGTGCCCCCCCATGCCCCCCGTGAGTGTCTGTGGGCCCCCCTTGCCCCCATGAGTGTCTGTATGCCCCTCATGCCCCCCGTGAGTGTCCGTGTGCCCCCATACCACCGTGAATGTCTGTGTGCCCCCCATGCCCCCATGAGTGTATGTGTGACCCCCATGCCCCCTGGGAGTGTCTGTGTGCCCACCATGCCACCCGTGAGGTTCTGTGTGCCCCCCGTGAGTGTATGTGTGCGCCCATGTCCCCTGTGAGTGTCTGTGTGCCCCCATGCCCCCGTGAGTGTCTGTGTGTCCCCCATACCCCCTATGAATGTCTATGTGCCCCCCTTTCCCCCGTGTCTATGTGCCCACCTTTCCCCGTGTCTGTGTGCCCCCCTGCCCCCCGTGAGTGTCTGTGTGCCCCCTTTGTCGCTCGTGAGTGTCTGTGTGCCCCATGCCCCTTGAGAATGTCTGTGTGCCCCCCATTCCCCCTGTGAGTATATGTGTGCCCCCATGCCCCTGTGAGTGTCTGTGTGACCCCATGCCTCCTGTGAGTGTCTGTGTGCACCCATGCCCCCCGTGAGTGTATGTGTGCCCCCATGCCCCCGTGAGTGTCTATGTGTCCCCCTTTCCCCCGTGAGTGTCTGTGTGCCCCCCTGCCCCCCGTGAGTGTCTGTGTGCCCCCATGCCCCCCATGAGTGCCTGTGTGCCCCCATGCCCCCCGTGAGTGTCTGTGTGTGCCCCATGCCAAGCGTGAGTTTCTCTGTGCCCCCCATGCCCCTGTGAGTGTATGTGTGCCCCCATGTCCCCCGTGAGTGTCTGTGTGCCCCCATGCCCTCGTGAATGTCTATGTGTCCCCCTTTCCCCCGTGAGTGTCTGTGTGTCCCCCGGCCCCCCGTGAGTGTCTGTGTGCCCCCTGTCCCCGTGAGTGTCTGTGTGCCCCCATGCCCCCGTGAGTGCCTGTGTGCCCCCATGCCCCGTGAGTGTCTGTGTGCCCCCCATCCCCCCGTGAGTGCATGTGTGAGCCCCTTGCCGCCTGTGAGTGTCTGTATGCCCCCATGCCCCCATGAGTGTCTGTGTTCCCTCAATCCCCCCGTGAGTGTCTGTGTGCCCCCCTTGCCACCCGTGAGTGTCTGTGTGCCCCCATGAGTGTCTGTGTGCCCCCCAAGCCCTGTGAGTGTCTGTGTGCCCCCCATGCCCCCATGAGTGTCTGTGTGCCCCCATGCCACCCGTGAGGGTCTGTGTGCCCCCCGTACCCCATGCGAGTGTCTGTGTGCCCCCATGAGTGTCTTGGTGCCCCCATGCCACTGTGAGTGTCTGTGCGCCCCCCATGAGTGTCTATGTGCCCGCCATGCCCCCCGTGAGTGTTTGTGGGCCCCCATGCCCCCTGTGAGTGTATGTGTGCCCCCTTGCCGCCCATGAGTGTCTGTGTGCTCCCATGCCCCTGTGAGTGTCTGTGTGCCCCCATCCCCCTGTGAGTGTATGTGTGCCCCCCGTACCGCCCGTGAGTGTCTGTGTGCCCCCATGCCCCCATGAGTGTCTGTGTGCCCCATGCCCCCCGTGAGTGTCTGTGTGCCCCCCTCTCCACCCGTGAGTGTCTGTGTGCCCCCATCCCCTCGTGAGTGTATGTGTGACCCCCTTGCTGCCTGTGAGTGTCTGTATGCCCCCATGCCCCCATGAGTGTCTGTGTTCCCCACATGCCCCCCGTGAGTGTCTGTGTGCCCCCCTTGCCACCCATGAGTGTCTGTGTGCCCCATGCCCCCATGAGTGTCTGTGTGCCCCCCATACCCCCTGTGAGTGTATGTGTGCCCCCATGCCCCTGTGAGTGTCTGTGTGACCCCATGCCTCCCGTGAGTGTCTGTGTGCCCCCATGCCCCCCGTGAGTGTCTGTGGGCGCACCCATGCCCCCCATGAGTGCCTGTGGGCCCACCCATGCCCCCCGTGAGTGTATGTGTGCCCCCCTTGCCACCCATGAGTGTCTGTGTGCCCCCATGCCCCCTGTGAGTGAATGTGTGCCTCCCATGCTGCCCGTGAGCGTCTGTGTGCCCCCATGCCCCCGTGAGTGTCTGTTGCCCCCATGCCCCAAGTGAGTGTCTGTGTGCCCCCATGCCCCCTGTGAGTGTCTGTGTGCCCCCCATCCTCTGTGAGTGTCGGTGTGCCCCTCTTGCCCCCTGTGAGTGTCTGTGTGCCCCCATGGCCCCTGTGAGTGTCTGTGTGCCCCCCATGGCCCCCGTGAGTGTCTGTGGGCCCCCCTTGCCCCCCATGAGTGTCTGTATGCCCCTCATGCCCCCCGTGAGTTTCCGTGTGCCCCCATGCCACCGTGAGTGTCTGTGTGCCCACCTTGCCCACCATGAGTGTGTGTGCCCCCATGCCCCCATGAGTGTCTGTGTGCCCCCATACCACCGTGAATGTCTGTGTGCCACCCATGCCCCCATGAGTTTATGTGTGACCCACATGCCCCCTGTGAGTGCCTGTGTGCCCACCATGCCACCCGTGAGTTTCTGTGTGCCCCCCGTGAGTGTATGTGTGCGCCCATGTCCCCCGTGAGTGCCTGTGTACCCCCATGCCCCCGTGAGTGTCTGTGTGTCCCCCATGCCCCCATGAGTGTCTGTGTGCCCCCATGCCCCAGTGAGTGTCGGTGTGCCCCCATGAGTGTCTGTGTGCCACCATGCCCCCGTGAGTGTTTGTGAGCACCCCATGCCCCGTGAGTGTATGTGTGCCCCCCATGCCACCCGTGAGGGTCTGTGTGCCCCCATACCCCTTGCAAGTGTCTGTGTGCCCCCATGAGTGTCTTGGTGCCCCCCATGCCACTGTGAGTGTCTGTGCGCCCCCCATGAGTGTCTATGTGCCCGCCATGCCCCCCGTGAGTGTTTGTGGGCCCCCATGCCCCCCATGAGTGTATGTGTGCCCCCTTGCCGCCCATGAGTGTCTGTGTGCCCCCATGCCCCCCGTGAGTGTCTGTGTGCCCCCATGCCCCCATGAGTGTCTGTGTGCCCCCATGCCCCCCGTGAGTGTCTGTGTGCCCCCCTTGCCACCCGTGAGTGTCTGTGTGCCCTTATCCCCCGTGAGTGTATGTGTGACCCCCTTGCTGCCTGTGAGTGTCTGTATGCCCCCATGCCCCCATGAGTGTCTGTGTTCCCCACATGCCCCCCGTGAGTGTCTGTGTGCCCCCCTTGCCACCCGTGAGTGTCTGTGTGCCCCATGCCCCCGTGAGTGTCTGTGTGCCCCCCATTCCCCCTGTGAGTGTATGTGTGCCCCCATGCCCCTGTGAGTGTCTGTGTGACCCCATGCCTCCGGTGAGTGTCTGTGTGCCCCCCCATGCCCCCCGTGAGTGTCTGTGGGCCCCCCTTGCCCCCATGAGTGTCTGTATGCCCCTCATGCCCCCCGTGA
Organism: Ambystoma mexicanum; assembly: GCF_040938575.1. Lineage (NCBI taxonomy): Eukaryota > Metazoa > Chordata > Amphibia > Caudata > Ambystomatidae > Ambystoma > Ambystoma mexicanum. Next base: position 122,899,904 of record NC_090933.1, on the reverse strand, counting down.
GTGTCCGTGTGCCCCCATACCACCGTGAATGTCTGTGTGCCCCCCATGCCCCCATGAGTGTATGTGTGACCCCCATGCCCCCTGGGAGTGTCTGTGTGCCCACCATGCCACCCGTGAGGTTCTGTGTGCCCCCCGTGAGTGTATGTGTGCGCCCATGTCCCCTGTGAGTGTCTGTGTGCCCCCATGCCCCCGTGAGTGTCTGTGTGTCCCCCATACCCCCTATGAATGTCTATGTGCCCCCCTTTCCCCCGTGTCTATGTGCCCACCTTTCCCCGTGTCTGTGTGCCCCCCTGCCCCCCGTGAGTGTCTGTGTGCCCCCTTTGTCGCTCGTGAGTGTCTGTGTGCCCCATGCCCCTTGAGAATGTCTGTGTGCCCCCCATTCCCCCTGTGAGTATATGTGTGCCCCCATGCCCCTGTGAGTGTCTGTGTGACCCCATGCCTCCTGTGAGTGTCTGTGTGCACCCATGCCCCCCGTGAGTGTATGTGTGCCCCCATGCCCCCGTGAGTGTCTATGTGTCCCCCTTTCCCCCGTGAGTGTCTGTGTGCCCCCCTGCCCCCCGTGAGTGTCTGTGTGCCCCCATGCCCCCCATGAGTGCCTGTGTGCCCCCATGCCCCCCGTGAGTGTCTGTGTGTGCCCCATGCCAAGCGTGAGTTTCTCTGTGCCCCCCATGCCCCTGTGAGTGTATGTGTGCCCCCATGTCCCCCGTGAGTGTCTGTGTGCCCCCATGCCCTCGTGAATGTCTATGTGTCCCCCTTTCCCCCGTGAGTGTCTGTGTGTCCCCCGGCCCCCCGTGAGTGTCTGTGTGCCCCCTGTCCCCGTGAGTGTCTGTGTGCCCCCATGCCCCCGTGAGTGCCTGTGTGCCCCCATGCCCCGTGAGTGTCTGTGTGCCCCCCATCCCCCCGTGAGTGCATGTGTGAGCCCCTTGCCGCCTGTGAGTGTCTGTATGCCCCCATGCCCCCATGAGTGTCTGTGTTCCCTCAATCCCCCCGTGAGTGTCTGTGTGCCCCCCTTGCCACCCGTGAGTGTCTGTGTGCCCCCATGAGTGTCTGTGTGCCCCCCAAGCCCTGTGAGTGTCTGTGTGCCCCCCATGCCCCCATGAGTGTCTGTGTGCCCCCATGCCACCCGTGAGGGTCTGTGTGCCCCCCGTACCCCATGCGAGTGTCTGTGTGCCCCCATGAGTGTCTTGGTGCCCCCATGCCACTGTGAGTGTCTGTGCGCCCCCCATGAGTGTCTATGTGCCCGCCATGCCCCCCGTGAGTGTTTGTGGGCCCCCATGCCCCCTGTGAGTGTATGTGTGCCCCCTTGCCGCCCATGAGTGTCTGTGTGCTCCCATGCCCCTGTGAGTGTCTGTGTGCCCCCATCCCCCTGTGAGTGTATGTGTGCCCCCCGTACCGCCCGTGAGTGTCTGTGTGCCCCCATGCCCCCATGAGTGTCTGTGTGCCCCATGCCCCCCGTGAGTGTCTGTGTGCCCCCCTCTCCACCCGTGAGTGTCTGTGTGCCCCCATCCCCTCGTGAGTGTATGTGTGACCCCCTTGCTGCCTGTGAGTGTCTGTATGCCCCCATGCCCCCATGAGTGTCTGTGTTCCCCACATGCCCCCCGTGAGTGTCTGTGTGCCCCCCTTGCCACCCATGAGTGTCTGTGTGCCCCATGCCCCCATGAGTGTCTGTGTGCCCCCCATACCCCCTGTGAGTGTATGTGTGCCCCCATGCCCCTGTGAGTGTCTGTGTGACCCCATGCCTCCCGTGAGTGTCTGTGTGCCCCCATGCCCCCCGTGAGTGTCTGTGGGCGCACCCATGCCCCCCATGAGTGCCTGTGGGCCCACCCATGCCCCCCGTGAGTGTATGTGTGCCCCCCTTGCCACCCATGAGTGTCTGTGTGCCCCCATGCCCCCTGTGAGTGAATGTGTGCCTCCCATGCTGCCCGTGAGCGTCTGTGTGCCCCCATGCCCCCGTGAGTGTCTGTTGCCCCCATGCCCCAAGTGAGTGTCTGTGTGCCCCCATGCCCCCTGTGAGTGTCTGTGTGCCCCCCATCCTCTGTGAGTGTCGGTGTGCCCCTCTTGCCCCCTGTGAGTGTCTGTGTGCCCCCATGGCCCCTGTGAGTGTCTGTGTGCCCCCCATGGCCCCCGTGAGTGTCTGTGGGCCCCCCTTGCCCCCCATGAGTGTCTGTATGCCCCTCATGCCCCCCGTGAGTTTCCGTGTGCCCCCATGCCACCGTGAGTGTCTGTGTGCCCACCTTGCCCACCATGAGTGTGTGTGCCCCCATGCCCCCATGAGTGTCTGTGTGCCCCCATACCACCGTGAATGTCTGTGTGCCACCCATGCCCCCATGAGTTTATGTGTGACCCACATGCCCCCTGTGAGTGCCTGTGTGCCCACCATGCCACCCGTGAGTTTCTGTGTGCCCCCCGTGAGTGTATGTGTGCGCCCATGTCCCCCGTGAGTGCCTGTGTACCCCCATGCCCCCGTGAGTGTCTGTGTGTCCCCCATGCCCCCATGAGTGTCTGTGTGCCCCCATGCCCCAGTGAGTGTCGGTGTGCCCCCATGAGTGTCTGTGTGCCACCATGCCCCCGTGAGTGTTTGTGAGCACCCCATGCCCCGTGAGTGTATGTGTGCCCCCCATGCCACCCGTGAGGGTCTGTGTGCCCCCATACCCCTTGCAAGTGTCTGTGTGCCCCCATGAGTGTCTTGGTGCCCCCCATGCCACTGTGAGTGTCTGTGCGCCCCCCATGAGTGTCTATGTGCCCGCCATGCCCCCCGTGAGTGTTTGTGGGCCCCCATGCCCCCCATGAGTGTATGTGTGCCCCCTTGCCGCCCATGAGTGTCTGTGTGCCCCCATGCCCCCCGTGAGTGTCTGTGTGCCCCCATGCCCCCATGAGTGTCTGTGTGCCCCCATGCCCCCCGTGAGTGTCTGTGTGCCCCCCTTGCCACCCGTGAGTGTCTGTGTGCCCTTATCCCCCGTGAGTGTATGTGTGACCCCCTTGCTGCCTGTGAGTGTCTGTATGCCCCCATGCCCCCATGAGTGTCTGTGTTCCCCACATGCCCCCCGTGAGTGTCTGTGTGCCCCCCTTGCCACCCGTGAGTGTCTGTGTGCCCCATGCCCCCGTGAGTGTCTGTGTGCCCCCCATTCCCCCTGTGAGTGTATGTGTGCCCCCATGCCCCTGTGAGTGTCTGTGTGACCCCATGCCTCCGGTGAGTGTCTGTGTGCCCCATTGCCCCCCGTGAGTGTCTGTGGGCCCACCCCTGCCCCCCATGAGTGTCTGTGGGCCCACCCATGCCCCCCGTGAGTGTATGTGTGCCCCCCTTGCCACCCATGAGTGTCTGTGTGCCCCCATGCCCCCTGTGAGTGAATGTGTGCCCCCCATGTTGCCCGTGAGTGTCTGTGTGCCCCCATGCCCCTGTGAGTGTCTGTTGCCCCCATGCCCCAAGTGAGTGTCTGTGTGCCCCCATGCCCCCTGTGAGTGTCTGTGTGCCCCCCATCCCCTGTGTGTGTCAATGTGCCCCTCTTGACCCCTGTGAGTGTATGTGTGCCCCCTTGCTGCCTGTGAGTGGCTGTGTGCCCCCATGACCCCTGTGAGTGCATGTGTGCCCCCCTTGCCGCCCGTGAGTGTCTGTTTGCCTCCATGCCCCCCGTGAGTGTCTGTGTGCCCCCATGCTCTAAGTGAGTGTCTGTGTGCCACCATGCCCCCGTGAGTGTTTGTGAGCACCCCATGCCCCGTGAGTGTATGTGTGCCCCCCATGCCACCCGTGAGGGTCTGTGTGCCACCCATACCCCTTGCAAGTGTCTGTGTGCCCCCATGAGTGTCTTGGTGCCCCCATGCCACTGTGAGTGTCTGTGCGCTCCCCATGAGTGTCTTGGTGCCCCCCATGCCCATGTGAGTGTCTGTGGTCCCCCCATGAGTGTCTATGTGCCCCCCATGCCCCCTGTGAGTGTATGTGTGCCCCCATGCCCCTGTGAGTGTCTGTGTGACCCCATGCCTCCGGTGAGTGTCTGTGTGCCTCCATGCCCCCGTGAGTGTCTGTGTGCCCCCCATGCCCCCTGTGAGTGTATGTGTGCCCCCATGCCCCTGTGAGTGTCTGTGTGACCCCATGCCCCCCGTGAGTGTCTGTGGGCCCACCCCTGCCCCCCCATGAGTGTCTGTGGGCCCACCCATGCCCCCCGTGAGTGTATGTGTGCCCCCCTTGCCACCCATGAGTGTCTGTGTGCCCCCATGCCCCCTGTGAGTGAATGTGTGCCCCCCATGCTGCCCGTGAGTGTCTGTGTGCCCCCATGCCCCCGTGAGTGTCTGTTGCCCCCATGCCCCAAGTGAGTGTCTGTGTGCTCCCCTGCCCCCTGTGAGTGTCTGTGTGCCCCCATCCCCTGTGTGTGTCGGTGTGCCCCTCTTGACCCCTGTGATTGTATGTGTGCCCCCCTTGCCGCCCGTGAGTGTCTGTTTGCCTCCATGCCCCCCCTGAGTGTCTGTGTGCCTGTCATGATCTCTGCTTCCAAAAGGTCAGGGTTTTCCCAACTCCCTTGGAAGCAGATTCATAACCCAGGTTCCGAGTGCCAACCAGTCCTAATTGGGACCTTTTGGACCCAGTCCTGGTGCCAGTGGCACCAGGCTCATAAATATGCCCAGTCCCAGCGCTGGAAGCGCCGGGCTCATAATGCTTGGGTGGACTTACCTGCAGCAGACCATGCTGCTTACTTGCCTGCCAGTTGAGCCTCTGACCCTCTTCTGTTTGGAACTACTTTTCCTGTTGGGTGGGGCAGGAGCCACTCCCTAGGTTCAGAACACTGGAACTCTTCTGGAAAGCAGGAACTCTTTTCTTACCTAGGCGTGGCTGTGGGAGGAGACACCTAAGCACTACAGGAGGCTATTTAAACCACACCCGATGGATGAATCTTGCTTTGCATTATTCTGCATCCTCTGCAGCAGAACGCTCATCGTGTCTTCTGCATCTGATCCTGGGCCTAAGGAAAAAGGCTTACCATCCTGAATCCAGTCTTCAGCAACACCTATAAAGACAAGAAAGAACAGGTTAGCATTACGGTCTTCAGTGACAGCTCTTCACTTACCTGGGCCATCGGCTGTCACCAACGCCTCGCGCTGCATTCTGAAAGACAAAGGCTTACCTACTCTTCGTGCGCTCCGGAGGTCTTCACACTGCATTCCGGCATCTGAAAGACAAAAGCTTACCAACTCTTCGCACGCTCCGGAGGCCTTCGGCGCTGCATCCCGCATCTGAAAGACAAAACAAGGTGCATTTAAAGACATTGGGGAACTTTAATACTCACGTGCCATTACTCCTTTCCACATCTAACCCAGTGGGTATTCCGGCACCCTGCAGCCGCTCCGAACTTGTACCTGCAAAATAAAAAGACAGTTAGAGCGCATCGTGAAGCAGGCAACAAGCGCTTACTTACGTGCTTCCAGGCGCTTCTATTCATCACACGGGCTCCATCTTCAACTCACTTCAGCCCGTCATCCACCATCGCCGGAACCCTGCAAAACAAGAGACATCATTACTAAAGACTTTAAAGAAATTAGAATTACTCGAAACTTACCGTTCGTGCAGTAAACGACGGACAGCAGTGCTCTGAAGTCAAGAGGCCTGCTCCCCTTATCCAGTGAAGAAACTGGTTACAGCACCCTGCCCCGAGGCAGATGGAGAGCACGGCGTTCACTTACCTAAGGTGAGAGCGTTAACCTTCGGGGTTCTACAGGAGAAGAGAAAGGGAAGAAGAGAGAGACATTCAATAACCCAGTTCATTAATCCCATATTTTCTATCTGCAGACATCTTACCCTTCGAGTCAAACATACAGTGCACAGAGGTCCAGCCCAAAGAGCCAGCCGTGTGTTACACATCACCTTTGAAGATACGGTATACGCCCAGTCAAGACCGGTGCCTCTACGGGAATCAGGTGAGCGTTACAGAATGCAAAGCCTACCACAAAACTCCCGTCCAGGCGCTATGGAAACCTCGGATACCGACCAACTAGCCCAGTTACTTGGGGAACTAAGGGCAGAAGTGCATGCAGCCCGTCAGGAAACGAACGCTCTAAGAAGGGAACTGATTATTTCCAAGGAGCGAACAGATGATCTCGCTAGACAATTGCTACAGTCACAAGCCGGACAGACCCCGTTACCCGCATCTGGGGGAAATCTTCCTTCTACATCCTCTATGAATCCAGTGCAGATCAACCTACCTGGGAATGTACCTCTGGCTCCGCCCGAACGATTTTCTGGTGACCCAAAGAGGTTTGCAGTATTTATCAATCAGTGCCAGTTGCATTTCTTATGCCGGCCAGCAGCCTTTCCAACTGATCAAGCTAAAGTAGCTTTCGTGCTTTCGTACCTTAGTGGCAATGCGGCAGACTGGTCGATCCCTCTAGTAAATCAAGATGATCCGGTCCTCCATGATTTTCAAGCTTTTCAGCTCAGTATGGAAAAACTGTTCACAAGACATTCACAGGGGCAGGCCTTGGGCAATGAGCTTCTTTCGTTGCGACAAGGTAATCAAGACCTTTTGGCTTATATTGCGTCTTTCAACAGACTCATAGTGGAAACTCAATGGCCTGAGGACAAAAGGATTACGCTGTTTTATAGAGGTCTACGTGGAGAGCTCAAAGATGTGTTAGCCCAAGTAGTGAATCCCCCACAAGATTGTTCGGACTATATAGACTTAGTCGTTCAAATAGATCACAGACTGCAGAACAGGAAGGCCGATCGTTCCAAGTTTGATGCTCGAGTATTTTCCAAACCGCCAACTCCTTCCAAAGGAGTAGACTCCGGGGAACCCATGCAAATAGGGGGTCTGAAAGGTCCTCTAACACAAAAGGAGCGGGAAAGGAGAAAACAGTTGCAATTATGCCTCTATTGCGGAAACTCAGGGCACTTTCTTCGAGACTGTCCGGTGAAACCTGCTAAGAAGGCAGTAGGAGCTGCAGTTACCAAAGTTACAAACTCTGAGCAGGGAAACGACCTCGCCCGACAAGAATAGAGGTCCTCTTGCCGAGCGTGAAAACCAGTTCCGTGACCTCGCATTTCGTGATACCTATGGTCCTCATTAGCCCTGATAATCCGGATCGATTACATGCAATTGAAGCTTACGTCGACAGCGGTGCCATCAGCAATTATGTGGATCATGAAATGGTTTTGAGGATGAATCTAACTCTTTGTCCCAAGGCTGTAAAGGACGTCATTACTACGGTGGATGGTACGGAGATAGCCTCTGGGCCAGTAACGCATACCACTCAAGAAGTGACTCTAATAAGTCAAGATGGACACCATGAGAAGATCGTGTTCGATGTGATCAAGGCCCCTCAGTTTCAGATTATTCTAGGAATACCTTGGTTAGAGATACACAATCCTCTGATCGATTGGCGAGCAAGAACGGTCCAGTTTCCAGAATTAGTCTCTACTTGTCACCCTCCACCTGGTGTTGCACTGGCAGCAATTTCTTCAGAGACTCCCCAGTTACCTCCTGAATACCTAGAATACCAAGATGTTTTCCGGAAGGATCAGGCTAACTCTCTACCTCCTCATAGGTCTTATGACTGCCAGATAGACCTGATACCTGGATCTACTCCTCCTTGTAGTAGAATTTATGCCCTCACCGAGCCTGAGAACCTTCACCTTCGACAATACCTGGATCGATACCTGGCAAATGGGTTTATTCGTCCTTCCAAGTCCCCTGCTTCTTCAGCTTTGTTCTTCGTTCCAAAAAAGGAAGGAGACCTTAGAACTTGTATAGATTATCGCTCCCTGAACCAGATCACCTTTAAGAATAGATATCCGTTACCTTTGATCCCTGAACTCCTGGACCAAGTCAGAAAAGCATGCATATATACAAAGCTGGATCTTAGAGGAGCTTACCACTTGGTACGAGTAAAAGAGGGCGATGAATGGAAGACGGCCTTCCGCACCAAGTATGGGCTATTTGAATATCATGTCATGCCCTTCGGACTTTGCAATGCCCCGGCCGCCTTTCAAAATTTTATGAACGATGTCCTCAGAGAGCTCATAGATGTGTGTGTTGTTGTTTACATTGACGACATCCTCGTTTATTCTTCATCGGAATCTGAACATCGGAAACACGTGAAAATGGTCCTCGAAAGATTGCGTCAACACAAACTTTTCGCTAAGTTGGAAAAATGTGTTTTCAACGTGACTGAAGTTGAATTCTTGGGATTCATATTATCACCTGGCGGAGTGCGTATGGATTCAAAGAAGGTCGATGCAGTTCTCAAATGGCCATCACCATCCTCCGTAAAAGGTGTGCAAAGCATGTTAGGCTTCGCTAACTTTTACCGCAGGTTTATCCCCGAATTCTCTCGAATAGTCCAGCCCATCACTGCCCTGTTAAAGAAAAACAAACGTTTTGAATGGTCTACCGAGGCGGAACAAGCTTTCCAGGATTTGAAGACTAAATTTATCTTTGCACCAATCTTAAAACACCCTCGCCCCGAACTCCCCTACACCGTGGAAACTGATGCTTCAAGCCTTGCCATGGGGGCAGTTCTATCACAAAAGGACCCGGTAACCAATCAGTTGCATCCCGTGGCATTTTGGTCCTGCAAATTCTCGCCTCCTGAAATCAATTACACGATTACTGACAAGGAACTTCTGGCTATCAAGTCTGCCTTTAAGGCTTGGCGGCATTATCTGCTGGGGGCCCGACACACCGTTACTGTGATTACGGATCACCGAAACCTGCAATATTTGAAAACCGCAAAAGCCCAATCCTCTAGACAACTCCGTTGGGCATTATTCTTTGCCGAGTTTGACTTCATAATTACCTATCGACCTGGTACAAAAAACGGTAAAGCTGATGCCCTTTCTCGGATGGGAGTGGAAGAACACTTGATCAACCCTAAACCTGTACCAATCATTCCCGAACAAAGAATTCTGGGTGTAATCGCCACACAATCCATAGAGGAAGTTAAGGATAAAGCCAGGCAACTTGTAACTCCAGCAGACATACAGAATTGGCATCTGCAAGGAAAGGACTTTGCAGTAAAGGACAACTTATTGTATTTCCAAGAACGATTATACCTACCCAGCACAGATTTACAGAAAGAAGTAATCTCTTGTTATCACGATTCTTTAATGGAAGGACATCCCGGTATAGCCAAGACCTCAGAAAAGATCAAGCGCTACTTCTGGTGGCCGTCTTGGAAAAAAGATATCAGAGACTTTATAATGTCCTGTGGAGTATGCGCCCAAAACAAGAGTCAAAAGGAAAGACCAGCAGGCCTCTTACGCCCTATTGACATCCCACCTCGCCCTTGGCATACGCTTTCTATGGACTTCATCACCGATCTACCTCCATGCTCCGGATACAATACGATTCTAGTAATCGTGGACTTATTCTCCAAGATGGCGTATTTCATTCCGCTCAAAGGCTTGCCAACAGCAGCAACTCTGGCCCGAGAATTTCTCGAAAACATCGTCCGACTGCACGGTTTTCCTTCGGTTCTAATTTCGGATCGAGGTAGTCAATTTATTTCTCATTTTTGGCGAAGTTGCTGTCGGTCGGCTCAAATTGATGTGAGACTATCGACCAGTCACCACCCTCAGACCGACGGACAAACCGAGAGGACCAATCAAACTCTGGAACAGTATTTACGCTGCATGCTGCAACAAACTGAAAAAACTTGGAAAGACATCCTTTGGGTAGCCGAATATGCCTACAATAACTGTGTCCATTCGGGAACTGGGAAAACCCCGTTTTTTCTTTTGTACGGCAGTCACCCTCGAACCTCGGAGTTGGATCCCCTCCAAGATCTTGAAACACCAGCAGTAGACTACCTGCATTCTACAATCACCCAAGCCTTTAAGGAAGCTGTTTCTCACCTTCAAAGGGCTAAAGAACAATACAAGAAAGGAGCAGATCAACATCGGAAGGAAGCCCCTCAATATCGAGTAGGGGATCAAGTCTGGTTATCCACCAAATATCTACCTCTAAAAGGGCCACGCACATTCAACCCAAGATACCTTGGTCCCTATTCCATCACTACCATAGTAAACCCAGTAGCGGTCAAGTCGGACTTGCCCCCGCACATGAAGATACATCCGGTCTTCCACGTCTCTCTATTAAAACCCGTGCAACCTCAAACCCGACTAACTAAATCGCCAAAACCTATCTTAGTTGATGGGGAACTCGAGTTTGAAGTCAAAAGCATTCTGGACTCCAAGATCTCCAAATCTAAACTATTTTACCTAATTGACTGGAAAGGCTACGGCCCCCAAGAGAGATCCTGGGAACCTGCTGAATATGTCCACGCTCCTCGCCTAATCAAAAGATTTCACCGAACATTTCCTGACAAGCCAAAACCCCCGGAGAAGCCCGGTTTGGGAGGGGCCTTGAGGGGGGTACTGTCATGATCTCTGCTTCCAAAAGGTCAGGGTTTTCCCAACTCCCTTGGAAGCAGATTCATAACCCAGGTTCCGAGTGCCAACCAGTCCCAATTGGGACCTTTTGGACCCAGTCCTGGCGCCAGTGGCACCAGGCTCATAAATATGCCCAGTCCCAGCGCTGGAAGCGCCCGGCTCATAATGCTTGGGTGGATTTACCTGCAGCAGACCATGCTGCTTACTTGCCTGCCAGTTGAGCCTCTGATCCTCTTCTGTTTGGAACTACTTTTCCTGTTGGGTGGGGCAGGAGCCACTCCCTAGGTTCAGAGCACTGGAACTCTTCTGGAAAGCAGGAACTCTTTTCTTACCTAGGCGTGGCTGTGGAAGGAGACACCTAAGCACTACAGGAGGCTATTTAAACCACACCCGATGGATGAATCTTGCTTTGCATTATTCTGCATCCTCTGCAGCAGAACGCTCATCGTGTCTTCTGCATCTGATCCTGGGCCTAAGGAAAAAGGCTTACCATCCTGAATCCAGTCTTCAGCAACACCTATAAAGACAAGAAAGAACAGGTTAGCATTACGGTCTTCAGTGACAGCTCTTCACTTACCTGGGCCATCGGCTGTCACCAACGCCTCGCGCTGCATTCTGAAAGACAAAGGCTTACCTACTCTTCGTGCGCTCCGGAGGTCTTCACACTGCATTCCGGCATCTGAAAGACAAAAGCTTACCAACTCTTCGCACGCTCCGGAGGCCTTCGGCGCTGCATCCCGCATCTGAAAGACAAAACAAGGTGCGTTTAAAGACATTGGGGAACTTTAATACTCACGTGCCATTACTCCTTTCCACATCTAACCCAGTGGGTATTCCGGCACCCTGCAGCCGCTCCGAACTTGTACCTGCAAAATAAAAAGACAGTTAGAGCGCATCGTGAAGCAGGCAACAAGCGCTTACTTACGTGCTTCCAGGCGCTTCTATTCATCACACGGGCTCCATCTTCAACTCACTTCAGCCCGTCATCCACCATCGCCGGAACCCTGCAAAACAAGAGACATCATTACTAAAGACTTTAAAGACATTAGAATTACTCGAAACTTACCGTTCGTGCAGTAAACGACGGACAGCAGTCCTCTGAAGTCAAGAGGCCTGCTCCCCTTATCCAGTGAAAAAACTGGTTACAGCACCCTGCCCCGAGGCAGATGGAGAGCACGGCGTTCACTTACCTAAGGTGAGAGCGTTAACCTTCGGGGTTCTACAGGAGAAGAGAAAGGGAAGAAGAGAGAGACATTCAATAACCCAGTTCATTAATCCCATATTTTCTATCTGCAGACATCTTACCCTTCGAGTCAAACATACAGTGCACAGAGGTCCAGCCCAAAGAGCCAGCCGTGTGTTACACATCACCTTTGAAGATACGGTATACGCCCAGTCAAGACCGGCGCCTCTACGGGAATCAGGTGAGCGTTACAGTGCCCCCATGCCCTAAGTGAGTGCCTATGTGCCACCATGCCCCCGTGAGTGTTTGTGAGCACCCCATGCCCTGTGAGTGTATGTGTGCCCCCCATGCCACCCGTGAGGGTCTGTGTGCCCCCCATACCCCTTGCAAGTGTCTGTGTGCCCCCATGAGTGTCTTGGTGCCCCCCATGCCACTGTGAGAGTCTGTGCGCCCCCCATGAGTGTCTATGTGCCCGCCATGCCCCCCGTGAGTGTTTGTGGGCCCCCATGCCCCCCGTGAGTGTATGTGTGCCCCCTTGCCGCCCATAAGTGTCTGTGTGCCCCCATGCCCCTGTGAGTGTCTGTGTGCCCCCATCCCCCTGTGAGTGTATGTGCGCCCCCCTTGCCGCCCGTGAGTGTCTGTGTGCCCCCATGCCCCCATGAGTGTCTGTGTGCCCCAATGCCCCCCGTGAGTGCCTGTGTGCCCCCCTTGCCACCCGTGAGTGTCTGTGTGCCCCCATCCCCCCGTGAGTGTATTTGTGACCCCCTTGCTGCCTGTGAGTGTCTGTATGCCCCCATGCCCCCATGAGTGTCTGTGTTCCCCACATGCCCCCCGTGAGTGTCTGTGTGCCCCCCTTGCCACCCGTGAGTGTCTGTCTGCCCCATGCCCCCGTGAGTGTCTGTGTGCCCCCCATACCTCCTGTGAGTGTATGTGTGCCCCCATGCCCCTGTGAGTGTCTGTGTGACCCCATGCCTCCCGTGAGTGTCTGTGTGCCCCCCATGCCCCCTGTGAGTGTCTGTGGGCCCACCCCTGCCCCCCATGAGTGTCTGTGGGCCCACCCATGCCCCCCGTGAGTGTATGTGTGCCCCCCTTGCCACCCATGAGTGTCTGTGTGCCCCCATGTCCCCTGTGAGTGAATGTGTGCCCCCCATGCTGCCCGTGAGTGTCTGTGTGCCCCCATGCCCCGTGAGTGTCTGTTGCCCCTATGCCCCAAGTGAGTGTCTGTGTGCCCCCATGCCCCCTGTGAGTGTCTGTGTGCCCCCCATCCCCTGTGAGTGTCGGTGTGCCCCTCTTGACCCCTGTGAGTGTATGTGTGCCCCCTTGCTGCCTGTGAGTGGCTGTGTGCCCCCATGACTCCTGAGTGTATGTGTGCCCCCCTTGCCGTCCGTGAGTGTCTGTGTGCCTCCATGCCCCCCGTGAGTGTGTGTGTGCCCCCATGCCCTAAGTGAGTGTCTGTGTGACCCCCATGCCCTCTGTGAGTGTCTATGTGCCCACCATGCCACCCGTGAGTTTCTCTGTGCCCCCCATGCCCCCGTGAGTGTATGTGTGCCCCCATGTCCCCCGTGAGTGTCTGTGTGACCCCATGCCCCCGTGAGTGTCTGTGTGTTCCCCATGCCCCCATGAATGTCTATGTGTCCCCCTTTCCCCCGTGAGTGTCTGTGTGCCCCCCTGCCCCTCGTGAGTGTCTGTGTGCCGCCATGCCCCCCGTGAGTGCCTGTGTGCCCCCCATGCCCCCGTGTCTTGGGCCCCCATGCCCCCTGTGAGTTTCTGTGTGCCCCCATGCCCCCGTGAGTGTCTGTGTGCCCCCTATCCCCCCGTGAGTGTATGTATGACCCCCTTGCCGCCTGTGAGTGTCTGTATGCCCCCATGCCCCCATGAGTGTCTGTGTTCCCCAATTCCCCCATGAGTGTCTGTGTGCCCCCTTTGCCATCCGTGAGTGTCTGTGTGCCCCATGCCCCCGTGAGTGTCTGTGTACCTCCATGAGTGTCTGTGTGCCCCCCAAACCCCGTGTCTGTGTGCCCCCCATGCCCCCATGAATGTCTGTGTGCCCCCCATTCCCCAGTGAGTGTTGGTGTGCCCCCCATGAGTGTCTGTGTGCCCCCATGCCCCTGTGAGTGTTTGTGAGCACCCCATGCCCCGTGAGTGTATGTGTGCCCCCCATGCCACCCGTGAGGGTCTGTGTGCCCCATACCCCTTGTGAGTGTCTGTGTGCCCCCATGAGTGTCTTGGTGCCCCCTATGCCCGAGTGAGTGTCTGTGCGCCCCCATGAGTGTCTATGTGCCCGCCATGCCCCCGTGAGTGTATGTGTGCCCCCATGCCCCCCGTGAGTGTCTGTGTGCCCCCCATGCTCCCCGTGAGTGTTTGTGGGCCCCCATGAGTGTATGTGTGCCCCCTTGCCGCCCATGAGTGTCTGTGTGCCCCATGCCCCTGTGAGTGTATGTGTGCCCTCCTTGCCACCCGTGAGTGTCTTTGTGCCCCCATGCCCCCATGAGTGTCTGTGTGCCCCCATGTCCCTGTGAGTGTCTGTGTGCCCCCATTGCCACCCGTGAGTGACTGTGTGACCCCCGTGAGTGTCTGTGTGGCCCCATGAGTGTCTGTGTGCCCCCCAAGCCCTGTGAGTGTCTGTGTTCCCTCCATATCCCCCATGAGTGTCTGTGTGCCCACATGCCCTGTTAGTGTCTGTGTGCCCCCATGAGTGTCTGTTTGCCCCTGTGCCCCTGTGAGTGTCTGTGTGCCCCCATGAGTGTCTGTGTGCCCCATGCCCCCGTGAGTGTCTGTGTGCACCCCATGCCACCCGTGAGTGTATGTGTGCCCCATGCCACCCGTGAGTGTCTGTGTGCCCCCATGAGTGTCTGTGTGCCCCCTGTGAGTGTATGTGTGCCCCCATGAGTGTCTGTGTGCCCCCCATTCCCCCTTGAGTGTCTGTGTGCCCCCATTAGTGTATGTGTGCCCCCCATACCCCTGTGAGTGTCTGTGTGCCCCCCATGCCTTCCATGAGTGTCTGTGTGCCCTCGTGGCCCCATGAGTGTCTGTGTGCCCCCCAAGCCCTGTGAGTGTCTGTGTTCCCTCCATGTCCCCCGTGAGTGTCTGTGTGCCCCCATCCCCCGTGAGTGTATGTGTGCCCCCCTTGCTGCCCGTGAGTGTCTGTGTCCCCCATGCCCCCATGAGTGTCTCTGTGCCCCCCATGACCCCCGTGAGTGTATGTGTGCCCCATGCCCCCTGTGAGTGTCTGTGTTCCCCCCATGCCCCCCGTGAGTGTCTGTGGGCCCCCTTTGTCCCCCATGAGTGTCTGTGTGCCCCTCATGCCCCCCGTGAGTGTATGTGTGCCCCCATGCCCCTGTGAGTGTCTGTGTGCCCACCTTGCCCCCCGTGAGTGTCTGTGTGCCCCCATGCCCCCATGAGTGTGTGTGTGACCCCCATGCCCCCTGTGAGTGTCTGTGTGCCCACCATGCCACCCGTGAGTGTATGTGTGACCCCATGCCCCTGTGAGTGTATGTGTGCCCCCATGTCCCCAGTGAGTGTCTGTGTGCCCCCATGCCCCGTGAATGTCTGTGTGTCCCCCTTGCCCCCCGTGAATGTCTATGTGCCCCCCTTTCCACCATGAGTGTCTGTGTGCCCCATGCCCCCGTGAGTGTCTGTGTGCCCCATGCCCCTGTGAGTGTCTTTGTGCCCCCATGCCCTTGTGAGTGTCTGTGAGACCCCATGCCTCCTGTGAGTGTCTGTGTGCCCCCATGCCCCCGTGAGTGTCTGTGGGCCCCCCATGCCCCTGTGAGTGTATGTGTGCTCCCCTTGCCACCCATGAGTGTCTGTGTGCCCCCATACCACCATGAATGTCTGTTTGCCCCCCATGCCCCCATGAGTGTATGTGTGCCCCCATGCCCCCTGTGAGTGTCTTTGTGCCCACCATGCCACCTGTGAGTGTCTGTGTGCCCCCCATAACCCTGTGAGTGTATATGTGCCCCCATGTCCCCTTGAGTGTCTGTGTGCCCCCATGCCCCCGTGAGTTTCTGTGTGTCCCCCTTTCCCCCGTGAGTGTCTGTGTGCCCCCCTTTCTCCCGTGAGTGTCTGTGTGCCCCCCTTTCTCCCGTGAGTGTCTGTGTGCCCCCATGCCCCTGTGAGTGTCAGTGTGCCCCGCATGCCTCCCGTGAGTGTATGTGTGCCCCCCTTGCGGCCTGTGAGTGTCTGTGTGCCCCCATGCCCCTGTGAGTGTATGTGTGCACCCATGCCCCTGTGAGTGTCTGTGTGACCCCATGCCACCTGTGAGTGTCTGTGTGCCCCCCATCCCCCCATGAGTGTATGTGTGCCCCCATGTCCCCCATGAGTGTCTGTGTGCCCCCATGCCCCCGTGAGTTTCTGTGTGTCCCCCATGCCCCCTGTGAGTTTCTGTGTGCCCCCCTTTCACCCGTGAGTGTCTGTGTGTCCCCCTTTCTCCCGTGAGTGTCTGTGTGCCCCCATGTCCCCGTGAGTGTCAGTGTGCCCCGCATACCTCCCGTGAGTGTATGTGTGCCCCCCTTGCCGCCTGTGAGTGTCTGTGTGCAACCATGCCCCTGTGAGTGTATGTGTGCCCCCGTGCCCCTGTGAGTGTCTGTGTGACCCCATGCCTCCTGTGAGTGTCTGTGTGCCCCCATGCCCCCCGTGAGTGCCTGTGTGCCCCCCCATGCCCCGTTTCTCAGGCCCCCATGCCCCCCATGAGTGTCTGTGTGCCCCCATGCCCCTGTGAGTGTCTGTGTGCCCCCCATGCCCCCGTGAGTATATGTGTGTCCCCCATGCCCCCTGTGAGTTTCTGTGTGCCCCCCTTTCACCCGTGAGTGTCTGTGTGTCCCCCTTTCTCCCGTGAGTGTCTGTGTGCCCCCATGTCCCCGTGAGTGTCAGTGTGCCCCGCATACCTCCCGTGAGTGTATGTGTGCCCCCCTCTCCGCCTGTGAGTGTCTGTGTGCAACCATGCCCCTGTGAGTGTATGTGTGCCCCCGTGCCCCTGTGAGTGTCTGTGTGACCCCATGCCTCCTGTGAGTGTCTGTGTGCCTCCATGCCCCCCGTGAGTGCCTGTGTGCCCCCCCATGCCCCGTTTCTCAGGCCCCCATGCCCCCCTTGAGTGTCTGTGTGCCCCCATGCCCCTGTGAGTGTCTGTGTGCCCCCCATGCCCCCGTGAGTATATGTGTCACCCCCTTGCCGCCTGTGAGTGTCTGTATCTCCCCATGCCCCCCATGAGTGTCTGTGTTCCCCCCATGCCCCTCGTGAGTGTCTGTGTGCCCCCCAAGCCCCGTGAGTGTCTGTGTGCCCCCCATGCCCCCATGAGTGTCTGTGTGCCCCCCATGCCCCAGTGAGTGTCGGTGTGCCCCCATGAGTGTCTGTGTGCCCCCATGCCCCCGTGAGTGGTTGTGAGCACCCCATGCCCCTGTGAGTGTATGTGTGCCCCCCATGCCACCCGTGAGGGTCTGTTTGCCCCCCATACCCCTTGCGAGTGTCTGTGTGCCCCCATGAGTGTCTTGGTGCCCCCCATGCCACTGTGAGTGTCTGTGCGCCCCCCATGAGTGTCTATGTGCCCGCCATGCCCCCCGTGAATGTTTGTGGGCCCCCATGCCACCCGTGAGGGTCTGTGTGCCCCCATGCCCCCATGAGTGTCTGTGTGCCCCCTTGCCACCCGTGAGTGTCTGTGTGCCCCCATCCCCCCGTGAGTGTATGTGTGACCCCCTTGCTGCCTGTGAGTGTCTGTATGCCCCCATGAGTGTCTGTGTTCCCCACATGCCCCCCGTGAGTGTCTGTGTGCCCCCCTTGCCACCCTTGAGTGTCTGTGTGCCCCATGCCCCCGTGAGTGTCTGTGTGCCCCCAACACCCCCTGTGAGTGTATGTGTGTCCCCATGCCCATGTGAGTGTCTGTGTGCAACCATGCCCCTGTGAGTGTATGTGTGCCCCCATGCCCCTGTGAGTGTCTGTGTGACCCCATGCCTCCCGTGAGTGTCTGTGTGCCCCCCATGCCCCCCGTGAGTGTATGTGTGCCCCCCTTGCCACCCATGAGTGTCTGTGTGCCCCCATGCCCCCTGTGAGTGAATGTGTGCCCCCCATGCTGCCCGTGAGTATCTGTGTGCCCCCATGCCCCCGTGAGTGTCTGTTGCCCCTTGCCCCAAGTGAGTGTCTGTGTGCCGCCATGCCCCCTGTGAGTGTCTGTGTGCCCCCCATCCCCTGTGAGTGTCGGTGTGCCCCTCTTGCCCCCGGTGAGTGTATGTGTGCCCCCATGTCCCCTGTGAGTGTCTGTGTGCCCCCCATGCCCCCCGTGAGTGTCTGTGGGCCCCCCTTGCCCCCCATGAGTGTCTGTGTGCCCCTCATGCCCCCCGTGAGTGTCCGTGTGCCCCCATGCCACCGTGAGTGTCTGTGTGCCCCCATGCCCCCCGTGAGTGTCTGTGGGCCCCCCTTGCCCCCCATGAGTGTCTGTGTGCCCCTCATGCCCCCCGTGAGTGTCCGTGTGCCCCCATGCCACCGTGAGTGTGTGTGCCCCCATGCCCCCATGAGTTTCTGTGTGCCCCCCGTGAGTGTATGTGTGCGCCCATGTCCCCCGTGAGTGTCTGTGTGCCCCCATGCCCCGTGAGTGTCTGTGTGTCCCCCATGCCCCCTGTGAATGTCTATGTGCCCCCCTTTCCCCTGTGTCTGTGTGCCCCCCTACCCCCCGTGAGTGTCTGTGTGCCCCCTTTGTCGCTCGTCTGTGTCTGTGTGCCCCATGCCCCTGTGAGTGTCTGTGTGACCCCATGCCTCCTGTGAGTGTCTGTGTGCCCCCATGCATGCCGTGAGTGTATGTGTGCCCCATGCCCCCCATAAGTGTCTGTGTGCCCCCATTCCCTTGTGAGTGTCTGTGTGCCCCCCATGCCCCCCGTGAGTGTCTGCGGGCCCCCTTTGCCCCCCATGAGTGCCTGTGTGCCCCTCATGCCCCCCGTGAGTGTCTGTGTGCCCACATGCCACCGTGAGTGTCTGTGTGCCCACCTTGCCTCCCGTGAGTGTGTGTGCCCCCATACCCCCATGAGTGTCTGTGTGCCCCCATACCACCGTGAATGTCTGTGTGCCCCCATGCCCCCATGAGTGTATGTGTGACCCCAATGCCCCCTGTGAGTGTCTGTGTGCCCACCATGCCACCTGTGAGTTTCTCTGTACCCCCCATGCCCCTGTGAGTGTATGTGTGCCCCCATGTCCCCCATGAGTGTCTGTGTGCCCCCTTTCCCCCGTGAGTGTCTGTGTGCCCCCCTGCCCTCCGTGAGTGTCTGTGTGCCCCCATGCCCCCCGTGAGTGCCTGTGTGCCCCCCATGCCCCCGTGTATTTCCAGCCCCCATGGCCCCCGCGAGTGTCTGTGTGCCCCCATGCCCCCGTGAGTGTCTGTGTGCCCCCCATCCCCCCGTGAGTGCATGTGTGACCCCAATCCCTTCGTGAGGGTCTGTGTGCCCCCTTTGCCACCCGTGAGTGTCTGTGTGCCCCATGCCCCCGTGAGTGTCTGTGTGCCCCCATGAGTGTCTGTGTGCCCCCCAAGCCCCGTGAGTGTCTGTGTGCCCCCCATGCCCCCATGAGTGTCTGTGTGCCCCCCATGCCCCAGTGAGTGTCGGTGTGCCCCCCATGAGCGTCTGTGTGCCCCCATGCCCCCATGAGTGTTTGTGAGCACCCCATGCCCCGTGAGTGTATGTGTGCCCCCCATGCCACCCGTGAGGGTCTGTGTGCCCCCCATAACCCTTGCAAGTGTCTGTGTGCCCCCATGAGTGTCTTGGTGCCCCCCATGCCACTGTGAGTGTCTGTGCGCCCCCATGAGTGTCTATGTGCCCGCCATGCCCCCCGTGAGTGTTTGTGGGCCCCCATGCCCCCCGTGAGTGTCTGTGTGCCTACATGCCACCGTGAGTGTCTGTGTGCCCACCTTGCCTCCCGTGAGTGTGTGTGCCCCCATACCCCCATGAGTGTCTGTGTGCCCCCATACCACTGTGAATGTCTGTGTGCCCCCCATGCCCCCATGAGTGTATGTGTGACCCCAATGCCCCCTGTGAGTGTCTGTGTGCCCACCATGCCACCTGTGAGTTTCTCTGTACCCCCCATGCCCCTGTGAGTGTATGTGTGCCCCCATGTCCCCCGTGAGTGTCTGTGTGCCCCCTTTCCCCTGTGAGTGTCTGTGTGCCCCCCTGCCCTCCGTGAGTGTCTGTGTGCCCCCATGCCCCCCGTGAGTGCCTTTGTGCCCCCCATGCCCCTGTGTATTTCCAGCCCCCATGGCCCCCGCGAGTGTCTGTGTGCCCCCATGCCCCCATGAGTGTCTGTGTGCCCCCCATGCCCCCGTGAGTGCATGTGTGACCCCCTTGCCCCCTGTGAGTGTCTGTATGCCCCCATGCCCCCATGAGTGTCTGTGTTCCCCCAATCCCTTCGTGAGTGTCTGCGTGCCCCCCTTGCCACCCGTGAGTGTCTGTGTGCCCCATGCCCCCGTGAGTGTCTGTGTGCCCCCATGAGTGTCTGTGTGCCCCCAAGCCCCGTGAGTGTCTGTGTGCCCCCCTTGCCCCCATGAGTGTCTGTGTGCCCCCCATGCCCCAGTGAGTGTCGGTGTGCCCCCATGCCCCCGTGAGTGTTTGTGAGCACCCCATGCCCCGTGAGTGTATGTGTGCCCCCCATGCCACCCGTGAGGGTCTGTGTGCCCCCCATACACCTTGCAAGTGTCTGTGGGCCCCCATGAGTGTCTTGGTGCCCCCCATGCCACTGTGAGTGTCTGTGCGCCCCCATGAGTGTCTATGTGCCCGCCATGCCCCCCGTGAGTTATTGTGGGCCCCCATG
Source organism: Ambystoma mexicanum (assembly GCF_040938575.1). Taxonomy (NCBI): domain Eukaryota; kingdom Metazoa; phylum Chordata; class Amphibia; order Caudata; family Ambystomatidae; genus Ambystoma; species Ambystoma mexicanum. The sequence continues at coordinate 122,879,565 of NC_090933.1, read as the reverse complement.
CCCCCCGTGAGTGTATGTGTGCCCCCTTGCCGCCCATGAGTGTCTGTGTGCCCCCATGCCCCTGTGAGTGTCTGTGTGCCCCCATCCCCCTGTGAGTGTATGTGCGCCCCCCTTGCCGCCCGTGAGTGTCTGTGTGCCCCCATGCCCCCATGAGTATCTGTGTGCCCCCATGCCCCCCGTGAGTGTCTGTGTGCCCCCCTTGCCACCCGTGAGTGTCTGTGTGCCCCCATCCCCCCGTGAGTGTATGTGTGACCCCCTTGCTGCCTGTGAGTGTCTGTATGCCCCCATGCCCCCATGAGTGTCTGTATGCCCCCATGCCCCCATGAGTGTCTGTGTGCCCCCCTTGCCACCCGTGAGTGTCTGTGTGCCCCCCTTGCCACCCGTGAGTGTCTGTGTGCCCCATGCCCCCGTGAGTGTCTGTGTGCCCCCCATACCCCCTGTGAGTGTATGTGTGCCCCCATGCCCCTGTGAGTATCTGTGTGACCCCATGCCTCCCGTGAGTGTCTGTGTGCCCCCATGCCCCCTGTGAGGGTCTGTGGGCCCACCCCTGCCCCCCATGAGTGTCTGTGGGCCCACCCATGCCCCCCGTGAGTGTATGTGTGCCCCCTTGCCACCCATGAGTGTCTGTTGCCCCCATGCCCCAAGTGAGTGTCTGTGTGCCCCATGCCCCAAGTGAGTGTCTGTGTGCCCCCATGCCCCAAGTGAGTGTCTGTGTGCCCCCATGCCCCCTGTGAGTGTCTGTGTGCCCCCCATCCCCTGTGAGTGTCGGTGTGCCCCTCTTGACCCCTGTGAGTGTATGTGTGCCCCCCTTGCCGCCCGTGAGTGTCTGTGTGCCTCCATGCCCCCCGTGAGTGTCTGTGTGCCCCCATGCCCTACTTGAGTGTCTGTTTGACCCCCATGCCCCCTGTGAGTGTCTATGTGCCCACCATGCCACCCGTGAGTTTCTCTGTGCCCCCCATGCCCCCGTGAGTGTATGTGTGCCCCCATGTCCCCCGTGAGTGTCTGTGTGACCCCATGCCCCCGTGAGTGTCTGTGTGTGCCCCATGCCCCCTGTGAATGTCTATGTGTCCCCCTTTCCCCCGTGAGTGTCTTTGTGCCCCCCTGCCCCCCGTGAGTGTCTGTGTGCCCCCATGCCCCCCGTGAGTTTCTGTGTGCCCCCCATGCCCCCGTGTCTTGGGCCCCTATACCCCCTGTGAGTTTCTGTGTGCCCCCATGCCCCCGTGAGTGTCGGTGTGCCCCCCATCGCCCCGTGAGTGTATGTGTGACCCCCTTGCCGCCTGTGAGTGTCTGTATGCCCCCATGCCCCCATGAGTGTCTGTGTTCCCCAATTCCCCCCATGAGTGTCTGTGTGCCCCCTTTGCCACCCGTGAGTGTCTGTGTGCCCCATTCCCCCGTGAGTGTCTGTGTGCCCCCATGAGTGTCTGTGTGCCCCCAAGCCCTGTGTCTGTGTGCCCCCCATGCCCCCATGAGTGTCTGTGTGCCCCCATGCCCCAGTGAGTGTCGGTGTGCCCCCCATGAGTGTCTGTGTGCCCCATGACCCGTGAGTGTTTGTGAGCACCCCATGCCCCCGTGAGTGTATGTGTGCCCCCCATGCCACCCGTGAGGGTGTGTGTGTCCCCATACGCCTTGTGAGTGTCTGTGTGCCCCCATGAGTGTCTTGGTGCCCCCCATTCCCCTGTGAGTGTCTGTGCGCCCCCCATGAGTGTCTATGTGCCCGCCATGCCCCCTGTGAGTGTATGTGTGCCCCCATGCCCCCCATGAGTGTCTATGTGCCCGCCATGCCCCCCGTGAGTTTCTGTGTGCCCACATGCCACCGTGAGTGTCTGTGTGCCCACCTTGCCTCCCGTGAGTGTGTGTGCCCCCATACCCCCATGAGTGTCTGTGTGCCCCCATACCACCGTGAATGTCTGTGTGCCGACCATGCCCTCATGAGTATATGTGTGACCCCAATGCCCCCTGTGAGTGTCTGTGTGCCCACCATGCCAACTGTGAGTTTCTCTGTACCCCCATGCCCCTGTGAGTGTATGTGTGCCCCCATGTCCCCCGTGAGTGTCTGTGTGCCCCTTTCCCCCGTGAGTGTCTGTGTGCCCCCCTGCCCTCCGTGAGTGTCTGTGTGCCCCCATGCCCCCCGTGAGTGCCTTTGTGCCCCCCATGCCCCCGTGTATTTCCAGCCCCCATAGCCCCCGCGAGTGTCTGTGTGCCCCCATGCCCCCGTGAGTGTCTGTGTGCCCCCCATCCCCCCGTGAGTGCATGTGTGACCCCCTTGCCCCCTGTGAGTGTCTGTATGCCCCCATGCCCCCATGAGTGTCTGTGTTCCCCCAATCCCTTCGTGAGTGTCTGCGTGCCCCCCTTGCCACCCGTGAGTGTCTGTGTGCCCCATCCCCCTGTGAGTGTCTGTGTGCCCCCATGAGTGTCTGTGTGCCCCCAAGCCCCGTGAGTGTCTGTGTGCCCCCCATGCCCCCATGAGTGTCTGTGTGCCCCCCATGCCCCAGTGAGCGTCGGTGTGCCCCCCATGAGTGTCTGTGTGCCCCCATGCCCCCGTGAGTGTTTGTGAGCACCCCATGCCCCGTGAGTGTATGTGTGCCCCCCATACCCCTTGCAAGTGTCTGTGTGCCCCCATGAGTGTCTTGGTGCCCCCCATGCCACCCGTGAGTGTCTGTGTGCCCCCATCCCCCCGTGAGTGTATGTGTGACCCCCTTGCTGCCTGTGAGTGTCTGTATGCCCCCATGCCCCCATGAGTGTCTGTGTGCCCCCCTTGCCACCCGTGAGTGTCTGTGTGCCCCCTTGCCACCCGTGAGTGTCTGTGTGCCCCATGCCCCCGTGAGTGTCTGTGTGCCCCCATACCCCCTGAGAGTGTATGTGTGCCCCCATGCCCCTGTGAGTGTCTGTGTGACCCCATGCCTCCCGTGAGTGTCTGTGTGCCCCCCATGCCCCCTGTGAGGGTCTGTGGGCCCACCCCTGCCCCCCATGAGTGTCTGTGGGCCCACCCATGCCCCCCGTGAGTGTATGTGTGCCCCCCTTGCCACCCATGAGTGTCTGTTGCCCCCATGCCCCAAGTGAGTGTCTTTGTGCCCCCATGCCCCCTGTGAGTGTCTGTGTGCCCCCCATCCCCTGTGAGTGTCGGTGTGCCCCTCTTGACCCCTGTGAGTGTATGTGTGCCCCCTTGCTGCCTGTGAGTGGCTGTGTGCCCCCCATGACCCCTGTGAGTGTATGTGTGCCCCCCTTGCCGCCCGTGAGTGTCTGTGTGCCTCCATGCCCCCCGTGAGTGTCTGTGTGCCCCCATGCCCTACGTGAGTGTCTGTTTGACCCCCATGCCCCCTGTGAGTGTCTATGTGCCCACCATGCCACCCGTGAGTTTCTCTGTGCCCCCCATGCCCCCGTGAGTGTATGTGTGCCCCCATGTCCCCCGTGAGTGTCTGTGTGACCCCATGCCCCCGTGAGTGTCTGTGTGTGCCCCATGCCCCCTGTGAATGTCTATGTGTCCCCCTTTCCCCCGTGAGTGTCTTTGTGCCCCCCTGCCCCCCGTGAGTGTCTGTGTGCCCCCATGCCCCCCGAGAGTGCCTGTGTGCCCCCCATGCCCCTGTGTCTTGGGCCCCCATACCCCCTGTGAGTTTCTGTGTGCCCCCATGCCCCCGTGAGTGTCTGTGTGCCCCCCATCCCCCCGTGAGTGTATGTGTGACCCCCTTGCCGCCTGTGAGTGTCTGTATGCCCCCATGCCCCCATGAGTGTCTGTGTTCCCCAATTCCCCCCATGAGTGTCTGTGTGCCCCCTTTGCCACCCGTGAGTGTCTGTGTGCCCCATGCCCCCGTGAGTGTCTGTGTGCCCCCATGAGTGTCTGTGTGCCCCCAAGCCCTGTGTCTGTGTGCCCCCCATGCCCCCATGAGTGTCTGTGTGCCCCCATGCCCCAGTGAGTGTCGGTGTGCCCCCCATGAGTGTCTGTGTGCCCCCATGACCCGTGAGTGTTTGTGAGCACCCAATGCCCCGTGAGTGTATGTGTGCCCCCATGCCACCCGTGAGGGTGTGTGTGCCCCCATACCCCTTGTGAGTGTCTGTGTGCCCCCATGAGTGTCTTTGTGCCCCCCATGCCCCTGTGAGTGTCTGTGCGCCCCCCATGAGTGTCTATGTGCCCGTCATGCCCCCTGTGAGTGTATGTGTGCCCCCATGCCCCCCATGAGTGTCTGTGTGCCCCCCATGCTCCCTGTGAGTGTTTGTGGGCCCCCTTGCCGCCCATGAGTGTCTGTGTGCCCCCATGCCCCTGTGAGTGTATGTGTGCCCCCCTTGCCGCCCGTGAGTGTCTGTGTGCCCCCATGCCCCATGAGTGTCTGTGTGCCCCATGCCCCCGTGAGTGTCTGTGTGCCCCCATTGGTACCCGTGAGTGACTGTGTGACCCCCGTGAGTGTCTGTGTGGCCCCATGAGTGTCTGTGTGCCCCCCCCAAGCTCTGTGAGTGTCTGTGTTCCCTCCATGTCCCCCATGAGTGTCTGTGTGCCCACATGCCCTGTTAGTGTCTGTGTGCCCCCATGAGTGTCTGTTTGTCCCTGTGCCCCTGTGAGTGTCTGTGTGCCCCCATGAGTGTCTGTGTGCCCCCATGCCCCTGTGAGTGTCTGTGTGCACCCCATGCCACCCGTGAGTGTATGTGTGCCCCATGCCACCCGTGAGTGTCTGTGTGCCCCCATGAGTGTCTGTGTTCCCCCCATGAGTGTCTGTGTGCCCCCATTGGTGTATGTGTGCCCCCCATTCCCCTGTGAGTGTCTGTGTGCCCCCTATGCCTCCCATGAGTGTCTGTGTGCCCTCGTGGCCCCATGAGTGTCTGTGTGCCCCCCAAGCCCTGTGAGTGTCTGTGTTCCCTCCATGTCCCCCATGAGTGTCTGTGTGCCCCCATCCCCCGTGAGTGTATGTGTGCCCCCCTTGCTGCCCGTGAGTGTCTGTGTCCCCCCATGCCCCCATGAGTGTCTCTGTGCCCCCCATGACCCCCGTGAGTGTATGTGTGCCCCCCTTGCCACCCGTGAGTGACTGTGTGCCCCCCATACCCTCCGTGAGTGTCTGTGTGCCTCCATGAGTGTCTGTGTGCCCCCAAGCCCCGTGAGTGTCTGTGTGCCCCCCATGCCCCCATGAGTGTCTGTGTGCCCCCCATGCCCCAGTGAGTGTCGGTGTGCCCCCCATGAGTGTCTGTGTGCCCCCATGCCCCCGTGAGTGTTTGTGAGCACCCCATGCCCCGTGAGTGTATGTGTGCCCCCCATGCCACCCGTGAGGGTCTGTGTGCCCCCCATAACCCTTGCAAGTGTCTGTGTGCCCCCATGAGTGTCTTGGTGCCCCCCATGCCACTGTGAGTGTCTGTGCGCCCCCATGAGTGTCTATGTGCCCGCCATGCCCCCCGTGAGTGTTTGTGGGCCCCCATGCCCCCCGTGAGTGTCTGTGTGCCCACATGCCACCGTGAGTGTCTGTGTGCCCACCTTGCCTCCCGTGAGTGTGTGTGCCCCCATACCCCCATGAGTGTCTGTGTGCCCCCATACCACCGTGAATGTCTGTGTGCCCCCCATGCCCCCATGAGTGTATGTGTGACCCCAATGCCCCCTGTGAGTGTCTGTGTGCCCACCATGCCACCTGTGAGTTTCTCTGTACCCCCCATGCCCCTGTGAGTGTATGTGTGCCCCCATGTCCCCCGTGAGTGTCTGTGTGCCCCCTTTCCCCCGTGAGTGTCTGTGTGCCCCCCTGCCCTCCGTGAGTGTCTGTGTGCCCCCATGCCCCCCGTGAGTGCCTTTGTGCCCCCCATGCCCCCGTGTATTTCCAGCCCCCATGGCCCCCGCGAGTGTCTGTGTGCCCCCATGCCCCCGTGAGTGTCTGTGTGCCCCCCATGCCCCCGTGAGTGCATGTGTGACCCCCTTGCCCCCTGTGAGTGTCTGTATGCCCCCATGCCCCCATGAGTGTCTGTGTTCCCCCAATCCCTTCGTGAGTGTCTGCGTGCCCCCCTTGCCACCCGTGAGTGTCTGTGTGCCCCATGCCCCCGTGAGTGTCTGTGTGCCCCCATGAGTGTCTGTGTGCCCCCAAGCCCCGTGAGTGTCTGTGTGCCCCCCATGCCCCCATGAATGTCTGTGTGCCCCCCATGCCCCAGTGAGTGTCGGTGTGCCCCCCATGAGTGTCTGTGTGCCCCCATGCCCCCGTGAGTGTTTGTGAGCACCCCATGCCCCGTGAGTGTATGTGTGCCCCCCATGCCACCCGTGAGGGTCTGTGTGCCCCCCATACACCTTGCAAGTGTCTGTGTGCCCCCATGAGTGTCTTGGTGCCCCCATGCCACTGTGAGTGTCTGTGCGCCCCCATGAGTGTCTATGTGCCCGCCATGCCCCCCGTGAGTTATTGTGGGCCCCCATGCCCCCCGTGAGTGTATGTGTGCCCCCTTGCCGCCCATGAGTGTCTGTGTGCCCCCATGCCCCTGTGAGTGTCTGTGTGCCCCCATCCCCCTGTGAGTGTATGTGCGCCCCCCTTGCCGCCCGTGAGTGTCTGTGTGCCCCCATGCCCCCATGAGTATCTGTGTGCCCCCATGCCCCCCGTGAGTGTCTGTGTGCCCCCCTTGCCACCCGTGAGTGTCTGTGTGCCCCCATCCCCCCGTGAGTGTATGTGTGACCCCCTTGCTGCCTGTGAGTGTCTGTATGCCCCCATGCCCCCATGAGTGTCTGTATGCCCCCATGCCCCCATGAGTGTCTGTGTGCCCCCCTTGCCACCCGTGAGTGTCTGTGTGCCCCCCTTGCCACCCGTGAGTGTCTGTGTGCCCCATGCCCCCGTGAGTGTCTGTGTGCCCCCCATACCCCTTGTGAGTGTATGTGTGCCCCCATGCCCCTGTGAGTATCTGTGTGACCCCATGCCTCCCGTGAGTGTCTGTGTGCCCCCATGCCCCCTGTGAGGGTCTGTGGGCCCACCCCTGCCCCCCATGAGTGTCTGTGGGCCCACCCATGCCCCCCGTGAGTGTGTGTGTGTGCCCCCTTGCCACCCATGAGTGTCTGTTGCCCCCATGCCCCAAGTGAGTGTCTGTGTGCCCCCATGCCCCAAGTGAGTGTCTGTGTGCCCCCATGCCCCCTGTGAGTGTCTGTGTGCCCCCCATCCCCTGTGAGTGTCGGTGGGCCCCTCTTGACCCCTGTGAGTGTATGTGTGCCCCCTTGCTGCCTGTGAGTGGCTGTGTGCCCCCCATGACCCCTGTGAGTGTATGTGTGCCCCCCTTGCCGCCCGTGAGTGTCTGTGTGCCTCCATGCCCCCCGTGAGTGTCTGTGTGCCCCCATGCCCTACGTGAGTGTCTGTTTGACCCCCATGCCCCCTGTGAGTGTCTATGTGCCCACCATGCCACCCGTGAGTTTCTCTGTGCCCCCCATGCCCCCGTGAGTGTATGTGTGCCCCCATGTCCCCCATGAGTGTCTGTGTGACCCCATGCCCCCGTGAGTGTCTGTGTGTGCCCCATGCCCCCTGTGAATGTCTATGTGTCCCCCTTTCCCCCGTGAGTGTCTTTGTGCCCCCCTGCCCCCCGTGAGTGTCTGTGTGCCCCCATGCCCCCCGTGAGTGCCTGTGTGCCCCCCATGCCCCCGTGTCTTGGGCCCCTATACCCCCTGTGAGTTTCTGTGTGCCCCCATGCCCCCGTGAGTGTCTGTGTGCCCCCCATCGCCCCGTGAGTGTATGTGTGACCCCCTTGCCGCCTGTGAGTGTCTGTATGCCCCCATGCCCCCATGAGTGTCTGTGTTCCCCAATTCCCCCCAAGAGTGTCTGTGTGCCCCCTTTGCCACCCGTGAGTGTCTGTGTGCCCCATTCCCCCGTGAGTGTCTGTGTGCCCCCATGAGTGTCTGTGTGCCCCCAAGCCCTGTGTCTGTGTGCCCCCCATGCCCCCATGAGTGTCTGTGTGCCCCCCATGCCCCAGTGAGTGTCGGTGTGCCCCCCATGAGTGTCTGTGTGCCCCATGACCCGTGAGTGTTTGTGAGCACCCCATGCCCCCGTGAGTGTATGTGTGCCCCCCATGCCACCCGTGAGGGTGTGTGTGCCCCCATATGCCTTGTGAGTGTCTGTGTGCCCCCATGAGTGTCTTGGTGCCCCCCATTCCCCTGTGAGTGTCTGTGCGCCCCCCATGAGTGTCTATGTGCCCGCCATGCCCCCTGTGAGTGTATGTGTGCCCCCATGCCCCCCATGAGTGTCTATGTGCCCGCCATGCCCCCCGTGAGTTTCTGTGTGCCCACATGCCCCCGTGAGTGTCTGTGTGCCCACCTTGCCTCCCGTGAGTGTGTGTGCCCCCATACCCCCATGAGTGTCTGTGTGCCCCCATACCACCGTGAATGTCTGTGTGCCGACCATGCCCTCATGAGTATATGTGTGACCCCAATGCCCCCTGTGAGTGTCTGTGTGCCCACCATGCCAACTGTGAGTTTCTCTGTACCCCCATGCCCCTGTGAGTGTATGTGTGCCCCCATGTCCCCCGTGAGTGTCTGTGTGCCCCTTTCCCGCGTGAGTGTCTGTGTGCCCCCCTGCCCTCCGTGAGTGTCTGTGTGCCCCCATGCCCCCCGTGAGTGCCTTTGTGCCCCCCATGCCCCCGTGTATTTCCAGCCCCCATGGCCCCCGCGAGTGTCTGTGTGCCCCCATGCCCCCGTGAGTGTCTGTGTGCCCCCCATCCCCCCGTGAGTGCATGTGTGACCCCCTTGCCCCCTGTGAGTGTCTGTATGCCCCATGAGTGTCTGTGTTCCCCCAATCCCTTCGTGAGTGTCTGCGTGCCCCCCTTGCCACCCATGAGTGTCTGTGTGCCCCATCCCCCTGTGAGTGTCTGTGTGCCCCCATGAGTGTCTGTGTGCCCCCAAGCCCCGTGAGTGTCTGTGTGCCCCCCATGCCCCCATGAGTGTCTGTGTGCCCCCCATGCCCCAGTGAGCGTCGGTGTGCCCCCCATGAGTGTCTGTGTGCCCCCATGCCCCCGTGAGTGTTTGTGAGCACCCCATGCCCCGTGAGTGTATGTGTGCCCCCCATACCCCTTGCAAGTGTCTGTGTGCCCCCATGAGTGTCTTGGTGCCCCCCATGCCACCCGTGAGTGTCTGTGTGCCTCCATCCTCCCGTGAGTGTATGTGTGACCCCCTTGCTGCCTGTGAGTGTCTGTGTGCCCCCCATGCCCCCATGAGTGTCTGTGTGCCCCCCATGCCCCAGTGAGCGTCGGTGTGCCCCCCATGAGTGTCTGTGTGCCCCCATGCCCCCGTGAGTGTTTGTGAGCACCCCATGCCCCGTGAGTGTATGTGTGCCCCCCATACCCCTTGCAAGTGTCTGTGTGCCCCCATGAGTGTCTTGGTGCCCCCCATGCCACCCGTGAGTGTCTGTGTGCCTCCATCCTCCCGTGAGTGTATGTGTGACCCCCTTGCTGCCTGTGAGTGTCTGTATGCCCCCATGCCCCCATGAGTGTCTGTGTGCCCCCCTTGCCACCCGTGAGTGTCTGTGTGCCCCCCTTGCCACCCGTGAGTGTCTGTGTGCCCCATGCCCCCGTGAGTGTCTGTGTGTGCCCCATGCCCCCTGTGAATGTCTATGTGTCCCCCTTTCCCCCGTGAGTGTCTTTGTGCCCCCCTGCCCCCCGTGAGTGTCTGTGTGCCCCCATGCCCCCCGAGAGTGCCTGTGTGCCCCCCATGCCCCCGTGTCTTGGGCCCCCATACCCCCTGTGAGTTTCTGTGTGCCCCCATGCCCCCGTGAGTGTCTGTGTGCCCCCCATCCCCCCGTGAGTGTATGTGTGACCCCCTTGCCGCCTGTGAGTGTCTGTATGCCCCCATGCCCCCATGAGTGTCTGTGTTCCCCAATTCCCCCCATGAGTGTCTGTGTGCCCCCTTTGCCACCCGTGAGTGTCTGTGTGCCCCATGCCCCCGTGAGTGTCTGTGTGCCCCCATGAGTGTCTGTGTGCCCCCAAGCCCTGTGTCTGTGTGCCCCCCATGCCCCCATGAGTGTCTGTGTGCCCCCATGCCCCAGTGAGTGTCGGTGTGCCCCCCATGAGTGTCTGTGTGCCCCCATGACCCGTGAGTGTTTGTGAGCACCCAATGCCCCGTGAGTGTATGTGTGCCCCCATGCCACCCGTGAGGGTGTGTGTGCCCCCCTTGCCGCCCGTGAGTGTCTGTGTGCCTCCATGCCCCCCGTGAGTGTCTATGTGCCCCCATGCCCCCGTGAGTGTCTGTGTGTCCCCCATCGCCCCGTGAGTGTATGTGTGACCCCCTTGCCGCCTGTGAGTGTCTGTATGCCCCCATGCCCCCATGAGTGTCTGTGTTCCCCAATTCCCCCCAAGAGTGTCTGTGTGCCCCCTTTGCCACCCGTGAGTGTCTGTGTGCCCCATTCCCCCGTGAGTGTCTGTGTGCCCCCATGAGTGTCTGTGTGCCCCCAAGCCCTGTGTCTGTGTGCCCCCCATGCCCCCATGAGTGTCTGTGTGCCCCCCATGCCCCAGTGAGTGTCGGTGTGCCCCCCATGAGTGTCTGTGTGCCCCATGACCCGTGAGTGTTTGTGAGCACCCCATGCCCCCGTGAGTGTATGTGTGCCCCCCATGCCACCCGTGAGGGTGTGTGTGCCCCCATATGCCTTGTGAGTGTCTGTGTGCCCCCATGAGTGTCTTGGTGCCCCCCATTCCCCTGTGAGTGTCTGTGCGCCCCCCATGAGTGTCTATGTGCCCGCCATGCCCCCTGTGAGTGTATGTGTGCCCCCATGCCCCCCATGAGTGTCTATGTGCCCGCCATGCCCCCCGTGAGTTTCTGTGTGCCCACATGCCACCGTGAGTGTCTGTGTGCCCACCTTGCCTCCCGTGAGTGTGTGTGCCCCCATACCCCCATGAGTGTCTGTGTGCCCCCATACCACCGTGAATGTCTGTGTGCCGACCATGCCCTCATGAGTATATGTGTGACCCCAATGCCCCCTGTGAGTGTCTGTGTGCCCACCATGCCAACTGTGAGTTTCTCTGTACCCCCATGCCCCTGTGAGTGTATGTGTGCCCCCATGTCCCCCGTGAGTGTCTGTGTGCCCCTTTCCCGCGTGAGTGTCTGTGTGCCCCCCTGCCCTCCGTGAGTGTCTGTGTGCCCCCATGCCCCCCGTGAGTGCCTTTGTGCCCCCCATGCCCCCGTGTATTTCCAGCCCCCATGGCCCCCGCGAGTGTCTGTGTGCCCCCATGCCCCCGTGAGTGTCTGTGTGCCCCCATCCCCCCGTGAGTGCATGTGTGACCCCCTTGCCCCCTGTGAGTGTCTGTATGCCCCATGAGTGTCTGTGTTCCCCCAATCCCTTCGTGAGTGTCTGCGTGCCCCCCTTGCCACCCGTGAGTGTCTGTGTGCCCCATCCCCCTGTGAGTGTCTGTGTGCCCCCATGAGTGTCTGTGTGCCCCCAAGCCCCGTGAGTGTCTGTGTGCCCCCCATGCCCCCATGAGTGTCTGTGTGCCCCCCATGCCCCAGTGAGCGTCGGTGTGCCCCCATGAGTGTCTGTGTGCCCCCATGCCCCCGTGAGTGTTTGTGAGCACCCCATGCCCCGTGAGTGTATGTGTGCCCCCCATACCCCTTGCAAGTGTCTGTGTGCCCCCATGAGTGTCTTGGTGCCCCCCATGCCACCCGTGAGTGTCTGTGTGCCTCCATCCTCCCGTGAGTGTATGTGTGACCCCCTTGCTGCCTGTGAGTGTCTGTATGCCCCCATGCCCCCATGAGTGTCTGTGTGCCCCCCTTGCCACCCGTGAGTGTCTGTGTGCCCCCCTTGCCACCCGTGAGTGTCTGTGTGCCCCATGCCCCCGTGAGTGTCTGTGTGTGCCCCATGCCCCCTGTGAATGTCTATGTGTCCCCCTTTCCCCCGTGAGTGTCTTTGTGCCCCCCTGCCCCCCGTGAGTGTCTGTGTGCCCCCATGCCCCCCGAGAGTGCCTGTGTGCCCCCCATGCCCCCGTGTCTTGGGCCCCCATACCCCCTGTGAGTTTCTGTGTGCCCCCATGCCCCCGTGAGTGTCTGTGTGCCCCCCATCCCCCCGTGAGTGTATGTGTGACCCCCTTGCCGCCTGTGAGTGTCTGTATGCCCCCATTCCCCCATGAGTGTCTGTGTTCCCCAATTCCCCCCATGAGTGTCTGTGTGCCCTCTTTGCCACCCGTGAGTGTCTGTGTGCCCCATGCCCCCGTGAGTGTCTGTGTGCCCCCATGAGTGTCTGTGTGCCCCCAAGCCCTGTGTCTGTGTGCCCCCCATGCCCCCATGAGTGTCTGTGTGCCCCCATGCCCCAGTGAGTGTCGGTGTGCCCCCCATGAGTGTCTGTGTGCCCCCATGACCCGTGAGTGTTTGTGAGCACCCAATGCCCCGTGAGTGTATGTGTGCCCCCATGCCACCCGTGAGGGTGTGTGTGCCCCCCTTGCCGCCCGTGAGTGTCTGTGTGCCTCCATGCCCCCCGTGAGTGTCTGTGTGCCCCCATGCCCTACGTGAGTGTCTGTTTGACCCCCATGCCCCCTGTGAGTGTCTATGTGCCCACCATGCCACCCGTGAGTTTCTCTGTGCCCCCCATGCCCCCGTGAGTGTATGTGTGCCCCCATGTCCCCCGTGAGTGTCTGTGTGACCCCATGCCCCCGTGAGTGTCTGTGTGTGCCCCATGCCCCCTGTGAATGTCTATGTGTCCCCCTTTCCCCCGTGAGTGTCTTTGTGCCCCCCTGCCCCCCGTGAGTGTCTGTGTGCCCCCATGCCCCCCGTGAGTGCCTGTGTGCCCCCCATGCCCCCGTGTCTTGGGCCCCTATACCCCCTGTGAGTTTCTGTGTGCCCCCATGCCCCCGTGAGTGTCTGTGTGCCCCCCATCGCCCCGTGAGTGTATGTGTGACCCCCTTGCCGCCTGTGAGTGTCTGTATGCCCCCATGCCCCCATGAGTGTCTGTGTTCCCCAATTCCCCCCAAGAGTGTCTGTGTGCCCCCTTTGCCACCCGTGAGTGTCTGTGTGCCCCATTCCCCCGTGAGTGTCTGTGTGCCCCCATGAGTGTCTGTGTGCCCCCAAGCCCTGTGTCTGTGTGCCCCCCATGCCCCCATGAGTGTCTGTGTGCCCCCCATGCCCCAGTGAGTGTCGGTGTGCCCCCCATGAGTGTCTGTGTGCCCCATGACCCGTGAGTGTTTGTGAGCACCCCATGCCCCCGTGAGTGTATGTGTGCCCCCCATGCCACCCGTGAGGGTGTGTGTGCCCCCATATGCCTTGTGAGTGTCTGTGTGCCCCCATGAGTGTCTTGGTGCCCCCCATTCCCCTGTGAGTGTCTGTGCGCCCCCCATGAGTGTCTATGTGCCCGCCATGCCCCCTGTGAGTGTATGTGTGCCCCCATGCCCCTCATGAGTGTCTATGTGCCCGCCATGCCCCCCGTGAGTTTCTGTGTGCCCACATGCCACCGTGAGTGTCTGTGTGCCCACCTTGCCTCCCGTGAGTGTGTGTGCCCCCATACCCCCATGAGTGTCTGTGTGCCCCCATACCACCGTGAATGTCTGTGTGCCGACCATGCCCTCATGAGTATATGTGTGACCCCAATGCCCCCTGTGAGTGTCTGTGTGCCCACCATGCCAACTGTGAGTTTCTCTGTACCCCCATGCCCCTGTGAGTGTATGTGTGCCCCCATGTCCCCCGTGAGTGTCTGTGTGCCCCTTTCCCGCGTGAGTGTCTGTGTGCCCCCCTGCCCTCCGTGAGTGTCTGTGTGCCCCCATGCCCCCCGTGAGTGCCTTTGTGCCCCCCATGCCCCTGTGTATTTCCAGCCCCCATGGCCCCCGCGAGTGTCTGTGTGCCCCCATGCCCCCGTGAGTGTCTGTGTGCACCCATCCCCCCGTGAGTGCATGTGTGACCCCCTTGCCCCCTGTGAGTGTCTGTATGCCCCATGAGTGTCTGTGTTCCCCCAATCCCTTCGTGAGTGTCTGCGTGCCCCCCTTGCCACCCGTGAGTGTCTGTGTGCCCCATCCCCCTGTGAGTGTCTGTGTGCCCCCATGAGTGTCTGTGTGCCCCCAAGCCCCGTGAGTGTCTGTGTGCCCCCCATGCCCCCATGAGTGTCTGTGTGCCCCCCATGCCCCAGTGAGCGTCGGTGTGCCCCCCATGAGTGTCTGTGTGCCCCCATGCCCCCGTGAGTGTTTGTGAGCACCCCATGCCCCGTGAGTGTATGTGTGCCCCCCATACCCCTTGCAAGTGTCTGTGTGCCCCCATGAGTGTCTTGGTGCCCCCCATGCCACCCGTGAGTGTCTGTGTGCCCCCATCCTCCCGTGAGTGTATGTGTGACCCCCTTGCTGCCTGTGAGTGTCTGTATGCCCCCATGCCCCCATGAGTGTCTGTGTGCCCCCCTTGCCACCCGTGAGTGTCTGTGTGCCCCCCTTGCCACCCGTGAGTGTCTGTGTGCCCCATGCCCCCGTGAGTGTCTGTGTGTGCCCCATGCCCCCTGTGAATGTCTATGTGTCCCCCTTTCCCCCGTGAGTGTCTTTGTGCCCCCCTGCCCCCCGTGAGTGTCTGTGTGCCCCCATGCCCCCCGAGAGTGCCTGTGTGCCCCCCATGCCCCCGTGTCTTGGGCCCCCATACCCCCTGTGAGTTTCTGTGTGCCCCCATGCCCCCGTGAGTGTCTGTGTGCCCCCCATCCCCCCGTGAGTGTATGTGTGACCCCCTTGCCGCCTGTGAGTGTCTGTATGCCCCCATGCCCCCATGAGTGTCTGTGTTCCCCAATTCCCCCCATGAGTGTCTGTGTGCCCCCTTTGCCACCCGTGAGTGTCTGTGTGCCCCATGCCCCCGTGAGTGTCTGTGTGCCCCCATGAGTGTCTGTGTGCCCCCAAGCCCTGTGTCTGTGTGCCCCCCATGCCCCCATGAGTGTCTGTGTGCCCCCATGCCCCAGTGAGTGTCGGTGTGCCCCCCATGAGTGTCTGTGTGCCCCCATGACCCGTGAGTGTTTGTGAGCACCCAATGCCCCGTGAGTGTATGTGTGCCCCCATGCCCCTGTGAGTGTATGTGTGCCCCCCTTGCCGCCCGTGAGTGTCTGTGTGCCCCCATGCCCCATGAGTGTCTGTGTGCCCCATGCCCCCGTGAGTGTCTGTGTGCCCCCATTGCTACCCGTGAGTGACTGTGTGACCCCCGTGAGTGTCTGTGTGGCCCCATGAGTGTCTGTGTGCCCCCCAAGCTCTGTGAGTGTCTGTGTTCCCTCCATGTCCCCCATGAGTGTCTGTGTGCCCACATGCCCTGTTAGTGTCTGTGTGCCCCCATGAGTGTCTGTTTGTCCCTGTGCCCCTGTGAGTGTCTGTGTGCCCCCATGAGTGTCTGTGTGCCCCCATACCCCTGTGAGTGTCTGTGTGCACCCCATGCCACCCGTGAGTGTATGTGTGCCCCATGCCACCCGTGAGTGTCTGTGTGCCCCCATGAGTGTCTGTGTTCCCCCCATGAGTGTCTGTGTGCCCCCATTGGTGTATGTGTGCCCCCCATTCCCCTGTGAGTGTCTGTGTGCCCCCTATGCCTCCCATGAGTGTCTGTGTGCCCTCGTGGCCCCATGAGTGTCTGTGTGCCCCGCAAGCCCTGTGAGTGTCTGTGTTCCCTCCATGTCCCCCATGAGTGTATGTGTGCCCCCATCCCCCGTGAGTGTATGTGTGCCCCCCTTGCTGCCCGTGAGTGTCTGTGTCCCCCCATGCCCCCATGAGTGTCTCTGTGCCCCCCATGACCCCCGTGAGTGTATGTGTGCCCCCCTTGCCACCCGTGAGTGACTGTGTGCCCCCCATACCCTCCGTGAGTGTCTGTGTGCCTCCATGAGTGTCTGTGTGCCCCCAAGCCCCGTGAGTGTCTGTGTGCCCCCATGTCCCCCATGAGTGTCTTTGTGCCCCCCATGCCCCCTGTGAGTGTATGTGCCCCCATGCCCCCCATGAGTGTCTGTGTGCTCCCCATGCCCCCCATGAGTGTTAGTGTGCCCCCTTGCTCCTGTGAGTGTCTGTGTGTCCCCATGCCCCCCGTGAGTGTATGTATGCCCCCATGCCCCCCATAAGTGTCTGTGTGCCCACCTTGCCCCCGTGAGTGTCTGTGTGTCCCCATGCCCCCCATGAGTGTCTGTGTGCCCACCTTGCCCCCCGTGAGTGTCTGTGTGACCCCATGCCCCCATGAGTGTCTGTGTGCCACCATACCACCCTGAATGTCTGTGTGCCCCCATGCCCCATGAGTGTATGTGTGACCCCCATGCCCCCTGTGAGTGTCTGTGTGCCCACCATGCCACCCGTGAGTGTATGTGTGCCCCGCATGCCCCTGTGAGTGCATGTGTGCCCCCATGTCCCCCGTGAGTGTCTGTGTGCCCCCATGCCCCTGTGAGTGTCTGTGAGTCCCCCTTGCCCCCCGTGAATGTCTATGTGCCCCCCTTTCTCCCGTGAGTGTCTGTGTGCCCCATGCCCCCGTGAGTGTCTGTGTGCCCCATGCCCCTGTGAATGTCTGTGTGCCCCCCATTCCCCCTGTGTGTGTGTGCCCCCATGCCCTTGTGAGTGTCTGTGTGACCCCATGCCTCCTGTGAGTGTCTGTGTGCCCCCATACCCCTGTGACTGTCTGTGGGCCCCCCATGCCCCTGTGAGTGTATGTGTGCTCCCCTTGCCACCCATGAGTGTCTGTGTGCCCCCATACCACCGTGAATGTCTGTTTGCCCCCCATGCCCTCATGAGTGTATGTGTGCCCCCATTCCCCCTGTGAGTGTCTGTGTGCCCACCATGCCACCTGTGAGTGTCTGTGTGCCCCCCATGCCCCCGTGAGTGTATATGTGCCCCCCTTTCTCCCGTGAGTGTCTGTGTGCCCCCATGACCCCGTGAGTTTCTGTGTGTCCCCCATGCCCCCTGTGAGTTTCTGTGTGCCCCCCTTTCCCCCGTGAGTGTCTGTGTGCCCCCCTTTCTCCCGTGAGTGTCTGTGTGCCCCCATGCCCCCGTGAGTGTCAGTGTGCCCCGCATGCCTCCCGTGAGTGTATGTGTGCCCCCCTTGCGGCCTGTGAGTGTCTGTGTGCCCCCATGCCCCTGTGAGTGTATGTGTGCACCCATGCCCCTGTGAGTGTCTGTGTGACCCCATGCCACCTGTGAGTGTCTGTGTGAACCCCACCCCCCATGAGTGTATGTGTGCCCCCATGTCCCCCGTGAGTGTCTGTGTGCCCCCATGACCCCGTGAGTTTCTGTGTGTCCCCCATGCCCCCTGTGAGTTTCTGTGTGCCCCCCTTTCCCCGTGAGTGTCTGTGTGTCCCCCTTTCTCCCGTGAGTGTCTGTGTGCCCCATGTCCCCGTGAGTGTCAGTGTGCCCCGCATACCTCCCGTGAGTGTATGTGTGCCCCCCTTGCCGCCTGTGAGTGTCTGTGTGCAACCATGCCCCTGTGAGTGTATGTGTGCCCCCATGCCCCTGTGAGTGTCTGTGTGACCCCATGCCTCCTGTGAGTGTCTGTGTGCCCCCATGCCCCCCGTGAGTACCTGTGTGCCCCCTATGCCCCGTGTCAAACGCCCCCATGCCCCCTGTGAGTATCTGTTTGCCCCCATGCCCCTGTGAGTGTCTCTGTGCCCCCCATGCCCCCGTGAGTATATGTGTGACCCCCTCGCCGCCTGTGAGTGTCTGTATCTCCCCATGCCCCCCATGAGTGTCTGTGTTCCCCCCATGCCCCTCGTGAGTGTCTGTGGGCCCTCCATACCCCCTGTGAGTGTATGTGTGCCCCCATGCCCCCCGTGAGTGTCTGTGTGACCCCATGCCCCCCGTGAGTGTCTGTGGGCCCACCCATGCCCCCCATGAGTGTCTGTGGGCCCACCCATGCCCCCTGTGAGTGTATGTGTGCCCCCTTGCCACCCATGAGTGTCTGTGTGCCCCCATGCCCCCTGTGAGTGAATGTGTGCCCCCCATGCTGCCAGTGAGTGTCTGTGTGCCCCCATGCCCCATGAGTGTCTGTGTGCCCCCATGCCCCGAGTGAGTGTCTGTGTGCCCCCATGCCCCCTGTGAGTGTCTGTGTGCCCCCATCCCCTGTGAGTGTCGGTGTGCCGCTCTTGCCCCCTGTGAGTGGATGTGTGCCCCCTTGCCCCTGTGAGTGTATGTGTGCCCCCATGCTCCTGTGAGTGTCTGTGTGACCCCATGCCTCCTGTGAGTGTCTGTGTGCCCTCATGCCCCCCGTGAGTGCCTGTGTGCCCCCCATGCCCCCGTGTCTCAGGCCATCATGCCCCCCGTGAGTTTCTGTGTGCCCCCATGCCCCCTGTGAGTGTCTGTGTGCCCCCCATGCCCCCATGAGTGTATGTGTGACCCCCTTGCCACCTGTGAGTGTCTGTATGCCCCCATGACCCCCATGAGTGTCTGTGTTCCCCCCATGCCCCCCGTGAGTGTCTGTGTGCCGCCCTTGCCACCCGTGAGTGTCTGTGTGCCCCATGCCCCCGTGAGTGTCCGTGTGCCCCGCATGCTCCTTGTGAATTTATGTGTGCCCCCCATGCCTCCTGTGAGTGTATGTGTGCCCCCATGCCCCTGTGAGTGTCTGTGTGACCCCATGCCTCCCGTGAGTGTCTGTGGGCCCACCCATGCCCTCCGTGAGTGTATGTGTGGCCCCCTTGCCACCCATGAGTGTATGTGGGCCCACCCATGCCCCCCGTGAGTGTATGTGTGACCCCCATGCCTCCCGTGAGTGTCTGTGTGCCCACCCATGCCCCCTGTGAGTGTATGTGTGCCCCCCATGCCCCCCATGAGTTTCTATGGGCCCACCCGTGCCCCCCGTGAGTGTATGTGTGACCCTCTTGCCGCCTGTGAGTGTCTGTATGCCCCCATGCTCCCATGAGTGTCTGTGTTCCCCCCATGCCCCCGTGAGTGTATGTGTGCCGCCCTTGCCACCCGTGAGTGTCTGTGTGCCCCATGCCCCCGTGAGTGTCTGTGTGCCCCCCATGCCCCTTTGTAAATGTCTGTGTGCCCCCCATTCCCCCTGTGAGTGTATGTGTGCCCCCATGCCCCTGTGAGTGTCTGTGTGACCCCATTCCCACCGTGAGTGTCTGTGGGCCCACCCATGCCCCCCATGAGTGTCTGTGGGCCCACCCATGCCCCCCGTGAGTGTATGTGTGCCCCCCTTGCCACCCATGAGTGTCTCTGTGCCCCCATGCCCCCTGTGAGTGAATGTGTGCCCCCCATGCTGCCCGTGAGTGTCTGTGTGCCCCCATTCCCCCGTGAGTGTCTGTTGCCCCCATGCCCCAAGTGAGTGTCTGTGTGCCCCCATGCCCCCTGTGAGTGTCTGTGTGCCCCCCATCCTCTGTGAGTGTCGGTGTGCCCCTCTTGCCCCCTGTGAGTGTATGTGTGCCCCCATGCCCCCTGTGAGTGTCTGTGTGCCCCCCATGCCCCTCGTGAGTGTCTGTGGGCCCCCCTTGCCCCCCATGAGTGTCTGTATGCCCCTCATGCCCCCGTGAGTGTCCATGTGCCCCCATGCCACCGTGAGTGTCTGTGTGCCCACCTTGCCCCCCGTGAGTGTGTATGCCCCCATGCCCCCATGAGTGTCTGTGTGCCCCCATACCACCGTGAATGTCTGTGTGCCCCCCATGCCCCCATGAGTGTATGTGTGACCCCCATGCCCCCTGTGAGTGTTTGAGTGCCCACCATGCCACCCGTGAGTTTCTGTGTGCCCCCTGTGAGTGTATGTGTGCGCCCATGTCACCCGTGAGTGTCTGTGTGCCCCCATGCCCCCGTGAGTGTCTGTGTGTCCCCCATGCCCCCTATGAATGTCTATGTGCCCCACTTTCCCCCGTGTCTGTGTGCCCCCCTGCCCCCCCGTGAGTGTCTGTGTGCCCCCTTTGTCGCTCGTGAGTGTCTGTGTGCCCCATGCCCCTGTGAGTGTCTGTGTGCCCCCATGCCCCTTGAGAATGTCTGTGTGCCCCCCATTCCCCCTGTGAGTGTATGTGTGCCCCCATGCCCCTGTGAGTGTGTGTGTGACCCCATGCCTCCTGTGAGTGTCTGTGTGCCCCCATGCCCCCATGAGTGTATGTGTGCCCCCATGCCCCCATGAGTGTCTGTGTGCCGCTCTTGCCCCCATGAGTGTCTGTATGCCGCCCATGCTCCCCGTGAGTGTATGTGTGCCCCCATGCCCCTGTGAGTGTCTGTGTGCCCCCCATGCCCCCCGTGAGTGTCTGTGGGCCCCCTTTGCCCCCCATGAGTGTCTGTGTGCCCCTCATGCCAACCGTGAGTGTCCGTGTGCCCCCATGCCACCGTGAGTGTCTGTGTGCCCACCTTTTCCCCGTGAGTGTGTTTGCCCCCATGCCCCCATGAGTGTCTGTGTGCCCCCATACCACCGTGAATGTCTGTGTGCCCCCCATGCCACCATGAGTGTATGTGTGACCCCCATACCCCCTGTCAGTGTCTGTGTGCCCACCATGCCACCCGTGAGTTTCTCTGTGCCCCCCATGCCCCCGTGAGTGTGTGTGCCCCCATGTCCCCCGTGAGTGTCTGTGTGCCCCCATGTTCCCGTGAGTGTCTGTGTGTGCCCCATGCCCCCCGTGAATGTCCATGTGTCCTACTTTCCCCCGTGAGTGTCTGTGTGCCCCCCTGCCCTCCGTGAGTGTCTGTGTGCCCCCATACCCCCGTGAGTGCCTGTGTGCCCCCCATGCCCCCGTGTCTCGGGCCCCCATGCCCCCCGTGAGTGTCTGTGTGCCCCCATGCCCCCGTGAGTGTCTGTGTGCCCCCCATCCCCCCGTGAGTGCATGTGTGACCCCCTTGCCGCCTGTGAGTGTCTTTATGCCCCCATGCCCCCATGAGTGTCTGTGTTCCCCCAATCCCCCCGTGAGTGTCTGTGTGCCCCGCTTGCCACCCGTGAGTGTCTGTGTGCCCCATGCCCCTGTGAGTGTCTGTGTGCCCCCATGAGTGTCTGTGTGCCCCCCAAGCCCCGTGAGTGTCTGTGTGCCCCCCATGCCCCAGTGAGTGTCGGTGTGCCCCCCATGAGTGTCTGTGTGCCCCCATGTCCCCGTGAGTGCATATGTGACCCCCTTGCCGCCTGTGAGTGTCTGTATGCCCCCATGCCCCCATGAGTGTCTGTGTTCCCCCAATCCCCCGTGAGTGTCTGTGTGCCCCCCTTGCCACCCGTGAGTGTCTGTGTGCCCCATGCCCCCGTGAGTGTCTGTGTGCCCCCATGAGTGTCTGTGTGCCCCCATGAGTGTCTGTGTGCCCCCCAAGCCCCGTGAGTGTCTGTGTGCCCCCCATGCCCCAGTGAGTGTCGGTGTGCCCCCCATGAGTGTCTGTGTGCCCCCCATCCCCCCGTGAGTGCATGTGTGACCCCCTTGCCTCCTGTGAGTGTCTGTATGCCCCCATGCCCCCATGAGTGTCTGTGTTCCCCCAATCCCCCCGTGAGTGTCTGTGTGCACCCCTTGCCACCCGTGAGTGTCTGTGTGCCCCATGCCCCCGTGAGTGTCTGTGTGCCCCCATGAGTGTCTGTGTGCCCCCCAATCCCCGTGAGTGTCTGTGTGCCCCCCATGCCCCAGTGAGTGTCGGTGTGCCCCCCATGAGTGTCTGTGTGCCCCCATGCCCCCGTGAGTGTTTGTGAGCACCATATGCCCCGTGAGTGTATGTGTGCCCCCCATGCCACCCGTGAGGGTCTGTATGCCCCCATACCAGTTGCAAGTGTCTGTGTGCCCCCATGAGTGTCTTGGTGCCCCCATGCCACTGTGAGTGTCTGTGCGCCCCCCATGAGTGTCTATGTGCCCGCCATGCCCCCCATGAGTGTTTGTGGGCCCCCATGCCCCCCGTGAGTGTATGTGTGCCCCCTTGCCACCCATGAGTGTCTGTGTGCCCCCATGCCCCTGTGAGTGTCTGTGTGCCCCCATCCCCCTGTGAGTGTATGTGTGCCCCCCTTGCCGCCCGTGAGTGTCTGTGTGCCCCCATGCCCCCATGAGTGTCTGTGTGCCCCCATGCCCCCCGTGAGTGTCTGTGTGCCCCCCTTGCCACCCGTGAGTGTCTGTGTGCCCCCATGCCCCCGTGAGTGTATGTGTGACCCCCTTGCTGCCTGTGAATGTCTGTATGCCCCCATGCCCCATGAGTGTCTGTGTTCCCCACATGCCCCCCGTGAGTGTCTGTGTGCCCCATGCCCCCGTGAGTGTCTGTGTGCCCCCCATACCTCCTGTGAGTGTATGTGTGCCCCCATGCCCCTGTGAGTGTCTGTGTGACCCCATGCCTCCTGTGAGTGTCTGTGTTCCCCCCATACCCCCCGTGAGTGTCTGTGGGCCCACCCCTGCCCCCCATGAGTGTCTGTGGGCCCACCCATGCCCCCCGTGAGTGTATGTGTGCCCCCCTTGCCACCCATGAGTGTCTGTGTGCCCCCATGCCCCCTGTGAGTGAATGTGTGCCCCCCATGCTGCCCGTGAGTGTCTGTGTGCCCCCATGCCCCCGTGAGTGTCTGTTGACCCCATGCCCCAAGTGAGTGTCTGTATGCCCCCCATCCCCTGTGAGTGTCGGTGTGCCCCTCTTGACCCCTGTGAGTGTATGTGTGCCCCCTTGCTGCCTGTGAGTGGCTGTGTGCCCCCCATGACCCCTGTGAGTGTATGTGTGCCCCCCTTGCCGCCCGTGAGTGTCTGTGTGCCTCCATGCCCTCCGTGAGTGTCTGTGTGCCCCCATGCCCTAAGTGGGTGTCTGTGTGACCCCCATGCCCCCTGTGAGTGTCTATGTGACCACCATGCCACCCGTGAGTTTCTCTGTGCCCCCCATGCCCCCGTGAGTGTATGTGTGCCCCCATGTCCCCCGTGAGTGTCTGTGTGACCCCATGCCCCCGTGAGTGTCTGTGTGTGCCCCATGCCCCCCGTGAATGTCTATGTGTCCCCCTTTCCCCCGTGAGTGTCTGTGTGCCCCCCTGCCCCCCGTGAGTGTCTGTGTGCCCCCATGCCCCCGTGAGTGCCTGTGTGCCCCCCATGCCCCCGTGTCTTGGGCCCCCATGCCCCCTGTGAGTTTCTGTGTGCCCCCATGCCCCCATGAGTGTCTGTGTGCCCCCTATCCCCCATGAGTGTATGTGTGACCCCCTTGCCGCCTGTGAGTGTCTGTATGCCCCCATGCCCCCATGAGTGTCTGTGTTCCCCAATTCCCCCCATGAGTGTCTGTGTGCCCCCTTTGCCACCCGTGAGTGTCTGTGTGCCCCCTGCCCCCGTGAGTGTCTGTGTGCCCCCATGAGTGTCTGTGTGCCCCCCAAGCCCCGTGTCTGTGTGCCCCCCATTCCCCCATGAGTGTCTGTGTGCCCCCCATGCCCCAGTGAGTGTCGGTGTGCCCCCATGAGTGTCTGTGCGCCCCCATGCCCCGTGAGTGTTTGTGAGCACCCCATGCCCCCGTGAGTGTATGTGTGCCCCCCATGCCACCCGTGAGTGTCTGTGTGCCCCAATACCCCTTGTGAGTGTCTGTGTGCCCCCATGAGTGTCTTGGTGCCCCCCATGCCCCTGTGAGTGTCTGTGCGCCCCCATGAGTGTCTATGTGCCCGCCATGACCCCTCTGAGTGT
This sequence comes from Ambystoma mexicanum, assembly GCF_040938575.1. NCBI lineage: Eukaryota > Metazoa > Chordata > Amphibia > Caudata > Ambystomatidae > Ambystoma > Ambystoma mexicanum. Next base: position 122,856,178 of record NC_090933.1, on the reverse strand, counting down.
ATGTGTGCCCCATGCCCCTGTGAGTGTGTGTGTGACCCCATGCCTCCTGTGAGTGTCTGTGTGCCCCCATGCCCCCCGTGAGTGTATGTGTGCCCCCATGCCCCCCATAAGTGTCTGTGTGCCCCATTCCCTTGTGAGTGTCTGTGGTCCCCCCATGCCCCCATGAGTGTCTGTGTGCCCCTCTTGCCCCCCATGAGTGTATGTATGCCGCCCATGCCCCCCGTGAGTGTATGTGTGCCCCCATGCCCCCTGTGAGTGTCTGTGTGCCCCCCATGCCCCCCGTGAGTGTCTGTGGGCCCCCTTTGCCCCCCATGAGTGTCTGTGTGCCCCTCATGCCCCCCGTGAGTGTCGGTGTGCCCCCATGCCACCGTGAGTGTCTGTGTGCCCACCTTGCCCCCCGTGAGTGTGTGTGCCCCCATGCCCCCATGAGTGTCTGTGTGCCCCCATACCACCGTGAATGTCTGTGTGCCCCCCATGCCCCCATGAGTGTATGTGTGACCCCCATACCCACTGTGAGTGTCTGTGTGCCCACCATGCCACCCGTGAATTTCTCTGTGCCCCCCATGCCCCCGTGAGTGTATGTGTGCCCCCATGTCCCCCGTGAGTGTCTGTGTGCCCCCATGCCCCCCTGAGTGTCTGTGTGTGCCCCATGCCCCCCCCCGTGAATGTCTATGTGTCCTCCTTTCCCCCGTGAGTGTCTGTGTGCCCCTCTGCCCTCCGTGAGTGTCTGTGTGCCCCCATACCCCCGTGAGTGCCTGTGTGCCCCCCATGCCCCCGTGTCTCGGGCCCCCATGCCCCCCGTGAGTGTCTGTGTGCCCCCCTTGCCACCCGTGAGTGTCTGTGTGCCCCCATCCCCCTGTGAGTGTATGTGTGACCCCCTTGCTGCCTGTGAGTGTCTGTATGCCCCCATGCTCCAATGAGTGTCTGTGTGCCCCCCATACCCCCTGTGAGTGTATGTGTGCCCCCATGCCCCTGTGAGTGTCTGTGTGACCCCATGCCTCCCGTGAGTGTCTGTGTGCCCCCCATGCCCCCCGTGAGTGTCTGTGGGCCCACCCCTGCCCCCCATGAGTGTCTGTGGGCCCACCCATGCCACCCGTGAGTGTATGTGTGCCCCCCTTGCCACCCATGAGTGTCTGTGTGCCTCCATGCCCCCTGTGAGTGAATGTGTGCCCCCCATGCTGCCCGTGAGTGTCTGTGTGCCCCCATGCCCCCGTGAGTGTCTGTTGCCCCCATGCCCCAAGTGAGTGTCTGTGTGCCCCCATGCCCCCTGTGAGTGTCTGTGTGCCCCCCATCCCCTGTGAGTTTCGGTGTGCCCCTCTTGACCCCTGTGAGTGTATGTGTGCCCCCTTGCTGCCTGTGAGTGGCTGTGTGCCCCCCATGACCCCTGTGAGTGTATGTGTGCCCCCCTTGCCGCCCGTGAGTGTCTGTGTGCCTCCATGCCCCCCGTGAGTGTCTGTGTGCCCCATGCCCTAAGTGAGTGTCTGTGTGACCCCCATGCCCCCTGTGAGTGTCTATGTGCCCACCATGCCACCCGTGAGTTTCTCTGTGCCCCCCATGCCCCCGTGAGTGTATGTGTGTCCCCATGTCCCCCGTGAGTGTCTGTGTGACCCCATGCCCCCGTGGGTGTCTGTGTGTGCCCCATGCCCCCCGTGAATGTTTATGTGTCCCCCTTTCCCCTGTGAGTGTCTGTGTGCCCCCCTGTTCCCCGTGAGTGTCTGTGTGCCCCCATGCCCCCCGAGAGTGCCTGTGTGCCCCCCATGCCCCTGTGTCTTGGGACCCCATGCCCCCTGTGAGTTTCTGTGTGCCCCCATGCCCCCGTGAGTGTGTGTGTCCCCCCATCCCCCCGTGAGTGTATGTGTGAACCCCTTGCCGCCTATGAGTGTCTGTATGGCCCCATGCTCCCATGAGTGTCTGTGTTCCCCAATTCCCCCCATGAGTGTCTGTGTGCCCCCTTTGCCACCCGTGAGTGTCTGTGTGCCCCCATGAGTGTCTGTGTGCCCCCCAAGCCCCGTGTCTGTGTGCCCCCCATGCCCCCATGAGTGTCTGTGTGCCCCCCATGCCCCAGTGAGTGTCGGTGTGCCCCCCATGAGTGGCTGTGTGCCCCCCATGCCCCCGTGAGTGTTTGTGAGCACCCCATGCCCCTGTGAGTGTATGTGTGCCCCCCATGCCACCCGTGAGGGTCTGTGTGCCCCCATACCCCTTGTGAGTGTCTGTGTGCCCCCATGAGTGTCCTGGTGCCCCCATGCCCCTGTGAGTGTCTGTGCGCCCCCCATGAGTGTCTATGTGCCCGCCATGCCCCCTGTGAGTGTATGTGTGCCCCCATGCCCCCCTTGAGTGTCTGTGTGCCCCCATGCTCCCTGTGAGTGTTTGTGGACCCCCATGCCCCCGTGAGTATATGTGTGCCTCCTTGCCGCCCATGAGTGTCTGTGTGCCCCCATGCCCCTGTGAGTGTATGTGTGCCCCCCTTGCCGCCCGTGAGTGTCTGTGTGCCCCCATGCCCCCATGAGTGTCTGTGTGCCCCATGCCCCCGTGAGTGTCTGTGTGCCCCCATTGCCACCCGTGAGTGACTGTGTGACCCCCGTGAGTGTCTGTGTGGCCCCATGAGTGTCTGTGTGCCCCCCAAGCCCTGTGAGTGTCTGTGTTCCCTCCATGTCCCCCATGAGTGTCTGTGTGCCCATATGCCCCGTTAGTGTCTGTGTGCCCCCATGAGTGTCTGTTTGCCCCTGTGCCCCTGTGAGTGTCTGTGTGCCCCCATGAGTGTCTGTGTGCACACCATGCCACCCATGAGTGTATGTGTGCCCCATGCCACCCGTGAGTGTCTGTGTGCCCCCATGAGTGTCTATGTGCCCCCCATGAGTGTCTGTGTGCCCCCCATTCCCCCTTCAGTGTCTGTGTGCCCCCCATTAGTGTATGTGTGCCCCCCATGCCCCTGTGAGTGTCTGTGTGCCCCCATGCCTCCCATGAGTGTCTCTCTGCCCCCCATGACCCCCGTGAGTGTATGTGTGCCCCCCTTGCTGCCCGTGAGTGTCTGTGTCCCCCCATGCCCCCATGAGTGTCTCTCTGCCCCCCATGACCCCTGTGAGTGTATGTGTGCCCCCCTTGCCACCCGTGAGTGACTGTGTGCCCCCCATACCCTCCGTGAGTGTCTGTGTGCCTCCATGAGTGTCTGTGTGCCCCCCAAGCCCTGTGAGTGTCTGTGTGCCCCCATGTCCCCCATGAGTGTCTTTGTCCCCCCCATGCCCCCTGTGAGTGTATGTGCCCACATGCACCCGTGAATGTCTGTGTGCTCCCCATGCCCCCCATGAGTGTTAGTGTGCCCCCCTTGCCCCTGTGAGTGTCTGTGTGTCCCCATGCCCCCCGTGAGTGTATGTATGCCCCCTTGCCCCCCATAAGTGTCTGTGTGCCCCCATCCCCCGTGAGTGTATGTGTGCCCCCCTTGCTGCCCGTGAGTGTCTGTGTCCCCCCATGCCCCCATGAGTGTCTCTCTGCCCCCCATGACCCCCGTGAGTGTATGTGTGCCCCCCTTGCCACCCGTGAGTGACTGTGTGCCCCCATAACCTCCGTGAGTGTCTGTGTGCCTCCATGAGTGTCTGTGTGCCCCCCAAGCCCTGTGAGTGTCTGTGTGCCCCCATGTCCCCCATGAGTGGCTTTGTGCCCCCCATGCCCCCTGTGAGTGTATGTGCCCACATGCACCCGTGAATGTCTGTGTGCTCCCCATGCCCCCCATGAGTGTTAGTGTGCCCCCCTTGCCCCTGTGAGTGTCTGTGTGTCCCCATGCCCCCCGTGAGTGTATGTATGCCCCCTTGCCCCCCATAAGTGTCTGTGTGCCCCCATTCCCGTGTGAGTGTCTGTGGTCCCCCCATGCCCCCATGAGTGTCTGTGTGCCCCTCTTGCCCCTTGTGAGTGTCTGTATGCCGCCCATGCCCCCCGTGAGTGTATGTGTGCCCCCATGCCCCCTGTGAGTGTTTGTGTGCCCCCCATGCCCCTCGTGAGTGTATGTGTGCACCCATGCCCCTGTGAGTGTCTGTGTGACCCCATGCCACCTGTGAGTGTCTGTGTGCCCCCCATCCCCACATGAGTGTATGTGTGCCCCCATGTCCCCCGTGAGTGTCGGTGTGCCCCCATGAGTGTCTGTGTGCCCCCATGCCCCGTGAGTGTCTGTGTGACCCCATGCCACCTGTGAGTGTCTGTGTGCCCCCCATCCCCCCATGAGTGTATGTGTGCCCCCATGTCCCCCGTGAGTGTCTGTGTGCCCCCATGCCCCCGTGAGTTTCTGTGTCCCCCATGCCCCCTGTGAGTTTCTGTGTGCCCCCCTTTCCCCGTGAGTGTCTGTGTGTCCCCCTTTCTCCCATGAGTGTCTGTGTGCCCCCATGTCCCCGTGAGTGTCAGTGTGCCCCGCATACCTCCCGTGAGTGTATGTGTGCCCCCCTTGCCGCCTGTGAGTGTCTGTGTGCAACCATGCCCCTGTGAGTGTCTGTGTGCAACCATGCCCCTGTGAGTGTATGTGTGCCCCCATGCCCCTGTGAGTGTCTGTGTGACCCCATGCCTCCTGTGAGTGTCTGTGTGCCCCCATGCCCTCCGTGAGTGCCTGTGTGACCACCCATGCCCCGTGTCTCAGGCCCCCATGCCCCCCGTGAGTGTCTGTGTGCCCCCATGCCCCCTGTGAGTGTCTGTGTGCCCCCCATGCCCCCATGAGTGTATGTGACCCCCTTGCCACCTGTGAGTGTCTGTATGCCCCCATGCCCCCCATGAGTGTCTGTGTTCCCCCCTTTCCCCCATTGAGTGTCTGTGTGCCGCCCTTGCCACCCGTGAGTGTCTGTGTGCCCCATGCCCCCGTGAGTGTCTGTGTGCCCCGCATGCTCCCTGTGAATTTATGTGTGCCCCGCATGCTCCCTGTGAGTGTATGTGTGCCCCCATGCCCCTGTGAGTGTCTGTGTGACCCCATGCCTCCCGTGAGTGTCTGTGTGCCCACCCATCCCCCCATGAGTGTCTGTGGGCCCACCCATGCCCCCCGTGAGTGTATGTGTGCCCCCCTTGCCACCCATGAGTGTCTGTGGGCCCACCCATGCCCCCCGTGAGTGTATGTGTGACCCCCATGCCTCCCGTGAGTGTCTGTGTGCCCACCCATGCCCCCCATGAGTGTCTGTGGGCCCACCCATGCCCCTCGTGAGTGTATGTGTGCCCCCCATGCCCCCTATGAGTGTCTGTGGGCCCACCCATGCCCCCCGTGAGTGTATGTGTGACCCTCTTGCCGCCTGTGAGTTTCTGTATTCCCCCATGCCCCCATGAGTGTCTGTGTTCCCCCCATGCCCCCGTGAGTGTCTGTGTGCCGCCCTTGCCACCCATGAGTGTCTGTGTGCCCCCCAAGCCCCGTGAGTGTGTGTGTGCCCCCATGCCCCAGTGAGTGTCTGTGTTCCCCCAATCCCCCCGTGAGTGTCTGTGTGCCCCCCTTGCCACCCGTGAGTGTCTGTGTGCCCCATGCCCCCGTGAGTGTCTGTGTGCCCCCATGAGTGTCTGTGTGCCCCCCAATCCCCGTGAGTGTCTGTGTGCCCCCATGCCCCAGTGAGTGTCGGTGTGCCCCCATGAGTGTCTGTATGCCCCCATGCCCCCGTGAGTGTTTGTGAGCACCCCATGCCCTGTGAGTGTATGTGTGCCCCCCATGCCACCCGTGAGGGTCTGTATGCCCCCATACCTGTTGCAAGTGTCTGTGTGCCCCCATGAGTGTCTTGGTGCCCCCCATGCCACTGTGAGTGTCTGTGCGCCCCCCATGAGTGTCTATGTGCCCGCCATGCCCCCCATGAGTGTTTGTGGGCCCCCCGTGAGTGTATGTGTGCCCCCTTGCCACCCATGAGTGTCTGTGTGCCCCCATGCCCCTGTGAGTGTCTGTGTGCCCCCATCCCCCTGTGAGTGTATGTGTACCCCCCTTGCCGCCCGTGAGTGTCTGTGTGCCCCCATGCCCCATGAGTGTCTGTGTGCCCCCATGCCCCCCGTGAGTTTCTGTGTGCCCCCCTTGCCACCCGTGAGTGTCTGTGTGCCCCCATGCCCCCGTGAGTGTATGTGTGACCCCCTTGCTGCCTGTGAGTGTCTGTATGCCCCCATGCCCCATGAGTGTCTGTGTTCCCCACATGCCCCCCGTGAGTGTCTGTGTGCCCCATGCCCCCGTGAGTGTCTGTGTGCCCCCATCCCCCTGTGAGTGTATGTGTACCCCCCTTGCCGCCTGTGAGTTTCTGTATTCCCCCATGCCCCCATGAGTGTCTGTGTTCCCCCCATGCCCCCGTGAGTGTCTGTGTGCCGCCCTTGCCACCCATGAGTGTCTGTGTGCCCCCCAAGCCCCGTGAGTGTGTGTGTGCCCCCATGCCCCAGTGAGTGTCTGTGTTCCCCCAATCCCCCCGTGAGTGTCTGTGTGCCCCCCTTGCCACCCGTGAGTGTCTGTGTGCCCCATGCCCCCGTGAGTGTCTGTGTGCCCCCATGAGTGTCTGTGTGCCCCCCAATCCCCGTGAGTGTCTGTGTGCCCCCATGCCCCAGTGAGTGTCGGTGTGCCCCCATGAGTGTCTGTATGCCCCCATGCCCCCGTGAGTGTTTGTGAGCACCCCATGCCCTGTGAGTGTATGTGTGCCCCCCATGCCACCCGTGAGGGTCTGTATGCCCCCATACCTGTTGCAAGTGTCTGTGTGCCCCCATGAGTGTCTTGGTGCCCCCCATGCCACTGTGAGTGTCTGTGCGCCCCCCATGAGTGTCTATGTGCCCGCCATGCCCCCCATGAGTGTTTGTGGGCCCCCCGTGAGTGTATGTGTGCCCCCTTGCCACCCATGAGTGTCTGTGTGCCCCCATGCCCCTGTGAGTGTCTGTGTGCCCCCATCCCCCTGTGAGTGTATGTGTACCCCCCTTGCCGCCCGTGAGTGTCTGTGTGCCCCCATGCCCCATGAGTGTCTGTGTGCCCCCATGCCCCCCGTGAGTTTCTGTGTGCCCCCCTTGCCACCCGTGAGTGTCTGTGTGCCCCCATGCCCCCGTGAGTGTATGTGTGACCCCCTTGCTGCCTGTGAGTGTCTGTATGCCCCCATGCCCCATGAGTGTCTGTGTTCCCCACATGCCCCCCGTGAGTGTCTGTGTGCCCCATGCCCCCGTGAGTGTCTGTGTGCCCCCCATACCTCCTATGAGTGTATGTGTGCCCCCATGCCCCTATGAGTGTCTGTGTGACCCCATGCCTCCGGTGAGTGTCTGTGTTCCCCCTATGCCCCCCGTGAGTGTCTGTGGGCCCCCCCCTGCCCCCCATGAGTGTCTGTGGGCCCACCCATGCCCCCGTGAGTGTATGTGTGCCCCCCTTGCCACCCATGAGTGTCTGTGTGCCCCCATGCCCCCTGTGAGTGAATGTGTGCCCCCCATGCTGCCCGTGAGTGTCTGTGTGCCCCCATGCCCCCGTGAGTGTCTGTTGACCCCATGCCCCAAGTGAGTGTCTGTGTGCCCCCCATCCCCTGTGAGTGTCGGTGTGCCCCTCTTGACCCCTGTGAGTGTATGTGTGCCCCCTTGCTGCCTGTGAGTGGCTGTGTGCCCCCCATGACCCCTGTGAGTGTATGTGTGCCCCCCTTGCCGCCCGTGAGTGTCTGTGTGCCTCCATGCCCCCTGTGAGTGTCTGTGTGCCCCCATGCCCTAAGTGGGTGTCTGTGTGACCCCCATGCCCCCTGTGAGTGTCTATGTGCCCACCATGCCACCCGTGAGTTTCTCTGTGCCCCCCATGCCCCCGTGAGTGTATGTGTGCCCCCATGTCCCCCGTGAGTGTCTGTGTGACCCCATGCCCCCGTGAGTGTCTGTGTGTGCCCCATGCCCCCCGTGAATGTCTATGTGTCCCCCTTTCCCCCGTGAGTGTCTGTGTGCCCCCCTGCCCCCCGTGAGTGTATGTGTGCCCCCACGCCCCCCGTGAGTGCCTGTGTGCCCCCCATGCCCCCGTGTCTTGGGCCCCCATGCCCCCTGTGAGTTTCTGTGTGCCCCCATGCCCCCATGAGTGTCTGTGTGCCCCCTATCCCCCCATGAGTGTATGTGTGACCCCCTTGCCGCCTGTGAGTGTCTGTATGCCCCCATGCCCCCATGAGTGTCTGTGTTCCCCAATTCCCCCCATGAGTGTCTGTGTGCCCACTTTGCCACCCGTGAGTGTCTGTGTGCCCCCTGCCCCCGTGAGTGTCTGTGTGCCCCATGAGTGTCTGTGTGCCCCCCAAGCCCCGTGTCTGTGTGCCCCCCATTCCCCCATGAGTGTCTGTGTGCCCCCCATGCCCCAGTGAGTGTCGGTGTGCCCCATGAGTGTCTGTATGCCCCCATGCCCCGTGAGTGTTTGTGAGCACCCCATGCCCCCGTGAGTGTATGTGTGCCCCCCATGCCACCCGTGAGGGTCTGTGTGCTCCAATACCCCTTGTGAGTGTCTGTGTGCCCCCATGAGTGTCTTGGTGCCCCCCATGCCCCTGTGAGTGTCTGTGCGCCCCCCATGAGTGTCTATATGCCCGCCATGACCTCTGTGAGTGTATGTGTGCCCCATGCCCCTGTGAGTGTGTGTGTGACCCCATGCCTCCTGTGAGTGTCTGTGTGCCCCCATGCCCCCCGTGAGTGTATGTATGCCCCCATGCCCCCCATAAGTGTCTGTGCGCCCCATTCCCTTGTGAGTGTCTGTGGTCCCCCCATGCCTCATGAGTGTCTGTGTGCCCCTCTTGCCCCCCATGAGTGTATGTATGCCGCCCATGCCCCCGTGAGTGTATGTTTGCCCCCATGCCCCCTGTGAGTGTCTGTGTGCCCCCCATGCCCCCCGTGAGTGTCTGTGGGCCCCCTTTGCCCCCCATGAGTGTCTGTGTGCCCCTCATGCCCCCCGTGAGTGTCCGTGTGCCCCCATGCCACCGTGAGTGTCTGTGTGCCCACCTTGCCCCCCGTGAGTGTGTGTGCCCCCATGCCCCCATGAGTGTCTGTGTGCCCCCATACCACCGTGAATGTCTGTGTGCCCCCCATGCCCCCATGAGTGTGTGTGTGACCCCCCTACCCCCTGTGAGTGTCTGTGTGCCCACCATGCCACCCGTCAATTTCTCTGTGCCTCCCATGCCCCCGTGAGTGTCTGTGTGCCCCCATGCCCCCCTGAGTGTCTGTGTGTGCCCCATGCCCCCCGTGAATGTCTATGCGTCCTCCTTTCCCCCGTGAGTGTCTGTGTGCCCCCCTGCCCTCCGTGAGTGTCTGTGTGTCCCCATACCCCGTGAGTGCCTGTGTGCCCCCCATGCCCCCGTGTATCGGGCCCCCATGCCCCCAGTGAGTGTCTGTGTGCCCCCCTTGCCACCCGTGAGTGTATGTGTGACCCCCTTGCTGCCTGTGAGTGTCTGTATGCCCCCATGCCCCAATGAGTGTCTGTGTGCCCCCATGCCCCCTGTGAGTGTATGTGTGCCCCCATGCCCCTGTGAGTGTCTGTGTGACCCCATGCCTCCCGTGAGTGTCTGTGTGCCCCCCATGCCCCCCGTGAGTGTCTGTGGGCCCACCCATGCCCCCCATGAGTGTCTGTGGGCCCACCCATGCCCCCCGTGAGTGTATGTGTGCCCCCCTTGCCACCCATGAGTGTCTGTGTGCCTCCATGCCCCCTGTGAGTGAATGTGTGCCCCCCATGCTGCCCGTGAGTGTCTGTGTGCCCCCATACCCCCGTGAGTGTCTGTTGCCCCCATGCCCCAAGTGAGTGTCTGTGTGCCCCCATGCCCCCTGTGAGTGTCTGTGTGCCCCCCATCCCCTGTGAGTGTCGGTGTGCCCCTCTTGACCCCTGTGAGTGTATGTGTGCCCCCTTGCTGCCTGTGAGTGGCTGTGTGCCCCCCATGACCCCTGTGAGTGTATGTGTGCCCCCCTTGCCGCCCGTGAGTGTCTGTGTGCCTCCATGCCCCCCGTGAGTGTCTGTGTGCCCCATGCCCTAAGTGAGTGTCTGTGTGACCCCCATGCCCCCTGTGAGTGTCTATGTGCCCACCATGCCACCCGTGAGTTTCTCTGTGCCCCCCATGCCCCCGTGAGTGTATGTGTGTCCACATGTCCCCCGTGAGTGTCTGTGTGACCCCATGCCCCCGTGGGTGTCTGTGTGCGCCCCATGCCCCCCGTGAATGTTTATGTGTCCCCCTTTCCCCTGTGAGTGTCTATGTGCCCCCCTGTTCCCTGTGAGTGTCTGTGTGCCCCCATGCCCCCCAAGAGTGCCTGTGTGCCCCCCATGCCCCTGTGTCTTGGGCCCCCATGCCCCCTGTGAGTTTCTGTGTGCCCCCATGCCCCCGTGAGTGTGTGTGTTACCCCCTTGCCGCCTGTGAGTGTCTGTATGCCCCTATGCTCCCATGAGTGTCTGTGTTCCCCAATTCCCCCATGAGTGTCTGTGTGCCCCCTTTGCCACCCGTGAGTGTCTGTGTGCCCCCATGAGTGTCTGTGTGCCCCCCAAGCCCCGTGTCTGTGTGCCCCCCATGCCCCCATGAGTGTCTGTGTGCCCCCCATGCCCCAGTGAGTGTCGGTGTGCCCCCCATGAGTGTCTGTGTGCCCCCATGCCCCCGTGAGTGTTTGTGAGCACCCCATGCCCCTGTGAGTGTATGTGTGCCCCCCATGGCACCCGTGAGGTCTGTGTGCCCCCATACCCCTTGTGAGTGTCTGTGTGCCCCCATGAGTTTCTTGGTGCCCCCATGCCCCTGTGAGTGTCTGTGCGCCCCAATGAGTGTCTATGTGCCCGCCATGCCCCCTGTGAGTGTATGTGTGCCCCCATGCCCCCCTTGAGTGTCTGTGTGCCCCCATGCTCCCTGTGAATGTTTGTGGGCCCCCATGCCCCCGTGAGTGTATGTGTGCCCCCTTGCCGCCCATGAGTGTCTGTGTGCCCCCATGCCCCTGTGAGTGTATGTGTGCCCCCCTTGCCGCCCGTGAGTGTCTGTGTGCCCCATTGCCCCCATGAGTGTCTGTGTGCCCTATGCCCCCGTGAGTGTATGTGTGCCCCCATGCCCCCCTTGAGTGTCTGTGTGCCCCCATGCTCCCTGTGAGTGTTTGTGGGACCCCATGCCCCCGTGAGTGTATGTGTGCCCCCTTGCCGCCCATGAGTGTCTGTGTGCCCCCATGCCCCTGTGAGTGTATGTGTGCCCCCCTTGCCACCCGTGAGTGACTGTGTGACCCCCGTGAGTGTCTGTGTGGCCTCATGAGTGTCTGTGTGCCCCCCAAGCCCTGTGAGTGTCTGTGTTCCCTCCATGTCCCCCATGAGTGTCTGTGTGCCCATATGCCCCGTTAGTGTCTGTGTGCCCCCATGAGTGTCTGTGTGCACACCATGCCACCCATGAGTGTATGTGTGCCCCATGCCACCCGTGAGTGTCTGTGTGCCCCCATGAGTGTCTGTGTGCCCCCCATGAGTGTCTGTGTGCCCCCATTCCCCCTTCAGTGTCTGTGTGCCCCCCATTAGTGTATGTGTGCCCCCCATGCCCCTGTGAGTGTCTGTGTGCCCCCATGCCTCCCATGAGTGTCTGTGTGCCCCCATCCCCCGTGAGTGTATGTGTGCCCCCCTTGCTGCCCGTGAGTGTCTGTGTCCCCCCATGCCCCCATGAGTGTCTCTCTGCCCCCCATGACCCCCGTGAGTGTATGTGTGCCCCCCTTGCCACCCGTGAGTGACTGTGTGCCCCCCATACCCTCCGTGAGTGTCTGTGTGCCTCCATGAGTGTCTGTGTGCCCCCCAAGCCCTGTGAGTGTCTGTGTGCCCCCATGTCCCCCATGAGTGTCTTTGTGCCCCCCATGCCCCCTGTGAGTGTATGTGCCCACATGCACCCCTGAATGTCTGCGTGCTCCCCATGCCCCCCATGAGTGTTAGTGTGCCCCCCTTGCCACCTGTGAGTGTCTGTATGCCCACATGCCCCCCATGAGTGTCTGTGTTCCCCCCTTTCCCCTCGTGAGTGTCTGTGTGCCGCCCTTGCCACCCGTGAGTGTCTGTGTGCCCCATGCCCCCGTGAGTGTCTGTGTGCCCCGCATGCTCCCTGTGAATTTATGTGTGCCCCGCATGCTCCCTGTGAGTGTATGTGTGCCCCCATGCCCCTGTGAGTGTCTGTGTGACCCCATGCCTCCCGTGAGTGTCTGTGTGCCCACCCATCCCCCCCATGAGTGTCTGTGGGCCCACCCATGCCCCCCGTGAGTGTATGTGTGCCCCCCTTGCCACCCATGAGTGTCTGTGGGCCCACCCATGCCCCCCGTGAGTGTATGTGTGACCCCCATGCCTCCCGTGAGTGTCTGTGTGCCCACCCATGCCCCCCATGAGTGTCTGTGGGCCCACCCATGCCCCCCGTGAGTGTATGTGTGCCCCCCATGCCCCCTATGAGTGTCTGTGGGCCCACCCATGCCCCCCGTGAGTGTATGTGTGACCCTCTTGCCGCCTGTGAGTTTCTGTATGCCCCCATGCCCCCATGAGTGTCTGTGTTCCCCCCATGCCCCCGTGAGTGTCTGTGTGCCGCCCTTGCCACCCGTGAGTGTCTGTGTGCCCCATGCCCCCGTGAGTGTCTGTGTGCCCCCCATGCCCCTTTGTAAATGTCTGTGTGCCCCCCATTCCCCCTGTGAGTGTATGTGTGCCCCCATGCCCCTGTGAGTGTCTGTGTGACCCCATGCCCACCGTGAGTGTCTGTGGGCCCACCCATGCCCCCCATGAGTGTCTGTGGGCCCACCCATGCCCCCCATGAGTGTATGTGTGCCCCCCTTGCCACCCATAAGTGTCTGTGTGCCCCCATGACCCCTGTGAGTGAATGTGTGCCCCCCATGCTGCCCGTGAGTGTCTGTGTGCCCCCATGCCCCGTGAGTGTCTGTGTGCCCCCATGCCCCGAGTGCGTGTCTGTGTGCCCCCATGCCCCCTGTGAGTGTCTGTATGCCCACCATCCCCTGTGAGTGTCGGTGTGCCCCTCTTGCCCCCTGTGAGTGTATATGTGCCCCCTTGCTGCCTGTGATGGCTGTGTGCCCCCCATGACCCCCGTGAGTGTATGTGTGCCCCCTTGCCGCCCGTGAGTGTCTGTGTGCCTCCATGTCCCCCGTGAGTGTCTTTGTGCCCACCCATGCCCCCCATGAGTGTCTGTGGGCCCACCCATGCTCCCCATGAGTGTATGTATGCCGCCCATGCCCCCGTGAGTGTATGTTTGCCCCCATGCCCCCTGTGAGTGTATGTGTGCCCCCTTGCCCCCCATGAGTGTCTGTGTGCCCCCATGCCCCCTGTGAGTGAATGTGTGCCCCCCATGCTGCCCGTGAGTGTCTGTGTGCCCCCATTCCCCCGTGAGTGTCTGTTGCCCCATGTCCCAAGTGAGTGTCTGTGTGCCCCCATGCCCCCTGTGAGTGTCTGTGTGCCCCCCATCCTCTGTGAGTGTCGGTGTGCCCCTCTTGCCCCCTGTGAGTGTATGTGTGCCCCCATGCCCCTGTGAGTGTCTGTGTGCCCCCCATGCCCCCCGTGAGTGTCTGTGGGCCCCCATGCCACCGTGAGTGTCTGTGTGCCCACCTTGCCCCCCTGTGAGTGTGTGTGCCCCCATGCCCCCATGAGTGTCTGTGTGCCCCCATACCTCCGTGAATGTCTGTGTGCCCCCCATGCCCCCATGAGTGTATGTGTGACCCCCATGCCCCCTGTGAGTGTTTGTGTGCCCACCATGCCACCCGTGAGTTTCTGTGTGCCCCCCGTGAGAGTTTGTGTGCGCCCATGTCCCCCGTGAGTGTCTGTGTGCCCCCATGCCCCGGTGAGTGTCTGTGTGTCCCCCATGCCCCTTATGAATGTCTATGTGCCCCCCTTGCCCCCATGTCTGTGTGCCCCCTGCCCCCGTGAGTGTCTGTGTGCCCCCTTTGTCACTCGTGAGTGTCTGTGTGCCCCATGCCCCTGTGAGTGTCTGTGTGCCCCCCATGCCCCTTGAGAATGTCTGTGTGCCCCCCATTCCCCCTGTGAGTGTATGTGTGCCCCCATGCCCCTGTGAGTGTGTGTGTGACCCCATGCCCCCATAAGTGTCTGTGTGCCCCCATGCCCCCGTGAGTGTCTGTGTGTGCCCCATGCCACCCGTGAGTTTCTCTGTGCCCCCATGCCCCCGTGAGTGTATGTGTGCCCCCATGTCCCCCGTGAGTGTCTGTGTGCTCCCTGCCCTCCGTGAGTGTCTGTGTGCACCCATACCCCCGTGAGTGTCTGTGTGCCCCCCATGCCCCCGTGTCTCGGGCCCCCATGCCCCCCGTGAGTGTCTGTGTTCCCCCATTCCCTGTGAGTGTCTGTGTGCCCCCCATCCCCCCGTGAGTGCATGTGTGACCCCCTTGCCGCCTGTGAGTGTCTGTATGCCCCCATGCCCCCATGAGTGTCTGTGTTCCCCCAATCCCCCCGTGAGTGTCTGTGTGCCCCTCTTGCCACCCGTGATGTCTGTGTGCCCCATGCCCCCGTGAGTGTCTGTGTGCCCCCATGAGTGTCTGTGTGCCCCCCAAGCCCCGTGAGTGTCTGTGTACCCCCCATGCCCCCATGAGTGTCTGTGTGCCCCCCATGCCCGGGTGAGTGTCGGTGTGCCCCCCATGAGTGTCTGTGTGCCCCCATGCCCCTGTGAGTGTTTGTGAGCACCCCATGCCCTGTGAGTGTATGTGTGCCCCCCATGCCACCCGTGAGGGTCTGTATGCCCCCCATACCCGTTGCAAGTGTCTGTGTGCCCCCATGAGTGTCTTGGTGCCCCCCATGCCACTGTGAGTGTCTGTGCGCCCCCATGAGTGTCTATGTGCCCGCCATGCCCCCCGTGAGTGTTTGTGGGCCCCCTTGCCCCCCGTGAGTGTATGTGTGCCCCCTTTCCACCCATGAGTGTCTGTGTGCCCCCATGCCCCTGTGAGTGTCTGTGTGCCCCCATCGCCCTGTGAGTGTATGTGTGCCCCCCTTGCCGCCCGTGAGTGTCTGTGTGTCCCCATGCCCCCATGAGTGTCTGTGTGCCCCCACGCCCCCCGTGAGTGTCTGTGTGCCCCCCTTGCCACCCGTGAGTGTCTTTGTGCCCCCATCCCCCCGTGAGTGTATGTGTGACCCCCTTGCTGCCTGTGAGTGTCTGTATGCCCCCTTGCCCCCATGAGTGTCTGTGTTCCCCACATGCCCCCCGTGAGTGTCTGTGTGCCCCATGCCCCCGTGAGTGTCTGTGTGCCCCCCATGCCCCCTGTGAGTGTATGTGTGCCCGATGCCCCTGCGCGTGTCTGTGCGACCCCATGCCTCCCGTGAGTGTCTGTGTGTCCCCCATCCCCCCCGTGAGTGTCTGTGGGCCCACCCCTGCCCCCCATGAGTGTCTGTGGGCCCACCCATGCCCCCCGTGAGTGTATGTGTGCCCCCCTTGCCACCCATGAGTGTCTGTGTGCCCCGATGCCCCCTGTGAGTGAATGTGTGCCCCCCATGCCGCCCGTGAGTGTCTGTGTGCCCCCATGCCCCCGTGAGTGTCTGTTGCCCCCATGCCCAAGTGAGTATCTGTGTGTCCCCATGCCCCCTGTGAGTGTCTGTGTGCCCCCCATCCCCTGTGAGTGTCGGTGTGCCCCTCTTGACCCCTGTGAGTGTATGTGTGCCCCCTTGCTGCCTGTGAGTGGATGTGTGCCCCCCATGACCCCTGTGAGTGTATGTGTGCCCCCCTTGCCGCCCGTGAGTGTCTATGTGCCTCCATGCCCCCCGTGAGTGTCTGTGTGCCCCCATGCCCTAAGTGAGTGTCTGTGTGACCCCCATGCCCCCTGTGAGTGTCTATGTGCCCACCATGCCACCCGTGAGTTTCTCTGTGCCCCCCATGCCCCTGTGAGTGTATGTGTGCCCCCATGTCCCCCGTGTGTGTCTGTGTGACCCCATGCCCCCGTGAGTGTCTGTGTGTGCCCCATGCCCCCCGTGAATGTCTATGTGTCCCCCTTTCCCCCGTGAGTGTCTGTGTGCCCCCCTGCCCCCGTGAGTGTCTGTGTGCCCCCATGCCCCCCGTGAGTGCCTGTGTGCCCCCCATGCCCCCGTGTCTTGGGCCCCCATGCCCCCTGTGAGTTTCTGTGTGCCCCCATGCCCCCGTGAGTGTCTGTGTGCCCCCTATCCCCCGTGAGTGTATGTGTGACCCCCTTGCCGCCTGTGAGTGTCTGTGTGCCCCCTTTGCCACCCGTGAGTGTCTGTGTGCCCCATGCCCCCGTGAGTGTCTGTGTGCCCCCATGAGTGTCTGTGTGCCCCCCAAGCCCCGTGTCTGTGTGCCCCCCATGCCCCCATGAGTGTCTGTGTGCCCCCCATGTCCCAGTGAGTGTCGGTGTGCCCCCATGCCCCCGTGAGTGTTTGTGAGCACCCCATGCCCCTGTGAGTTTATGTGTGCTCCCCATGCCACCCGTGAGGGTCTGTGTGCCCCCATACCCCTTGTGAGTGTCTGTGTGCCCCCATGAGTGTCTTGGTGCCCCCCATGCCCCTGTGAGTGTCTGTGCGCCCCCCATGAGTGTCTATGTGCCCGCCATGACCCCTGTGAGTGTATGTGTGCCCCCATGCCCCTGTGAGAGTGTGTGTGACCCCATGCCTCCTGTGAGTGTCTATGTGCCCCCATGGCCCCCGTGAGTGTATGTGTGCCCCCATGCCCCCCATAAGTGTCTGTGTGCCCCATTCCCTTGTCAGTGTCTGTGGTCCCCCCCATACCTCCATGAGTGTCTCTGTGCCCCTCTTGCCCCCCATGAGTGTCTGTATGCCGCCCATGCCCCCCGTGAGTGTATGTGTGCCCCCATGCCCCCTGTGAGTGTCTGTCTGCCCCCCCATTCCCCCCGTGAGTGTCTGTGGGCCCCCTTTGCCCCCCATGAGTGTCTGTGTGCCCTTCATGCCCCACGTGAGTGTCCGTGTGCCCCCATGCCACCGTGAGTGTCTGTGTGCCCACCTTGCCCCCCGTGAGTGTGTGTGCCCCCATGAGTGTCTATGTGCCCCCATACCACCGTGAATGTCTGTGTGCCCCCATGCCCCCATGAGTGTATGTGCGACCCCCATACCCCCTGTGAGTGTCTGTGTGCCCACCATGCCACCCGTGAATTTCTCTGTGCCCCCCATGCCCCCGTGAGTGTATGTGTGCCCCCATGTCCCCCGTGAGTGTCTGTGTGCCCCCATGCCCCCCTGAGTGTCTGTGTGTGCCCCATGCCCCCCGTGAATGTCTATGTGTCCTCCTTTCCCCCGTGAGTGTCTGTGTGCCCCCCTGCCCTCCGTGAGTGTCTGTGTGCCCCCATACCCCCGTGAGTGCCTGTCTGCCCCCCATGCCCCCGTGTCTCGGGCCCCCATGCCCCCCGTGAGTGTCTGTGTGCCCCCCTTGCCACCCGTGAGTGTATGTGTGACCCCCTTGCTGCCTGTGAGTGTCTGTATGCCCCCTTGCTCCAATGAGTGTCTGTGTGCCCCCCATACCCCCTGTGAGTGTATGTGTGCCCCCATGCCCCTGTGAGTGTCTGTGTGACCCCATGCCTCCCGTGAGTGTCTGTGTGCCCCCCATGCCCCCCGTGAGTGTTTGTGGGCCCACCCCTGCCCCCCATGAGTGTCTGTGGGCCCACCCATGCCCCCCGTGAGTGTATGTGTGCCCCCCTTGCCACCCATGAGTGTCTGTGTGCCTCCATGCCCCCTGTGAGTGAATGTGTGCCCCCCATGCTGCCCGTGAGTGTCTGTGTGCCCCCATGCCCCCGTGAGTGTCTGTTGCCACCATGCCCCAAGTGAGTGTCTGTGTGCCCCCATGCCCCCTGTGAGTGTCTGTGTGCCCCCCATCCCCTGTGAGTGTCGGTGTGCCCCTCTTGACCCCTGTGAGTGTATGTGTGCCCCCTTGCTGCCTGTGAGTGGCTGTGTGCCCCCCATGACCCCTGTGAGTGTATGTGTGCCCCCCTTGCCGCCCGTGAGTGTCTGTGTGCCTCCATGCCCCCCGTGAGTGTCTGTGTGCCCCATGCCCTAAGTGAGTGTCTGTGTGACCCCCATGCCCCCTGTGAGTGTCTATGTGCCCACCATGCCACCCGTGAATTTCTCTGTGCCCCCCATGCCCCCGTGAGTGTATGTGTGTCCCCATGTCCCCCGTGAGTGTCTGTGTCACCCCATGCCCCCGTGGGTGTCTGTGTGTGCCCCATGCCCCCCGTGAGTGTATGTGTGACCCCCTTGCCCCTGTGTCTTGGGCCCCCATGCCCCCTGTGAGTTTCTGTGTGCCCCCATGCCCCCGTGAGTGTCTGTGTGCCCCCCATCCCCCCGTGAGTGTATGTGTGACCCCCTTGCCGCCTGTGAGTGTCTGTATGCCCCCATGCTCCCATGAGTGTCTGTGTTCCCCAATTCCCCCCATGAGTGTCTGTGTGCCCCCTTTGCCACCCGTGAGTGTCTGTGTGCCCCCATGAGTGTCTGTGTGCCCCCCATGCCCCAGTGAGTGTCGGTGTGCCCCCCATGAGTGTCTGTGTGCCCCCATGCCCCCGTGAGTGTTTGTGAGCACCCCATGCCCCTATGAGTGTATGTGTGCCCCCCATGCCACCCGTGAGGGTCTGTGTGCCCCCATACCCCTTGTGAGTGTCTGTGTGCCCCCATGAGTGTCTTGGTGCCCCCATACCCCTGTGAGTGTCTGTGCGCCCCCCATGAGTGTCTATGTGCCCGCCATGCCCCCTGTGAGTGTATGTGTGCCCCCATGCCCCCCGTGAGTGTCTGTGTGCCCCCATGCTCCCTGTGAGTGTTTGTGGGCCCCCATGCCCCCGTGAGTGTATGTGTGCCCCCTTGCCGCCCATGAGTGTCTGTGTGCCCCCATGCCCCTGTGAGTGTATGTGTGCCCCCCTTGCCGCCCGTGAGTGTCTGTGTGCCCCCATGCCCCCATGAGTGTCTGTGTGCCCCATGCCCCCGTGAGTGTCTGTGTGCCCCCATTGCCACCCGTGAGTGACTATGTGACCCCCGTGAGTGTCTGTGTGGCCCCATGAGTGTCTGTGTGCCCCCCAAGCCCTGTGAGTGTCTGTGTTCCCTCCATGTCCCCCATGAGTGTCTGTGTGCCCATATGCCCCGTTAGTGTCTGTGTGCCCCCATGAGTGTCTGTTTGCCCCTGTGCCCCTGTGAGTGTCTGTGTCCCCCCATGAGTGTCTGTGTGCACACCATGCCACCCGTGGGTGTATGTGTGCCCCATGCCACCCGTGAGTGTCAGTGTGCCCCCCTGAGTGTCTGTGTGCCCCCCATGAGTGTCTGTGTGCCCCCCATTCCCCCTTGAGTGTCTGTGTGCCCCCCATTAGTGTATGTGTGCCCCCCATGCCCCTGTGAGTGTCTGTGTGCCCCCCATGCCTCCCATGAGTGTCTGTGTGCCCACATCCCCCGTGAGTGTATGTGTGCCCCCCTTGCTGCCCGTGAGTGCCTGTGTCCCCCCATGCCCCCATGAGTGTCTCTGTGCCCCCCTTGCCACCCGTGAGTGACTGTGTGCCCCCCATACCCTCCGTGAGTGTCTGTGTGCCTCCATGAGTGTCTGTGTGCCCCCAAGCCCTGTGAGTGTCTGTGTGCCCCCATGTCCCCCATGAGTGTCTTTGTGCCCCCCATGCCCCCTGTGAGTGTATGTGCCCACATGCACCCCTGAATGTCTGTGTGCTCCCCATGCCCCCCATGAGTGTTAGTGTGCCCCCCTTGCCCCTGTGAGTGTCTGTGTGTCCCCATGCCCCCGTGAGTGTATGTATGCCCCCATGCCCCCCATAAGTGTCTGTGTGCCCCCATTCCCGTGTGAGTGTCTGTGGTCCCCCCATGCCCCCATGAGTGTCTGTGTGCCCCTCTTGCCCCTCGTGAGTGTCTGTATGCCGCCCATGCCCCCCGTGAGTGTATGTGTGCCCCCATGCCCCCTGTGAGTGTCTGTGTGCCCCCCATGCCCTCCGTGAGTGTATGTGTGCACCCATGCCCCTGTGAGTGTCTGTGTGACCCCATGCCACCTGTGAGTGTCTGTGTGCCCCAAAAATATACAGAAGACCAGGTAACAAACCTGGCCACACAGCCGCTCTCTGTATAAGCCCTACCAAGGGCAGTGCAATTTGCAAAATTAGAGTCAACTAGTAAATGTTCACTGTATTTACAGAATGTAACTCATCCAAATAAATCTCTTAGTCGGATCCAAAAGTAATATGCATTTATCAAAAAGAAAATTCCAAGTTGGTCACTAATAAAATCTTAGTGAGGCCGCGGCTAATTCATCCCATAATTGTTATAGACATAAAGTGCCAATGCATTTCGGAGCATACAGCTCCTTCATCAGGGCAGGTCTAATTTACACAAACTGTGGAACATTTATACCAAAAGCATCAAGTTTTGAAAAACATAAACAAAATCGTGATTGTGTTACAAAATATAACCATGCGTGAAAACAATATAAAAATAACATACCAATTTTCGATGAGTTGCAAGGTAAATGGAAAAGGTGAATGAAGCCACACAGTAGGGAAAAGAAAAGATGCCAAAATAAATAATGTGTAAATGAAATAACACAGTTAATTTGAACATGATCAGAAAACCAAGGAAAGTTACCTCAAGGGATCGAGGTAGCCCGTGGAAAAAATGTGCGGGGAGTTGACAACAACTTCACGCAAGATCAAAGGTCTGGAAACCAGACCAAATCAATTCTTCAATCTGTAGGTGCAACAACATGTGTTTTAGTGGGTTGTCTCAGAATTTGTCATAGACACTAGTTGTAGAGGTCTGCAGGCTTACCTGTACTCGTAAAGCTACGAGTGTACTGAGGCTGGGATTGCGGTCAAGCAGGGGACGCCATTCCGCATTGCCAGGGAACAGCGTTCCCAAGGTTACTCATACTAATATAAACACGTGACCCAAATGTGTCCATTGATCGACACGATGCCGATAGGCAGTTGCACTCTATGCAATCAGGCAATCAAGGCTAAGAATCATAGAAATAAAGAATTTGCAGTAGAGCTGATGATAATTACGGAATTATAGAAGGAAAAAAATCAAAAATTAAATATGAGAAAAACGGCTGATAGACATAGAAAACATACTGCCGATTACACTCTATGCAATCAGACAATTCAAACCAAGAATTCAAATAAAAAAGAATTTGCAGTAGAGCTGATGATAATTATGGAATTATAGAAGGAAAAAAACAAAAATTAAATATGAGAAAAAAGGCTGATAGACATAGAAAACATACTGACGATTGCACTCCATGCAATCAGGCAATTCCAGCCAGGAATCCAGATAAAAAAGAATTTACAGTAAAGCTACTGATAAATGTAGAATTGTAGAAGGAAAAGAACAGAAAATTGAATATGAGAAAAAAATGCTAATAGACAAAGAAAACATACTGACAATTGTGTATAAATGAGTGAAAATGTCATAGATAAAATAAACAAACATTATGATAATAATAATAATGATAATAATAAGCATATTAGACACTGCGATATATGGAAAAAATCATGCAAGGGTAGCATGTGTATCTAAACCATTACATAAACAACTAATGGGTGTAATCGTGGATATATCATGTACATTTATCATAAATACACCAGTCGCATGCGGTAGCCCCCGGAAGGCGCTACCTTGGGTCCCAAACCTAAGTTCGGGAAGGGCGACAATGGTGTGTAAACGTTGGTGATTGGATCCTAATGTGATAACAATTCATATTGAATCCTAAAATAAAAGACATGAATGACCCCCTTAAAGAGAGAGGTCATCCAAAGTGTCCCGGTATAAATGTACATTGGTAGAGGAAGGGAATCATGTACTAGTCACTCATGTATCAACATAATCTTCTTAAGTCAAGCATGGAAAACAATGATTCAAATGTAACAGTGATAGTTAATCTCTTCATTTAGGCCATTTGGGTAGAGGCTCCCAAGTTTGTCTATCCAAAAGGTTTCTCTTTGGTTGAGTCGCAGGCCCAAATCCTCATGGGGATTCGATTTCTTTAACACTTCAAGAATAACAAATCTAATTTGAGTCAGGTTGTGGCTCTCATCACGCCCATAGCTCTCAACTCACACGCTTTTGGCGGGTGTCACCCGCCTTGTAAACAGCTGACTCACCCGCCAAGCCTCCTGCACGCCCATTCATTTCAATGGGCCTCTCACCCGCCAAAAATAAAATCGGGTGTTTTCACCCGCCTTTACAACACAAATGGTTGAGAGCTATGTCACGCCAGTGGCGTGCCACCGCCGAGTTGGTGTTACATGTACGTATGCACGAACGGTGCTCGTTCCAACGTGCCTTTGTTGATCTCGTGGACTGTCCTACATAATACTTACCACAGGGGCATTTTATACCATATATAATGTTCACACTATCACACGTACCAAATGTCTTCAGGAAAATCTTGTTGCCTGTTCTGGGATGGTATATCGTATCACCCTTGATCACCAAATTACAATTGATGCAATGTAAGCACGGATATGTTCCGGTGCGTGAGGTAATGGGTTCTTTCATCGGTGGCCTTGTGTGGACCAGTTCATCTCGTAGGTTTTTGCTCCTTTGATAAGCAAAGACTGGAAGTTGTTCAAATAGATTCTGGACCCTTACATCATGCTTAAAAATGCTCCAATGTTTCTTAATGGAATTCTTTATTTTGTTACTCTGAATGGAAAATTTAGAAACATATACTGGAGTTTTGAGTTCTTTCTTGGGTTTAGTAGTACTTTTCAATAGGCTGTCACGATCAAGGGAATTAACCCTCTGGACTGCCAAATCCAATTCATCCTTTCTGTATCCACGTGCTTCAAATTTCTCTCTCATGTTCAATTGCTGTGCTAAGTAGTCTTCAGGATCGCTCACGATCTTTTTAACTCTCAACAATTGACTGTAAGGAAGATTTTTGAGTAAACTGGACTGATGGAAACTCAGGCGGTGAAGTAAGTTATTGCGATCTGTGGTTTTTCGAAATAATGTAGTAGAATAGTTGGCGTCTTTTTTCTCAATCTGAACATCAAGGAATGTGATTCTGTCTCTGGAGGTCTCTTTGGTGAACTGGATGCGCTGGTCGATGTTGTTAAGATATGTGAAAAAGTCACTGAAGCTCTCATCCGTGCCTGTCCATATTCCAAAAATATCATCAATGAACCGTAACCAGAGGTGTATATTTTTGTTCCATTCCTGGTTATTCAGTATATGGTCCATTTCAAACTTATGCATAAAACAGTTCGCATAAGATGGTGCCATAGTGGCCCCCATTGATGTACCAGACACTTGAAGGAAGAATTTGTCTTGAAATTGAAAATATGAGTTCTCTGAAATAAAGTGAAGGAGAGATAGTATAAATTCCTTCTGTGCTCGAATTTCTGGTGCTTTTAACAGCAGCCATTCAACTGATTCTATCCCAAGGTCATGAGGTATAGATGTGTATAGACTCTTCACATCAATGGTAAACATCAGGTGATCACAATCAAAAATAACAGAGTGTAGTTGCTTAAGAAGTGTGTGGTATCTCTAACGTATGTGGAAGTTTGTTGTATTAAAGGTTGCAGAAAAAAGTCAATATACACTCCCAATGGTTGATTGATGCTACTCATTCCAGCAACAATAGGTCTCCCCGGTGGTTTAACAAGATCCTTATGAATTTTGGGCAACGTATAGAAATTGGGAACCCTTGGGTGTGGGTTGTTGAGGAATTTATAGGTGTGTTCATTTATCCAGTCTAATTCCATGGCTTTATCCAACAACATCTCAAGGTTCAATTTGATAGAAAGAGTGGGGTCTTGGTCTAAAGGTGCATAAATCGTCCGATCTTGCAGTTGTCTGATGCATTCAATGTTATAATCTGTAGTGTTCATGATGACTAGGGCGCCTCCCTTATCAGCTGGGCGTATGGTGATATCCTTATCACAATATAAATCTCTGATGATTTTCATTTCATGAGGTTTCATGTTTCTATGCGGTGGAGTTTTATAACTGATCCGTTCAATGTCTCGAGTACCAAGTTTTTGAAAAATATCAATTGATGGTACTGAGATTGGTGGTATGAAGCCACTCTTAGTTCTGAATTCTTGAAAATCTGGGGCATCCGAGGTGTTCTCGTATGGTTCTAACTCCTCAAAGAATACTTTCAATTTAAGTTTTCTTATGAATTTGTACAACTCAATCTTGGTATTAAATAGAGTGGTACTGTAAGTGGGTACAAAACTCAACCCCTTTTGTAGGGTATCCTCTTCAGTTTTATTCAGAGTTTTATGAGATATATTTATGACTAGGTTTTCCTCAGTTGTAATCTTGTTTGTGGTTTGTTTTTTAGATTTCCTCCTCCCCCTGTGGGTTCTTTTGGGCGAGCTCCTAAAAAAGGTCCAGTCGTAGATGTGCGTGTGGACGGGCTGGCTGTTTGGTTGGGATCGCTCGATGCTTGTTCTGTCGGGACCTCGGTCTCCCTCTGTGCGTCTGAATCGGAGCTGGAAGTGTTATCTGATGGATACCTGTGGAGTTTCTTTGGTGCTATCGGGCCATACTTCTCCATCCATGTATAAACCTCTTCATTGATATAATCATATGTGTCCCTTTTAAACTTCTTCACCTTCTTTTGTTCCAACTCGTTCTTGTAGTCTTCCAGTTTCGCATTGATGTCAGTTAGA
This sequence comes from Ambystoma mexicanum, assembly GCF_040938575.1. NCBI lineage: Eukaryota > Metazoa > Chordata > Amphibia > Caudata > Ambystomatidae > Ambystoma > Ambystoma mexicanum. The sequence continues at coordinate 122,831,698 of NC_090933.1, read as the reverse complement.
ATGATATCGTATTCTTCTTTTCCTAGTGAACCTACAAGTTCTTTCTCAATTTCCTGAATTTCAGTGTTTAGTGTAACCAAATTTTTTGATAATTCCTGTATGGTTAATAAAATCAGGTCAAGGGAACACTTATTCAAAATAGCCTCCCATTTCCGTACAAATTCTTTGCTTTCCTTGCAAAGTGTTGGGCGAAGTTGGATCCGTAACCCTCTTGGTATACGTTGATTCTTGAAATAGCGGCCTAGAGTGATCGCATGTAGTTTGCGGTTTATCTCCTTCCGTATCAAGTATTCAAGTTGTTTAATGCGTTTAGCCGGGTCTTTAGTTGTGGTGGAGTGTGTGCCAATGCTTGTTTCACTAATCAGTTCTAGAATGGCTGCCGCCTCCTCTGTGGAAAACCCTAGGGTTTCTGCGCATTTGGATGAAAGACCTTCGATATCTTCAAAGGACATTATGTTGTTTAAAATTGTCGTATGAGTTAAATTACAATCTCTATCACTGTGTGCCTCCACTCACGTGTGTCTCAAAAAAGGAAGAACAAGAGCAGGAAGGTAAGTAAGTGGGCACCACTTGTTTAAAGTCACTTTCAAACAGATCAAAAAAGGTTGAGGTTATAAATCATCTTTCAAAAAATTCACAGGAGCTGGCTACGATGAGTCTGGAGACACCCTGACTCGTGGAACACAAAAATATACAGAAGACCAGGTAACAAACCTGGCCACACAGCCGCTCTCTGTATAAGCCCTACCAAGGGCAGTGCAATTTGCAAAATTAGAGTCAACTAGTAAATGTTCACTGTATTTACAGAATGTAACTCATCCAAATAAATCTCTTAGTCGGATCCAAAAGTAATATGCGTTTATCAAAAAGAAAATTCCAAGTTGGTCACTAATAAAATCTTAGTGAGGCCGCGGCTAATTCATCCCATAATTGTTATAGACATAAAGTGCCAATGCATTTCGGAGCATACAGCTCCTTCATCAGGGCAGGTCTAATTTACACAAACTGTGGAACATTTATACCAAAAGCATCAAGTTTTGAAAAACATAAACAAAATCGTGATTGTGTTACAAAATATAACCATGCGTGAAAACAATATAAAAATAACATACCAATTTTCGATGAGTTGCAAGGTAAATGGAAAAGGTGAATGAAGCCACACAGTAGGGAAAAGAAAAGATGCCAAAATAAATAATGTGTAAATGAAATAACACAGTTAATTTGAACATGATCAGAAAACCAAGGAAAGTTACCACAAGGGATCGAGGTAGCCCGTGGAAAAAATGTGCTGGGAGTTGACAACAACTTCACACAAGATCAAAGGTCTGTAAACCAGACCAAATCAATTCTTCAATCTGTAGGTGCAACAACATGTGTTTTAGTGGGTTGTCTCAGAATTTGTCATAGACACTAGTTGTAGAGGTCTGCAGGTTTACCTGTACTCGTAAAGCTACGAGTGTACTGAGGCTGGGATTGCGGTCAAGCAGGGGACGCCATTCCGCATTGCCAGGGAACAGCGTTCCCAAGGTTACTCATACTAATATAAACACGTGACCCAAATGTGTCCATTGATCGACACGATGCCGATAGGCAGTTGCACTCTATGCAATCAGGCAATCAAGGCTAAGAATCATAGAAATAAAGAATTTGCAGTAGAGCTGATGATAATTACGGAATTATAGAAGGAAAAAAATCAAAAATTAAATATGAGAAAAACGGCTGATAGACATTTTTGTCTGTGTGCCCCCCATCCCCCCATGAGTGTATGTGTGCCCCCATGTCCCCCGTGAGTGTCTGTGTGCCCCCATGCCCCCGTGAGTTTCTGTGTGTCCCCCATGCCCCCTGTGAGTTTCTGTGTGCCCCCCTTTCCCCCGTGAGTGTCTGTGTGTCCCCCTTTCTCCCGTGAGTGTCTGTGTGCCCCCATGTCCCCGTGAGTGTCAGTGTGCCCCGCATACCTCCCGTGAGTGTATGTGTGCCCCCCTTGCCGCCTGTGAGTGTCTGTGTGCAACCATGCCCCTGTGAGTGTATGTGTGCCCCCATGCCCCTGTGAGTGTCTGTGTGACCCCATGCCTCCTGTGAGTGTCTGTGTGCCCCCATGCCCCCCGTGAGTGCCTGTGTGACCCCCCATGCCACGTGTCTCAGGCCCCCATGCCCCCCGTGAGTGTCTGTGTGCCCCCAAGCCCCCTGTCAGTGTCTGTGTGCCCCCCATGCCCCCATGAGTGTATGTGTGACCCCCTTGCCACCTGTGAGTGTCTGTATGCCCCCACGCCCCCCATGAGTGTCTGTGTTCCCCCCTTTCCCCCCGTGAGTGTCTGTGTGCCGCCCTTGCCACCCGTGAGTGTCTGTGTGCCCCATGCCCCCGTGAGTGTCTGTGTGCCCCGCATGCTCCCTGTGAATTTATGTGTGCCCCGCATGCTCCCTGTGAGTGTATGTGTGCCCCCATGCCCCCGTGAGTGTATGTGTGACCCCCATGCCTCCCGTGAGTGTCTGTGTGCCCACCCATGCCCCCCATGAGTGTCTGTGGGCCCACCCATGCCCCCGTGAGTGTATGTGTGCCCCCCATGCCCCCCATGAGTGTCTGTGGGCCCACCCATGCCCCCCGTGAGTGTATGTGTGACCCTCTTGCCGCCTGTGAGTTTCTATATGCCCCCATGCCCCCATGAGTGTCTGTGTTCCCCCCATGCCCCCGTGAGTGTCTGTGTGCCGCCCTTGCCACCCGTGAGTGTCTGTGTGCCCCATGCCCCCGTGAGTGTCTGTGTGCCCCCATGCCCCTTTGTAAATGTCTGTGTGCCCCCCATTCCCCCTGTGAGTGTATGTGTGCCCCCATGCCCCTGTGAGTGTCTGTGTGACCCCATGCCCACCGTGAGTGTCTGTGGGCCCACCCATGCCCCCCATGAGTGTCTGTGGGCCCACCCATGCCCCCCATGAGTGTATGTGTGCCCCCCTTGCCACCCATGAGTGTCTGTGTGCCCCCATGCCCCCCTGTGAGTGAATGTGTGCCCCCCATGCTGCCCGTGAGTGTCTGTGTGCCCCCATGCCCCCGTGAGTGTCTGTGTGCCCCCATGCCCCGAGTGCGTGTCTGTGTGCCCCCATGTCCCCTGTGAGTGTCTGTGTGCCCACCATCCCCTGTGAGTGTCGGTGTGCCCCTCTTGCCCCCTGTGAGTGTATGTGTGCCCCCTTGCTGCCTGTGATGGCTGTGTGCCCCCCATGACCCCCGTGAGTGTATGTGTGCCCCCCTTGCCGCCCGTGAGTGTCTGTGTGCCTCCATGTCCCCCGTGAGTGTCTTTGTGCCCACCCATGCCCCCCATGAGTGTCTGTGGGCCCACCCATGCTCCCCATGAGTGTCTGTGAAACCACCCATGCCCCCTGTGAGTGTATGTGTGCCCGCTGGCCACCCATGAGTGTCTGTGTGCCCCCATGCCCCCTGTGAGTGAATGTGTGCCCCCCATGCTGCCCGTGAGTGTCTGTGTGCCCCCATTCCCCCGTGAGTGTCTGTTGCCCCCATGCCCCAAGTGAGTGTCTGTGTGCCCCCATGCCCCCTGTGAGTGTCTGTGTGCCCCCCATCCTCTGTGAGTGTCGGTGTGCCCCTCTTGCCCCCTGTGAGTGTATGTGTGCCCCCATGCCCCCTGTGAGTGTCTGTGTGCCCCCCATGCCCCCCGTGAGTGTCTGTGGGCCCCCTTGCCCCCCATGAGTGTCTGAATGCCCCTCATGCCCCCCGTGAGTGTCCGTGTGCCCCCATGCCACCGTGAGTGTCTGTGTGCCCACCTTGCCCCCGTGAGTGTGTGTGCCCCCATGCCCCCATGAGTGTCTGTGTGCCCCCATACCACCGTGAATGTCTGTGTGCCCCCCATCCCCCCATGAGTGTATGTGTGACCCCCATGCCCCCTGTGAGTGTTTGTGTGCCCACCATGCCACCCGTGAGTTTCTGTGTGCCCCCCGTGAGTGTTTGTGTGCGCCCATGTCCCCCGTGAGTGTCTGTGTGCCCCCATGCCCCGGTGAGTGTCTGTGTGTCCCCCATGCCCCCTATGAATGTCTATGTGCCCCCCTTTCCCCCGTGTCTGTGTGCCCCCCTGCCCCCCGTGAGTGTCTGTGTGCCCCCTTTGTCACTCGTGAGTGTCTGTGTGCCCCATGCCCCTGTGAGTGTCTGTGTGCCCCCCATGCCCCTTGAGAATGTCTGTGTGCCCCCCATTCCCCCTGTGAGTGTATGTGTGCCCCCATGCCCCTGTGAGTGTGTGTGTGACCCCATGCCCCCCATAAGTGTCTGTGTGCCCCCATGCCCCCGTGAGTGTCTGTGTGTGCCCCATGCCACCCGTGAGTTTCTCTGTGCCCCCATGCCCCCGTGAGTGTATGTGTGCCCCCATGTCCCCTGTGAGTGTCTGTGTGCTCCCTGCCCTCCGTGAGTGTCTATGTGCCCCCATACCCCCGTGAGTGTCTGTGTGCCCCCCATGCCCCCGTGTCTCGGGCCCCCATGCCCCCCGTGAGTGTCTGTGTGCCCCCATTCCCCGTGAGTGTCTGTGTGCCCCCCATTCCCCCGTGAGTGCATGTGTGACCCCCTTGCCGCCTGTGAGTGTCTGTATGCCCCCATGCCCCCATGAGTGTCTGTGTTCCCCCAATCCCCCCGTGAGTGTCTGTGTGCCCCTCTTGCCACCCGTGAGTGTCTGTGTGCCCCATGCCCCCGTGAGTGTCTGTGTGCCCCCATTAGTGTCTGTGTGCCCCCCAAGCCCTGTGAGTGTCTGTGTGCCCCCCATGCCCCCATGAGTGTCTGTGTGCCCCCCATGCCTGGGTGAGTGTCGGTGTGCCCCCCATGAGTGTCTGTGTGCCCCATGCCCGTGTGAGTGTTTGTGAGCACCCCATGCCCTGTGAGTGTATGTGTGCCCCCCATGCCACCCGTGAGGGTCTGTATGCCCGCCATACCCGTTGCAAGTGTCTGTGTGCCCCCATGAGTGTCTGTGCGCCCCCCATGAGTGTCTATGTGCCTGCCATGCCCCCCGTGAGTGTTTGTGGGCCCCCATGCCCCCCGTGAGTGTATGTGTGCCCCCTTGCCACCCATGAGTGTCTGTGTGCCCCCATGCCCCTGTGAGTGTCTGTGTGCCCCCATCCCCCTGTGAGTGTATGTGTGCCCCCCTTGCCGCCCGTGAGTGTCTGTGTGCCCCCATGCCCCCATGAGTGTCTGTGTGCCCCCATGCCCCCCGTGAGTGTCTGTGTGCCCCCCTTGCCACCCGTGAGTGTCTGTGTGCCCCCATCCCACCGTGAGTGTATGTGTGACCCCCTTGCTGCCTGTGATTGTCTGTATGCCCCCATGCCCCCATGAGTGTCTGTGTTCCCCACATGCCCCCCGTGAGTGTCTGTGTGCCCCATGCCCCCGTGAGTGTCTCTGTGCCCCCCATGCCCCCTGTGAGTGTATGTGTGCCCCGATGCCCCTGCGAGTGTCTGTGTGACCCCATGCCTCCCGTGATTGTCTGTGTGTCCCCCATGCCCCCCGTGAGTGTCTGTGGGCCCACCCCTGCCCCCCATGAGTGTCTGTGGGCCCACCCATGCCCCCCGAGAGTGTATGTGTGCCCCCCTTGCCACCCATGAGTGTCTGTGTGCCCTCATGCCCCCTGTGAGTGAATGTGTGCCCCCCATGCCGCCCGTGAGTGTCTGTGTGCCCCCATGCCCCCGTGAGTGTCTGTTGCCCCCATGCCCCAAGTGAGTGTCTGTGTGTCCCCATGCCCCCTGTGAGTGTCTGTGTGCCCCCCATCCCCTGTGAGTGTCGGTGTGCCCCTCTTGACCCCTGTGAGTGTATGTGTGCCCCCTTGCTGCCTGTGAGTGGCTGTGTGCCCCCCATGACCCCTGTGAGTGTATGTGTGCCCCCCTTGCCGCCCGTGAGTGTCTATGTGCCTCCATGCCCCCCATGAGTGTCTGTGTGCCCCCATGCCTTAAGTGAGTGTCTGTGTGACCCCCTTGCCCCCTGTGAGTGTCTATGTGCCCACCATGCCACTCGTGAGTTTCTCTGTGCCCCCCATGCCCCTGTGAGTGTATGTGTGCCCCCATGTCCCCCGTGTGTGTCTGTGTGACCCCATGCCCCCGTGAGTGTCTGTGTGTGCCCCATGCCCCCCGTGAATGTCTATGTGTCCCCCTTTCCCCCGTGAGTGTCTGTGTGCCCCCCTGCCCCCGTGAGTGTCTGTGTGCCCCCATGCCCCCTGTGAGTTTCTGTGTGCCCCCATGCCCCCGTGAGTGTCTGTGTGCCCCCTATCCCCCCGTGAGTGTATGTGTGACCCCCTTGCCGCCTGTGAGTGTCTGTGTGCCCCCTTTGCCACCCGTGAGTGTCTGTGTGCCCCATGCCCCCGTGAGTGTCTGTGTGCCCCATGCCCCCGTGAGTGTCTGTGTGCCCCCATGAGTGTCTGTGTGCCCCCCAAGCCCCGTGTCTGTGTGCCCCCCATGCCCCCATGAGTGTCTGTGTGCCCCCCATGCCCCAGTGATTGTCGGTGTGCCCCCATGCCCCCGTGAGTGTCTGTGTGCCCCCCATGCCCCTGTGAGTTTATGTGTGCTCCCCATGCCACCCGTGAGGGTCTGTGTGCCCCCATACCCCTTGTGAGTGTCTGTGTGCCCCCATGAGTGTCTTGGTGCCCCCCATGCCCCTGTGAGTGTCTGTGGGCCCCCCATGAGTGTCTATGTGCCCGCCATGACCCCTGTGAGTGTATGTGTGCCCCCATGCCCCTGTGAGTGTGTGTGTGACCCCCATGCCTCCTGTGAGTGTCTATGTGCCCCCATGCCCCCCGTGAGTGTATGTGTGCCCCCATGCCCCCCATAAGTGTCTGTGCGCCCCATTCCCTTGTCAGTGTCTGTGGTCCCCCCCCATGCCCCCATGAGTGTCTGTGTGCCCCTCTTGCCCCCCATGAGTGTCTGTATGCCGCCCATGCCCCCCGTGAGTGTATGTGTGCCCCCATGCCCCCTGTGAGTGTCTGTCTGCCCCCCATGCCCCCCGTGAGTGTCTGTGGGCCCCCTTTGCCCCCCATGAGTGTCTGTGTGCCCCTCATGCCCCCCGTGAGTGTCCGTGTGCCCCCATGCCACCGTGAGTGTCTGTGTGCCCACCTTGCCCCCCGTGAGTGTGTGTGCCCCCATGCCCCCATGAGTGTCTGTGTGCCCCCATACCACTGTGAATGTCTGTGTGCCCCCCATGAGTGTATGTGTGACCCCCATACGCCCTGTGAGTGTCTGTGTGCCCACCATGCCACCCGTGAGTTTCTCTGTGCCCCCCATGCCCCCATGAGTGTATGTGTGCCCCCATGTCCCCCGTGAGTGTCTGTGTGCCCCCATGCCCCCGTGAGTGTCTGTGTGCCCCCATGCCCCCGTGAGTGTCTGTGTGTGCCCCATGCCCCCCGTCAATGTCTATGTGTCCTCCTTTCCCCCGTGAGTGTCTGTGTGCCCCCCTGCCCTCTGTGAGTGTCTGTGTGCCCCCATACCCCCGTGAGTGCCTGTGTGCCCCCCATGCCCCCGTTTCTTGGGCCCCCATGCCCCCCGTGAGTGTCTGTGTGCCCCCATGCCCCGGTGAGTGTCTGTGTGCCCCCCATCCCCCCGTGAGTGCATGTGTGACCCCCTTGCCGCCTGTGAGTTTCTGTATGCCCCCATGACCCCATGAGTGCCTGTGTTCCCCCAATCCCCCCGTAAGTGTCTGTGTGCCCCCCTTGCCACCCGTGAGTGTCTGTGTGCCCCATGCCCCCGTGAGTGTCTGTGTGCCCCCCAAGTCCCGTGAGTGTCTGTGTGCCCCCCATGCCTCCATGAGTGTCTGTGTGCCCCCCATGCCCCAGTGAGTGTCGGTGTGCCCCCCATGAGTGTCTGTGTGCCCCCATGCCCCCGTGAGTGTTTGTGAGCACCCCATGCCCCGTCAGTGTATGTGTGACCCCATGCCACCCGTGAGGGTCTGTATGCCCCCCATACCCGTTGCAAGTGTCTGTGTGCCCCCATGAGTGTCTTGATGCCCCCCATGCCACTGTGAGTGTCTGTGTGCCCCCCATGAGTGTCTATGTGCCCGCCATGCCCCCCGTGAGTGTTTGTGGGCCCCCATGCCCCCCGTGAGTGTATGTGTGCCCCCTTGCCACCCATGAGTGTCTGTGTGCCTCCATGCCCCCCGTGAGTGTCTGTGTGCCCCCATGCCCTAAGTGAGTGTCTGTGTGACCCCCATGCCCCCTGTGAGTGTCTATGTGCCCACCATGCCACCCGTGAGTTTCTCTGTGTGCCCCATGCCCCCAGTGAATGTCTATGTGTCCCCCTTTCCCCTGTGAGTGTCTGTGTGCCCCCCTGCCCCCCGTGAGTGTCTGTGTGCCCCCATGCCCCCCGTGAGTGCCTGTGTGCCCCCCATGCCCCCGTGTCTTGGGCCCCCATGCCCCCTGTGAATTTCTGTGTGCCCCCATGCCCCCGTGAGTGTCTGTGTGCCCCCTATCCCCCCGTGAGTGTATGTGTGACACCCTTGCCGCCTGTGAGTGTCTGTATGCCCCCATGCCCCCATGAGTGTCTTTGTTCCGCAATTCCCCCATGAGTGTCTGTGTGCCCCCTTTGCCACCCGTGAGTGTCTATGTGCCCCATGCCCCCGTGAGTGTCTGTGTGCCCCCATGAGTGTCTGTGTGTCCCCCAAGCTCCGTGTCTGTGCGCCCCCCATGCCCCCATGAGTGTCTTTGTGCCCCCCATGCCCCAGTGAGTGTCGGTGTGCCCCCCATGCCCCCGTGAGTGTATATGTGCCCCCATGTCCCCCGTGACTGTCTGTGTGCCCCCATGCCCCCGTGAATGTCTGTTTGCCCCCGATGCCCCCATGAGTGTATGTGTGCCCCCATGCCCCCTGTGAGTGTCTGTGTGCCCACCATGCCACCTGTGAGTGTCTGTGTGCCCCCCATGCCCCCGTGAGTGTATATGTGCCCCCATGTCCCCCGTGACTGTCTGTGTGCCCCCATGCCCCCGTGAGTTTCTGTGTGTCCCCCCATGCCCCCTGTGAGTTTTTGTGTGCCCCCCTTTCCCCGTGAGTGTCTGTGTGCCCCCCTTTCTCCTGTGAGTGTCTGTGTACCCCAATGCCCCCGTGAGTGTCAGTGTGCCCCGCATGCCTCCCGTGAGTGTATGTGTGCCCCCCTTGCCGCCTGTGAGTGTCTGTGTGCCCCCATGCCCCTGTGAGTGTATGTGTGCACCCATGCCCCTGTGAGTGTCTGTGTGACCCCATGCCACCTGTGAGTGTCTGTGTGCCCCCCATCCCCCCATGAGTGTATGTGTGCCCCCATGTCCCCCGTGAGTGTCTGTGTGCCCCCATGCCCCCGTGAGTTTCTGTGTGTCCCCCATGCCCCCTGTGAGTTTCTGTGTGCCCCCCTTTCCCCCGTGAGTGTCTGTGTGTCCCACTTTCTCCCGTGAGTGTCTGTGTGCCCCCATGTCCCCGTGAGTGTCAGTGTGCCCCGCATACCTTCCGTGAGTGTATGTGTGCCCCCCTTGCCGCCTGTGAGTGTCTGTGTGCAACCATGCCCCTGTGAGTGTATGTGTGCCCCCATGCCCCTGTGAGTGTCTGTGTGACCCCATGCCTCCTGTGAGTGTCTGTGTGCCCCCATCCCCCCGTGAGTGCCTGTGTGCCCCCCATGCCCCGTGTCTCAGGCCCCCATGCCCCTGTGAGTGTCTGTGTGCCCCCCATGCCCCCGTGAGTATATGTGTGACCCCCTCGCCACCTGTGAGTGTCTGTATCTCCCCATGCCCCCCATGAGTGTCTGTGTTCCCCCATGCCCCTCGTGAGTGTCTGTGTGACCCCATGCCCCCGTGAGTGTCTGTGGGCCCACCCATGCCCCCCATGAGTGTCTGTGGGCCCACCCATGCCCCCTGTGAGTGTATGTGTGCCCCCCTTGCCACCCATGAGTGTCTGTGTGCCCCCATGCCCCCCTGTGAGTGAATGTGTGCCCCCCATGCTGCCCGTGAGTGTCTGTGTGCCCCCATGCCCCCATGAGTGTCTGTGTGCCCCCATGCCCCGAGTGAGTGTCTGTGTGCCCCCATGCCCCCTGTGAGTGTCTGTGTGCCCCCATCCCCTGTGAGTGTCGGTGTGCCGCTCTTGCCCCCTGTGAGTGGATGTGTGCCCCTTTGCCCCTGTGAGTGTATGTGTGCCCCCATGCTCCTGTGAGTGTCTGTGTGCCCCCATGCCCCCCGTGAGTGCCTGTGTGCCCCCCATGCCCTCGTGTCTCAGGCCATCATGCCCCCCGTGAGTGTCTGTGTGCCCCATGCCCCCTGTGAGTGTCTGTGTGCCCCCCATGCCCCCATGAGTGTATGTGTGACCCCCTTGCCACCTGTGAGTGTCTGTATGCCCCCATGCCCCCCATGAGTGTCTGTGTTCCCCCCATGCCCCCGTGAGTGTCTGTGTGCCGCCCTTGCCACCCGTGAGTGTCTGTGTGCCCCATGCCCCTGTGAGTGTCTGTGTGCCCCGCATGCTCCTTGTGAATTTATGTGTGCCCCCCATGCCCCCTGTGAGTGTATGTGTGCCCCCATGCCCCTGTGAGTGTCTGTGTGACCCCATGCCTCCCGTGAGTGCCTGTGTGCCCACCCATGCCTCCCGTGAGTGTATGTGTGCCCCCCTTGCCACCCATGAGTGTCTGTGGGCCCACCCATGCCCCCCGTGAGTGTATGTGTGACCCCCATGCCTCCCGTGAGTGCCTGTGTGCCCCCATGCCCCCATGAGTGTCTGTGTGCCCCCATGCCCCCATGAGTGTCTGTGTGCCCCCCTTGCCACCCGTGAGTGTCTGTGTGCCCCCATCCCCCCGTGAGTGTATGTGTGACCCCCTTGCTGCCTGTGAGTGTCTGTATGCCCCCATGCCCCCATGAGTGTCTGTGTTCCCCACATGCCCCCCGTGAGTGTCTGTGTGCCCCATGCCCCCGTGAGTGTCTGTGTGCCCCCCATACTCCCTGTGAGTGTATGTGTGCCCCCATGCCCCTGTGAGTGTCTGTGTGACCCCATGCCTCCCGGGAGTTACTGTGTGCCCCCATGCCCCCCATGAGTGTCTGTGGGCCCACCCATGCCCCCCGTGAGTGTATGTGTGCCCCCCTTGCCACCCATAAGAGTCTGTGTGCCCCCATGCCCCCTGTGAGTGAATGTGTGCCCCCCATGCTGCCCGTGAGTGTCTGTGTGCCCCCATGCCCCCGTGAGTGTCTGTTGCCCCCATGCCCCAAGTGAGTGTCTGTGTGCCCCCATGCCCCCTGTGAGTGTCTGTGTGCCCCCCATCCCCTGTGAGTGTCGGTGTGCCCCTCTTGACCCCTGTGAGTGTATGTGTGCCCCCCTTGCTGCCCGTGAGTGTCTGTGTGCCTCCATGCCCCCCGTGAGTGTCTGTGTGCCCCCATGCCCTAAGTGAGTGTCTGTGTGACCCCCATGCCCCCTGTGAGTGTCTATGTGCCCACCATGCCACCCGTGAGTTTCTCTGTGTGCCCCATGCCCCCAGTGAATGTCTATGTGTCCCCCTTTCCCCTGTGAGTGTCTGTGTGCCCCCCTGCCCCCCGTGAGTGTCTGTGTGCCCCCATGCCCCCCGTGAGTGCCTGTGTGCCCCCCATGCCCCCGTGTCTTGGGCCCCCATGCCCCCTGTGAATTTCTGTGTGCCCCCATGCCCCCGTGAGTGTCTGTGTGCCCCCTATCCCCCCGTGAGTGTATGTGTGACACCCTTGCCGCCTGTGAGTGTCTGTATGCCCCCATGCCCCCATGAGTGTCTTTGTTCCGCAATTCCCCCATGAGTGTCTGTGTGCCCCCTTTGCCACCCGTGAGTGTCTGTGTGCCCCATGCCCCCGTGAGTGTCTGTGTGCCCCCATGAGTGTCTGTGTGTCCCCCAAGCTCCGTGTCTGTGCGCCCCCCATGCCCCCATGAGTGTCTTTGTGCCCCCCATGCCCCAGTGAGTGTCGGTGTGCCCCCCATGCCCCCGTGAGTGTATATGTGCCCCCATGTCCCCCGTGACTGTCTGTGTGCCCCCATGCCCCCGTGAATGTCTGTTTGCCCCCGATGCCCCCATGAGTGTATGTGTGCCCCCATGCCCCCTGTGAGTGTCTGTGTGCCCACCATGCCACCTGTGAGTGTCTGTGTGCCCCCCATGCCCCCGTGAGTGTATATGTGCCCCCATGTCCCCCGTGACTGTCTGTGTGCCCCCATGCCCCCGTGAGTTTCTGTGTGTCCCCCCATGCCCCCTGTGAGTTTTTGTGTGCCCCCCTTTCCCCGTGAGTGTCTGTGTGCCCCCCTTTCTCCTGTGAGTGTCTGTGTACCCCAATGCCCCCGTGAGTGTCAGTGTGCCCCGCATGCCTCCCGTGAGTGTATGTGTGCCCCCCTTGCCGCCTGTGAGTGTCTGTGTGCCCCCATGCCCCTGTGAGTGTATGTGTGCACCCATGCCCCTGTGAGTGTCTGTGTGCCCCCCATCCCCCCATGAGTGTATGTGTGCCCCCATGTCCCCCGTGAGTGTCTGTGTGCCCCCATGCCCCCGTGAGTTTCTGTGTGTCCCCCATGCCCCCTGTGAGTTTCTGTGTGCCCCCCTTTCCCCCGTGAGTGTCTGTGTGTCCCACTTTCTCCCGTGAGTGTCTGTGTGCCCCCATGTCCCCGTGAGTGTCAGTGTGCCCCGCATACCTTCCGTGAGTGTATGTGTGCCCCCCTTGCCGCCTGTGAGTGTCTGTGTGCAACCATGCCCCTGTGAGTGTATGTGTGCCCCCATGCCCCTGTGAGTGTCTGTGTGACCCCATGCCTCCTGTGAGTGTCTGTGTGCCCCCATCCCCCCGTGAGTGCCTGTGTGCCCCCCATGCCCCGTGTCTCAGGCCCCCATGCCCCCCGTGAGTGTCTGTGTGCCCCCATGCCCCTGTGAGTGTCTGTGTGCCCCCCATGCCCCCGTGAGTATATGTGTGACCCCCTCGCCACCTGTGAGTGTCTGTATCTCCCCATGCCCCCCATGAGTGTCTGTGTTCCCCCATGCCCCTCGTGAGTGTCTGTGTGACCCCATGCCCCCGTGAGTGTCTGTGGGCCCACCCATGCCCCCCATGAGTGTCTGTGGGCCCACCCATGCCCCCTGTGAGTGTATGTGTGCCCCCCATGCCCCCATGAGTGTCTGTGTGCCCCCATGCCCCGAGTGAGTGTCTGTGTGCCCCCATGCCCCCTGTGAGTGTCTGTGTGCCCCCATCCCCTGTGAGTGTCGGTGTGCCGCTCTTGCCCCCTGTGAGTGGATGTGTGCCCCTTTGCCCCTGTGAGTGTATGTGTGCCCCCATGCTCCTGTGAGTGTCTGTGTGCCCCCATGCCCCCCGTGAGTGCCTGTGTGCCCCCCATGCCCTCGTGTCTCAGGCCATCATGCCCCCCGTGAGTGTCTGTGTGCCCCCATGCCCCCTGTGAGTATCTGTGTGCCCCCCATGCCCCTATGAGTGTATGTGTGACCCCCTTGCCACCTGTGAGTGTCTGTATGCCCCCATGCCCCCCATGAGTGTCTGTGTTCCCCCCATGCCCCCGTGAGTGTCTGTGTGCCGCCCTTGCCACCCGTGAGTGTCTGTGTGCCCCATGCCCCTGTGAGTGTCTGTGTGCCCCGCATGCTCCTTGTGAATTTATGTGTGCCCCCCATGCCCCCTGTGAGTGTATGTGTGCCCCCATGCCCCTGTGAGTGTCTGTGTGACCCCATGCCTCCCGTGAGTGCCTGTGTGCCCACCCATGCCTCCCGTGAGTGTATGTGTGCCCCCCTTGCCACCCATGAGTGTCTGTGGGCCCACCCATGCCCCCCGTGAGTGTATGTGTGACCCCCATGCCTCCCGTGAGTGTCTGTGTGCCCACCCATGCCCCCCATGAGTTTCTGTGGGCCCACCCATGCCCCTGTGAGTGTATGTGTGACCCCCATGCCTCCCGTGAGTGTCTGTGTGCCCACCCATGCCCCCCATGAGTGTCTGTGGGCCTACCCATGCCCCCCGTGAGTGTATGTGTGACCCTCTTGCCGCCTGTGAGTGTCTGTATGCCCCCATGCCCCCATGAGTGTCTGTGTTCCCCCCATGCCCCCGTGAGTGTCTGTGTGCCGCCATTGCCACCCGTGAGTGTCTGTGTGCCCCATGCACCCGTGAGTGTCTGTGTGCCCCCATGCCCCTTTGTAAATGTCTGTGTGCCCCCCATTCCCCCTGTGAGTGTATCTGTGCCCCCATGCCCCTGTGAGTGTCTGTGTGACCCCATGCCCACCGTGAGGGTCTGTGGGCCCACCCATGCCCCCATGAGTGTCTGTGGGCCCACCCATGCCCCCGTGAGTGTATGTGTGCCCCCCTTGCCACCCATGAGTGTCTGTGTGCCTCCATGCCCCCTATGAGTGAATGTGTGCCCCCATGCTGCCCGTGAGTGTCTGTGTGCCCCCATGCCCCCGTGAGTGTCTGTGTGCCCCCATGCTCCGAGTGCGTGTCTGTGTGCCCCCATGCCCCCTGTGAGTGTCTGTGTTCCCACCATCCCCTGTGAGTGTCGGTGTGCCCCTCTTGCCCGCTGTGAGTGTATGTGTGCCCCCATGCCCCCTTTGAGTGTCTGCGGGCCCACCCATGCTCCCCATGAGTGTCTGTGGGCCCACCCATGCCCCCCGTGAGTGTATGTGTGCCCCCCTTGCCACCCATGAGTGTCTGTGTGCCCCCATGCCCCCTGTGAGTGAATGTGTGCCCCCCATGCTGCCCGTGAGTGTCTGTGTGCCCCCATTCCCCCGTGAGTGTCTGTGGGCCCACCCATGCTCCCCATGAGTGTCTGTGGGCCCACCCATGCCCCCCTTGAGTGTATGTGTGGCCCCCTTGCCACCCATGAGTGTCTGTGTGCCCCCATGCCCTCTGTGAGTGAATGTGTGCCCCCCATGCTGCCCGTGAGTGTCTGTGTGCCCCCATTCCCCTGTGAGTGTCTGTTGCCCCCATGCCCCAAGTGAGTGTCTGTGTGCCCCCATGTCCCCTGTGAGTGTCTGTGTGCCCCCCATCCTCTGTGAGTGTCGGTGTGCCCCTCTTGCCCCCTGTGAGTGTATGTGTGCCCCCATGCCCCCTGTGAGTGTCTGTGTGCCCCCCATGCCCCCCGTGAGTGTCTGTGGGCCCCCCTTTCCCCCCATGAGTGTCTGTATGCCCCTCAAGCCCCCCGTGAGTGTCCATGTGCCCCCATGCCAACGTGAATGTCTGTGTGCCCACCTTGCCCCCAGTGAGTGTGTGTGCCCCCATGCCCCCATGAGTGTCTGTGTGCCCCCATACCACCGTGAGTGTCTGTGTGCCCCCATGCCCCCGTGAGTGTCTGTGTGCCCCCATGCCCCGAGTGCGTGTCTGTGTGCCCCCATGCCCCCTGTGAGTGTCTGTGTGCCCACCATCCCCTGTGAGTGTCGGTGTGCCCCTCTTGCCCGCTGTGAGTGTATGTGTGCCCCCATGCCCCCTGTGAGTGTCTGTGGGCCCACCCATGCTCCCCATGAGTGTCTGTGGGCCCACCCATGCCCCCCGTGAGTGTATGTGTGCCCCCCTTGCCACCCATGAGTGTCTGTGTGCCCCCATGCCCCCTGTGAGTGAATGTGTGCCCCCCATGCTGCCCGTGAGTGTCTGTGTGCCCCCATTCCCCCGTGAGTGTCTGTGTGCCCACCCATGCCCCCCATGAGTGTCTGTGGGCCCACCCATGCTCCCCATGAGTGTCTGTGGGCCCACCCATGCCCCCCTTGAGTGTATGTGTGCCCCCCTTGCCACCCATGAGTGTCTGTGTGCCCCCATGCCCCCTGTGAGTGAATGTGTGCCCCCCATGCTGCCCGTGAGTGTCTGTGTGCCCCCATTCCCCCGTGAGTGTCTGTTGCCCCCATGCCCCAAGTGAGTGTCTGTGTGCCCCCATGCCCCCTGTGAGTGTCTGTGTGCCCCCCATCCTCTGTGAGTGTCGGTGTGCCCCTCTTGCCCCCTGTGAGTGTATGTGTGCCCCCATGCCCCCTGTGAGTGTCTGTGTGCCCCCCATGCCCCCGTGAGTGTCTGTGGGCCCCGCTTTCCCCCCATGAGTGTATGTATGCCCGTCAAGCCCCCCGTGAGTGTCCGTGTGCCCCCATGCCACAGTGAATGTCTGTGTGCCCACCTTGCCCCCTGTGAGTGTGTGTGCCCCCATGCCCCCATGAGTGTCTGTGTGCCCCCATACCTCCGTGAATGTCTGTGTGCCCCCCATGCCCCCATGAGTGTATGTGTGACCCCCATTCCCTTGTGAGTGTTTGTGTGCCCACCATGCCACCCGTGAGTTTCTGTGTGCCCCCCGTGAGTGTATGTGGGCGCCCATGTCCCCCGTGAGTGTCTGTGTGCCCCCATACCACCGTGAATGTCTGTGTGCCCCCCATGCCCCCTGAGTGTATGTGTGACCCCCATGCCCCCTGTGAGTGTTTGTGTGCCCACCATGCCACCCGTGAGTTTCTGTGTGCCCCCCGTGAGTGTATGTATGCGCCCATGTCCCCCGTGAATGTCTGTGTGCCCCCCATGCCCCCATGAGTGTATGTGAGACCCCCATGCCCCCCGTGAGTGTCTGTGTGTCCCCCATGCCCCCTATGAATGTCTATGTGCCCCCCTTTCCCACGTGTCTGTGTGCCCCCCTGCCCTCCGTGAGTGTCTGTGTGCCCCCTTTGTCGCTCGTGAGTGTCTGTGTGCCCCATGCCCCTGTGAGTGTCTGTGTGCCCCATGCCCCTTGAGAATGTCTGTGGTCCCCCCATGCCCCCATGAGTGTCTGCGTGCTGCTCTTGCCCCCCATGAGTGTCTGTATGCCGCCCATGCCCCCCGTGAGTGTATGTGTGCCCCCATGCCCCCTGTGAGTGTCTGTGTGCCCCCCATTCCCCCCGTGAGTGCTGTGGGCCCCCTTTGCCCCCCATGAGTGTCTGTGTGCCCCTCATGCCCCCCGTGAGTGTCCGTGTGCCCCCATGCCACCGTGAGTGTCTGTGTGCCCACCTTGCCCACCGTGAGTGTGTGTGCCCCCATGAGTGTCTGTGTGCCCCATACCACCGTGAATGTCTGTGTGCCCCCCATGCCCCCATGAGTGTATGTGTGACCCCCATACCCCCTGTGAGTGTCTGTGTGCCCACCATGCCACCCGTGAGTTTCTCTGTGCCCCCCATGCCCCCGTGAGTGTATGTGTGCCCCCATGTCCCCCATGAGTGTCTGTGTGCCCCCATGCCCCCGTGAGTGTCTGTGTGTGCCCCATGCCCCCGTGAATGTCTATGTGTCCTCCTTTCCCCCGTGAGTGTCTGTGTGCCCCCCTGCCCTCCGTGAGTGTCTGTGTGCCCCCATACCCCCGTGAGTGCCTGTGTGCCCCCCATGCCCCCGTGTCTCGGGCCCCCATGCCCCCGTGAGTGTCTGTGTGCCCCCATGCCCCCGTGAGGGTCTGTGTGCCCCCCTTCCCCCCGTGAGTGCATGTGTGACCCCCTTGCCGCCTGTGAGTGTCTGTATGCCCCCATGCCCCATGAGTGTCTGTGTTCCCCCAATCCCCCCGTGAGTGTCTGTGTGCCCCCCTTGCCAACCGTGAGTGTCTGTGTGCCCCATGCCCCCGTGAGTGTCTGTGTGCCCCCATGAGTGTCTGTGTGCCCCCCAAGCCCCGTGAGTGTCTGTGTGCCCCCCATACCCCCATGAGTGTCTGTGTGCCCCCCATGCCCCAGTGAGTGTCGGTGTGCCCCCCATGAGTGTCTGTGTGCCCCCATGCCCCCGTGAGTGTTTGTGAGCACCCCATGCCCCGTGAGTGTATGTGTGCCCCCCATGCCACCCGTGAGGGTCTGTATGCCCCCATAACCGTTGCAAGTGTCTGTGTGCCCCCATGAGTGTCTTGGTGCCCCCCATGCCACTGTGAGTGTCTGTGCGCCCCCCATGAGTGTCTATGTGCCCGCCATGCCCCCCGTGAGTGTTTGTGGGCCCCCATGCCCCCG
The DNA here is from genome assembly GCF_040938575.1 of Ambystoma mexicanum. Taxonomy (NCBI): domain Eukaryota; kingdom Metazoa; phylum Chordata; class Amphibia; order Caudata; family Ambystomatidae; genus Ambystoma; species Ambystoma mexicanum. The sequence goes on along the minus strand of NC_090933.1, from coordinate 122,813,852 downwards.
TGAGTGTATGTGTGCCCCCTTGCCACCCATGAGTGTCTGTGTGCCCCCATGCCCCTGTGAGTGTCTGTGTGCCCCCATCCCCCTGTGAGTGTATGTGTGCCCCCCTTGCCGCCCGTGAGTGTCTGTGTGCCCCCATGCCCCCATGAGTGTCTGTGTGCCCCCATGTCCCCCGTGAGTGTCTGTGTGCCCCCCTTGCCACCCGTGAGTGTCTGTGTGCCCCCATCCCCCCGTGAGTGTATGTGTGACCCCCTTGCTGCCTGTGAGTGTCTGTATGCCCCCATGCCCCCATGAGTGTCTGTGTTCCCCACATGCCCCACGTGAGTGTCTGTGTGCCCCATGCCCAAGTGAGTGTCTGTGTGCCCCCTATAACCCCTGTGAGTGTATGTGTGCCCCCATGCCCCTGTGAGTGTCTGTGTGACCCCATGCCTCCCGTGAGTGTCTGTGTGCCCCCCATGCCCCCTGTGAGTGTCTCTGGGCCCACCCCTGCCCCCCATGAGTGTCTGTGGGCCCACCCATGCCCCTCGTGAGTGTATGTGTGCCCCCCTTGCCACCCATGAGTGTCTGTGTGCCCCCATGCCCCCTGTGAGTGAATGTGTGCCCCCCATGCTGCCCGTGAGTGTCTGTGTGCCCCCATGCCCCTGTGAGTGTCTGTTGCCCCCATGCCCCAAGTGAATGTCTGTGTGCCCCCATGCCCCCTGTGAGTGTCTGTGTGCCCCCCATCCCCTGTGAGTGTTGGTGTGCCCCTCTTGACCCCTGTGAGTGTATGTGTGCCCCCTTGCTGCCTGTGAGTGGCTGTGTGCTCCCCATGACCCCTGTGAGTGTATGTGTGCCCCCCTTGCCACCCGTGAGTGTCTGTGTGCCTCCATGCCCCCCGTGAGTGTCTGTGTGCCCCTATGCCCTAAGTGAGTGTCTGTGTGACCCCCATGCCCCCTGTGAGTGTCTATGTGCCCCCCATGCCACCCGTGAGTTTTTCTGTGCCCCCCATGCCCCCGTGAGTGTATGTGTGCCCCCATGTCCCCCGTGAGTGTCTGTGTGACCCCATGCCCCCGTGAGTGTCTGTGTGTGCCCCATGCCCCCCGTGAATGTCTATGTGTCCCCTTTTCCCCCGTGAGTGTCTGTGTGCCCCTCTGCCCCCCGTGAGTGTCTGTGTGCCCCCATGCCCCCATGAGTGTATGTGTGCCCCCATGTCCCCCGTGAGTGTCTGTGTGCCCGCATGCCCCCGTGAGTTTCTGTGTGTCCCCCATGCCCCCTGTGAGTTTCGGTGTGCCCCCCTTTCCCCCGTGAGTGTCTGTGTGTCCCCCTTTCTCCCGTGAGTGTCTGTGTGCCCCCATATCCCTGTGAGTGTCAGTGTGCCTCGCATACCTCCCGTGAGTGTATGTGTGCCCCCCTTGCCGCCTGTGAGTGTCTGTGTGCAACCATGCCCCTGTGAGTGTATGTGTGCCCCCATGCCCCTGTGAGTGTCTGTGTGACCCCATGCCTCCTGTGAGTGTCTGTGTGCCCCCATGCCCCCCGTGAGTGCCTGTGTGCCCCCCCCATGCACCGTGTCTCAGGCCCCCATGCCCCCCGTGAGTGTCTGTGTGCCCCCATGCCCCTGTGAGTGTCTGTGTGCCCCCCATGCCCCCGTGAGTCTATGTGTGACCCCCTCGCCGCCTGTGAGTGTCTGTATCTCCCCATGCCCCCCATGAGTTTCTGTGTTCCCCCCATGCCCCTCGTGAGTGTCTGTGTGCCGGCCTTGCCACCCGTGAGTGTCTGTGGGCCCACCCATGCCCACCGTGAGCGTATGTGTGACCCCCATGCCTCCCGTGAGTGTCTGTGTGCCCACCCATGCCCCCCATGAGTGTCTGTGGGCCCACCCATGCCCCCGTGAGTGTCTGTGTGCCGCCCATGCCCCCCGTGAGTGTCTGTGTGCCCCCCATGCTCCCCGTGAGTGTTTGTGGGCCCCCATGCCCCCGTGAGTGTATGTGTGCCCCCTTGTCGCCCATGAGTGTTTGTGTGCCCCCATGCCCCTGTGAGTGTCGGTGTGCCCCCCATGAGTGTCTGTGTGCCCCCCATGCCCTTTTGAGTTTCTGTGTGCCCCCCATGAGTGTCTGTCCCCCCATGCCCCCGTGAGTGTTTGTGTGCACCCCATGCCCCCGTGAGTGTATGTGTGCCCCCCATGCCACCCGTGAGGGTCTGTGTGCCCCCCATGCACCTTGTGAGTGTCTGTGTGCCCCCATGAGTGTCTTGGTGCCCCCATGCCCATGTGAGTGTCTGTGGTCCCCACATGAGTGTCTATGTGCCCGCCATGCCCCCTGTGAGTGTATGTGTGCCCCCATGCCCCCGTGAGTGTCTGTGTGCCCCCCATGCTCCCCGTGAGTGTTTGTGGGCCCCCATGCCCCCGTGAGTGTATGTGTGCCCCCTTGTCGCCCATGAGTGTCCTTGTGCCCCCATGCCCCTGTGAGTGTCTGTGTGCCCCCATACCCCTGTGAGTGTATGTGTGCCCTCTTTGCTGCCCGTGAGTGTCTGTGTGTCCCCATGCCCCCATGAGTGTCTGTGTGCCCCCCTTTCCACCCGTGAGTGACTGTGTGACCCCCGTGAGTGTCTCTGTGGCTCCATGAGTGTCGGTGTGCCCCGCAAGCCCTGTGAGTGTCTGTATACCCTCCATGTCCCCCATGAGTGTCTGTGTGACCCCATGCCCCGTTAGTGTCTGTGTGCCCCCCATGAGTGTCTGTTTGCCCCGTGCCCCTGTGAGTGTCTGTGTGCCCCCATGAGTGTCTGTGTGCCCCCATGCCCCCGTGAGTATTTGTGTGCACCCCATGCCACCCGTGAGTGTATGTGTGCCCCCATGCCACCCGTGAGTGTCTGTGTGCCCCCCATGAGTGTCTGTGTGCCCCCTGTGAGTGTATGTGTGCCCCCCATGAGTGTCTGTGTGCCCCCATGCCCTCTTGAGTGTCTGTGTGCCCTCCATTAGTGTCTGTGTGCCCCCCATGCCCTTGTGAGTGTCTCTGTGCCCCCCATGCCTCCCATGAGTGTCTGTATGCCCTCGTGCCCCCATGAGTGTCTGTGTGCCCCCATCCCCCGTGAGTGTATATGTGCCCCCCTTGCTGCTCGTGAGTGACTGTGTGCCCCACATACCCCCCGTGAGTGTCTGTGTGCCTCCATGAGTGTCTGTGTGCCCCCCAAGCCCCGTGAGTGTCTGTGTGCACCCCATGCCCCCGTGAGTGTATGTGTGCCCCCCATGCCACCCGTGAGTGTCTGTGTGCCCCCATACCCCCTGTAAGTGTCTGTGTGCCCCCATGAGTGTCTGTGTGCCCCCATCCCCCTGTGAGTGTCTGTGTGCCCTCCATGAGTGTCTGTGTGCCCCCCATGCCTCTGTGTCTGTGTGCCCCCATGAGTGTCTGTGTGCCCCCCATGCCCCTGTGTCTGTGTGCCCCATGAGTGTCTGTGTGCCCCCCATGCCCCCTGTGAGTGCCTGTGTGCCCCCCATGCCTCCCGTGAGTGCCTGTGTGCCCCCATGCCCCTGTGAGTGTATGTGTGCCACCCTTGCTGCCCGTGAGTGTCTGTGTGCCCCCATGCCCCCATAGTGTCTGTGTGCCCCCATGACCGCCATGAGTGTCTGTGTGCCCCCCATGACCTCCGTGAGTGTCTGTGTGCCCCCTTGCCACCCGTGAGTGACTGTGTGCCCCCCCATGCCCCCCATGAGTGTCTGTGTGCCTCCATGAGTGTCTGTGTGCCCCCCAAACCCCGTGAGTATCTGTGTGCCCCCCATGTCCCCCATGAGTGTCTGTGTGCCCCCCATGCCCCCTGTTAGTGTCTGTGTGCACCCTATGAGTGTCTGTGTGCCCCCATAAGTGTCTGTGTGCTCCCCATGAGTGTCTGTGTGCACCCCATGCCCCCGTGAGTGTATTTGTGCCCCCCATGGCACCCGTGAGTGTCTGTGTGCCCCCCATGCCCCATGTGAGTGTCTGTGTGCCCCCCATGAGTGTCTATGTGCCCCCCATGCCCCAGTGAGTGTCTGTGTGGCCCCCATCAGTGTCTGTGTGCCCTGCATCCCCCATGAGTGTCTGTGTGCCCCCATCCCCCCATGAATGTCTGTGTGCCCCCCAGTGCTTAATTTGTAAAATAAATAAGTGCCAGTGCCCAAAAAATATTGGCCCCATAATGCCGCGAGCGGCGCCATCCACAGTGCGGGCGCGCGGCCCATGCCAGTTCAGTGCTAGACCTACCTAGATCGGCCCACCAACAGCCCATCACACTGCTGCATGTCACATGTTTAGCGCTGCAGCAACTGCTGGCACAGGCTAGTAGTGGGATGGATGGGGAAGGGCACACATCGGTTGAGAAAGTCTAATGCTTTAAAGTTGGAAAACACTTGTTATGGTAGGTGTAGTGGTTCCAGCATTCCGGCAACCCCAGAGGCAAAAGAGTGCATTTGAACACACTTCTAAGTTCTAGACCACACTTGTTAGACGTCTGGACCATACTTGCTGTCCTTGAAGTGATAATGCATTTGATAAAATTGTTGCAAACCTGTGGATGTTATCTTATTTGTCAATTTTGTAGAATGACCCACCACCTCCAACCCCCTCCCACCGCCCTGTTTCCCAAATGCATACCTCGCAATCAGGGGTGTTGTAAGTCTGGAAAAGATCCGGTGTTATGCTAATTTTGGGACTGTCGGGAGTGGGGGCTAGCTAGCCTTTTTGGCTGTAACCCCTACGCTTCTATCCGGGGCTACAACCAAAAGACCCGGGGATATAGCCCCCTCAGATCCCACTAGCAACGCCTATGCTCACAAATAAATCATGAGCCTTTTGTTCCTTCCGCCATTATTTGACGTGCCTTGTTGCAGGTTCTGGCATTGGACATGTTTGCTGCCAAACAATCCACTTTGTTTAAATGTTCAACATGTTCTGCAACCCTTAATAAAGTTCTGCTGTGTTCCACGGTTAACCCTCTTTGACTCTAAAACACCATTGAGTGATGTTCAGGATTTTGCCTATATGAAACTCTGACTTCCACTGTTTTTTTTAAAGTGCATCTTTAAGCAAGTTAACCTTTCCCAGAATAACAATGTGGGCTGGTGGTAGTACATTAGTAGGTTGTTAATGGCATTTAAATGCACTTTTCCAGTATTTGTCGTTATATTTACAAATCAGTGTTCATAGTGATACCTGTTGCAGTTTCACTAAACAGGTGACTACAGCTCAATCATATTTCTTTCCATAATAGATACCACAATTCAGGTCTGATGTTTGCAACCACACCTCATTGTTGTCCGTTCAAGATGTGTCCATCTTGTCTCAGCTCGGCAACCCAGATCTTAAACTAAAGTCATGGCCGCATTGATAGTGTAATGCATCAACCTTGGAAGGTATGGAACCGATGGAAGTACACCTAACATGGATGCTGGAAGGTTCCTGTGGTGGTCTATGGCTCATCCAAGATGGCCGTCAGCACGTATTTACGCACAACGCAGCAGTGCTCCGATGCGTTGTATCAAAAGTACTTTCGTACCTTCCCAGCGCTGTGTTTTGTAACTCTCGCTACCTATTATTGCTTCCTGTTGATTATTCATCCTTCTTCTTCTACAATCTTTACACTGCGGATTACGTCCCTTTTTTCGGGTAACTTTTCTTATAACGGTTGGAGCCTTGTTAATAGCACTTTGAGGTTGTTCTTTAACTCCTCAGTCTCTGTATCTATCCTTCCTGCTACGTCTCTTGTTTACTTTCGCCTTGTCTTTCAGTTTCTTTTCATTTCATATTGTTCCTATTTACTTACCTTACTCTGTTTTCTTCCGCCTTAATATCTTCTCTCGAGTGGCAGTTTTTCCTCCTGGGCTTTTACTTACCGGGTTGTCGATTCGCCGTCTTTGGCGTTCTTCGACCATCCGGCCATTAGCCTGTGCTCCTGGTGTGCCTTATCTACAATCCTTCACATCTACAGTCTACAGTAGCGCACTTTCATTTCCTTCGGCACCACCTGCTACTTGGAACTGCCTTTTGGTCACGATATCTCAGTACTCTCTATGTACTTTGCGGTCCTTATCATCTTACCCTTGCTTTTGGAGAGACCACTGTATGGACATTCGATACCAGAGTGCTTACAACACTGAAGAGAAGACTGGACTCACTTCTACTCTTCTACACAACCTGAAGAAGACCATTCACACAGGGTTTTTTCAGTTTACGGCTTTTTCCCTGGAATAGCGGGTTGACTCCTGGGAGGCTTCTGGGATTAGGTTCCTATCCGGTCATGGTGGCCTCCGGGGAGTCACGCCCGTATTTGCATCAAAGAAAGAGTAAAGATACCAGAAAGACACGAAGGAAAAAGAAGACTGAACCCCAAGAAGACTCCGCCGGAGATTCAGGTGAGGAGGAGTTGGAAAAGAGGAGAACTAAGGTTGCAAGTTTTGACAGATAGCCTCGAAGGCATACACATCTTTCCTTATCTCAACAACTGGTTGATAAGAGCCAATGAACCACAGAGCGAGCTAATAGCTTCAAGCAAATCTAGAGTAAGTGTTCTTCTTGGGCCAATCGGGGAACAACAGAAAATCTACAATGGCCTAGCATAGACCTCGCAGTAGACTGGATGCCTATGGTGCATACAGCAAGACGTGCCTTTCCCTTCTGCAGGAAGACTCAAACCCAGGAGACCACAGTCACAGGCATCTTCAGTTCCGGAAATCATGTTCCAGAGGTACAGCTAATGTGGCCAAGTGTACAGGTACCTCCAAATGCCAAACTGTATAAGAGAAATATACAGTGCATCAAAGGACTCATATTGCCTGAATCTTTCATTTTGATTCTGTGTGTTTCCTCCCCAGAGTCCACCAGGCCCCCACGGGCAACCAGGACCACCGGTAAGAACCTGCCCATACCTCTCAACTCACACGCCTTGGGGGGTGTCACTTGTCATAATCAGTTTACTCACGCCCCTTAGACGCCCACACACTTCAATGGGTTGTCAAAGCGCAGAAAACAAAATCAGGTGTTTTCACCCCCCCCCCCGTTGACAGAAAAGGCTTAACAGCTGGGACACTTGCCTACAGAAGAGCAGATTCCAAAATGCACTCATCCACATATGTGTATATATAAATAGAATAAAATGCACATATCATGTGTAAATAGAATAAAATGCACCCATGTTCAATACTCACAAGTTGCAACTTCCCCGAGACACGAATCTTGATGAGTGCTGTTGCCGCATTGTTTTCCAGAGGGCCACAGTCACCCCACGGACTCTAATACAAAGGCGCCACCAGCCAGCCGTTAAGTCGGGTTACAGACCCAGCAGGACTCCACCAGGGACCACGCTGCTGCCCATGCCCCGCCCGGTCCTGTGCCTTGCTGCCTCATTCACTTCAGGCTACTACCTTCCATGGGGCCGCCACCGCCACCGCGGCCATGCTGATGATGACAAAAATAGGTGTGCAGCGGCAGCGGCCCTACGGAAGGTAGGATTTTAAAAGAAAAAACATATATTTGGGCAGCTGGGGCCCATCACTTTTGAAGTGATGTCCACAGCCGCCACTCAAAATAAGTTATTTCTTTTAAAACCTACCTTTCCGTGGGGCGGGGCCCTGGCCAACGGCCCCACGGAAGGTCAGGTTTTAAAAGAAAAAAGTAAAAAACATACTAATTTGGGCACAATCCACAGGCCCGCGCCACGGCAGAGTAATCCGACTCAGTCTGCGGCAGCCCTGTCACAGAAATTGGCATGGGCTTCGCACTGCAGTTAGCAGCAGCACACAGGTCACACAGACAGAAGCCCGGCACGGATGGGCCCCTGGTGGGGTCCTGACTCCTGGGCATTCGGGACACCACCAGGCGCGCCGCCACCCGGGCCCCGACCTGGGCCTTCCTTGACTGGTGATCACTTGACTGCGACAGGCTCGCTTAGGCTGCTGTTTTACGGTCCAACTTGTTGCAATGGCAGCCAACAACAAGTGACTTACCTGCTTCTCCGGCGGCGGCTGGTACTTGGTCTCCTCCTGTCGGGGCCTCAGGGTGGGGGGCGCACACTGGCACAAATAAAAAAGCAGGCAGAGGGGGCCCCAGGAAGCAACAAGGCCGCACCATGCAGTGCAGCAGGGCAGGCTCTCTCTCTCTCACACGCCACGCCTAGACACCTTCACTTCACACAGTAACTCAAGAAATGAAGGTGGCGCTGCGCTGCCTCCTGTAACAACACGTCACCATGTAATTTCACTGGCCCAGAAGAACAGCCAATGAAAACTGCACATTCTGTGTTACTATACAGAATGTATCAAATACTGCATAGTAACAACAGAATGATAGTTTTCATTGGCTGTTGTTTGTAACAGTTTGTTGTTCATTGCTATTGCTGGCCCCTCCCAGGCCCAGCCAGCCATGGCCTGCAACCTGCAAGCACGAGAGAGATCACAATGACAAACCCAATGATTTATTATTGAAGCAAAGCGAAGTGGAAGAACAAACAAAGCAATTGCACGTGCGCTGGCCCCCGCATGATTAGTTCCGGTGCCCAAAAAAGAGTGCCGGTGTTGGCCACCGGCAACCACCCCCACAAATTCAGCACTGGTGCCCCCCATGCGCCCTGTGAGTGCTTGTCTGCCCCCATGCCTCCCGTGAGTGTCTGTGTGCCCCCATGCCCCTTGTTGAACTGCCTGTCTGCCCCTCCCTCCTCCATGAATCCCTCTTCTTTTGCCTCCCTCCTACTCGTCACCCCACTCTTTTCTCCCTCCTCTCCTACTCTCCTTGCCGCCTCCTTGTTAACTTCCGGCACTACCTCAACTGCCATAAGGTATAGTAAATCCATAGCTGCCTGTCTTTTGCAGCCACCTTGCCTCCCCACCCCTATCTCCCTCTTTTCCTTTTCCCTTTTCCTGTTAAGCCTGGCACTATCCCGATTGCCGTCAGGCATCGTAATTAAAGCTGCCTGGCCTTGCAGCTTCCCTGCCCTCCCCTCCTCCTCCACCCCCATCTTTCACTATCCTGTCCACTTACTCTTATCATTTGTCCCGTGACTTTTGATAGCAGCTTGTCTGTCTCCCCTCCTTCCCACCTTGTCTTCCCCGACCACCCCCCGCTCTATAAAATGTGTCTCTGACCTATTTTGAAAGTAGCTTGTTTTGTTCCTCTCCTTCTCCCTCACTCCAATCCCCCCCTTTCCCTTCCTCTTGTATACTTCATGCACTACATCAATTGTCGTCAGGCATAGTAATGTTACTGCTTGTTTTGTCCTCCTTCTTTTCCCTTCCCTCTTTGCCTTATCTGTTCCATGCACTTGCACTATCTGAAATGTTGCCAGGCCTATTACAATAGTTATTTTTCTCATTCTGTATCGATTCAAGGACTTTAAGAATGTAACTGTATTTTCCCATGTTCCCTCCCTCCTTGAAGCGCTTTGAAACACATTGGTGGTAATTCATAGAATTCGGCGCACAAGTGGCGCATGCGGCTGGCGCACAGAGTGCGCGTGCGGCAGTTTGTGCCAGCCATGTGCGCCAAAACCCATTTCAGCGCACAGTGTATTCATGGATTTCAACATCCATAACCAGCCGTAGCGCAGAGCGGCGCAGCGACCCTGCAGCAGCTCCAGTAATGCCCCCAACCCTGCCCCGTGCGCCAAAAACATTGCACAAATCCCCTACATGGCGCAAAGGCCAGTGGACCAGCATACAGCCCCCCAACCACGAAAACACGTGAAAAACTCCCTGCACACCCCTCGGAATACATGTACCCCGCCCGTGCTAGCGAAAACACGTGTAAAAGTCCATGCGCACCCCCGGAATACACGTACCCCGCCCACGCTAGCGAAAACGCATGTAAAAGTCCACACGCACCCCTCGGAATAGACGTACCCCGCTCACGCTATCGAAAACGCGTGTGAAAGTCCACGCGCACCCCTCAGAATACATGTACCCCGCCCGTGCTAGCGAAAACGCGTGTAAAAGTCCATGCGCACCCCCGGAATACACGTAACCCGCCCGCGCTAGCGAAAACGCAGGTCAAAGTCCACCTGATCCCCCGGAATACGCACAGGCAGCCCATCTACCCTCCCCATGCTCCACAGGCAGCCCACACCACAGGGGAGACTTTTCCCACGCATTTTACCCAATGCGAGCAGGGTATGTGTGGGCCCTCCCGGGTGTGCCCTTTCCCCCCTTCCCATGCACTGCAGGCAGACCACACCTCAGGGGACTAGCCAACACCCCTGGGCATGCCCCGCAGGCAGCCCATACCACAGGGAACTAGCCTACACCCCTGGGCATGCCTCGTGGGCAGCTCATATGGCACCATGCACTCGGGAGCACCGACACATGTCCCCCCACCCACCCAGCAGTGACGGGTACCTGCCAGCAGGCCCCGACTCATGTTCCCCTGCACCTCCACCCCCCCAGCAGTGACGGGCACCTGCCAGCAGGCCCCGACTCGTCCCCCTGCACCTCCACCCACCCATCAGTGACGGGCACCTGCCAGCAGGCCCCGACTCATGTCCCCCTGCACCTCCACCCCCCCAGCAGTGACGGGCACCTGCCAGCAGGCCCTGACTCATGTCCCCCTGCACCTCCACCCACCCAGCAGTGACAGGCACCTGCCAGACGGCCCCGACTCATGCCCCCTGCACCCCCACCCACCCCCATTGACAGGCACCTGCCAGCAGGCCCCGACACATGGCCCACCAAACAACATGTCCTAACAAAACAGAGCCATGTCCCTAATGTCAACCCAAATACCCCTTGCCCCAGTACAAGAATGCAACCATCCAAAGCACCCACTCCCAAATTATCCATGCCATGACAGTCTTAAAAGAACCACCATGCCCATGCATGAATGCACAACAGAGCCACACAGTGGCAACACATGGCCGAGGCAATGTTCATTGAGACATGCACAAAACCAATGATAGAACACAACACCAATCATGAAGTTAAAAAAATGTATTAAAAACATAATGAAGTAACAGAGGAAATCAAACTTGAAAATCAATATACAATGACAGATATAACCCAAAAAAATGGTAATCCAAGGAAAAAAAATGAACGTCATGTTGAATAAGAAATGTGGTCCATTGCCAATGTCAATAAGAAAAAAATAATCCAAATAAAAGAAAACCATTGATCCATGGGAAAATTGAAAAAGAAAGTATGTACAAGTCTGCAACTATATACAATGGAAGTCCAAATGGTCCATGATCCACAAAGAAAAGGAAATCTACAAAAAAGTCCAATGAATAAAAAACTATATACATAAAGTGGAGCAATGTTCATGAACTCAAAAAGAAAAGAAAAAATAAAGGAAACCTAACACTAATGAACTATGTACAATGGTGGCGGGCAAGTCCAATGGCTCACTTGTTGATGTTCCAGCCCAGGGCATCATCGAACTCCATGTTGATGTCCCGGAGGCAGTCCTCTTCCCTGGCCTCGAGGTCTCGCAGGGATGCAGTCATGGCCTGTTCCAACTCCCTGCGAGTTGCCTCTAGGCACTCAGCCCGCCTCAATTCCCTGCGCATGGAGGTCTCCGCCCTGACCATAGTGTGCCTCCTCCATCCACCACCGCTCTGCATCTATCCGCTGGCCCAACCGCTGCCACACGGAAGACACTCCCAAATCCAGGGTCCTCCTGCCCTCTGGCCGATGCCTGCCCCTGTGATGTTGAAGGCCCCGAGCCATCATGGCTCCCACCCTGAGCCTGCTGCTGCCGTGCATGTGCCCTGCTGGTCGATGCCTGCACGTCCTCCTCTTGCTGGGGTCCAGTTGTTGGGGTGGCCACCCCTGCTGGACCTCCAACTCCCAACTGTGAAAGGGATGTGTCCTCCACCAGCCTGGCCGCTGGTTCAGTGGCAGCTCCACAGGGTGCCCAGGTGATACTTGGGCAGGCAGATGGCACGGAGGACGACTGGCGCATAGGGGGTTCAGTTAAGGAGGGGGTCGCTAGAAGATCCACCACACGGAGGAACCCAGCCTTGCTGACCCATCCTAGTAGGCCGATGTGGTCAATGAGGTATTCAAAATGACGTGCATTGTCCTCACGAGAACCCTGCACGTCATCCCGAATACCACGTTGACACAACGCCACCCCAGCTAGGACAGGCTCAACACGATCCCGGATTGCCACGTCCGCAGGGAGAGGAAGGCCAGTTGTGTGCGCATCCCATCCCTGAAAACGGGTCTGGACGGAGGCATCCCTGCTGGTGCCGGATGATGCAGTCACAGGATCGAGACAGGATTACACACAGGCACCTCCGCAGCGGCCTGTGCTGCCTCTCCTGGCCCTGGACTGCACCACTGGCACCAGTAGAATCCCCCCTCTGGGCCCCGTGCCCGGGCCTTTCACGGCCTCCTCCTCAACCGAACCCCCCACCAACCTGGATGACTCCATGCCATCTACCTCCATAGGCCCCTGTGGGTGCTCAGCTGCCCCTTCTGCTACCGAGGAGTCCACCACCAACCTCCGCCTCTTGGACCTTCCCTCGGCAGCTGCGGCCGCAGACGTGGCACCAGATTCCTCACTCCCCGAAGAGATGACAACCTGGGAGGGGAGCTGGGCCTTGTGTCTCTGGCTGGCGGTGGGATCCCTGCCGCTGTGCTCCACAGTACCGTCTCTGCCCTCTTCATCAGTTGACGCTGCAGACAGGGAGAGACAGAACACAGGCATCAGGGCACTGTACAATGGTCTGATACACACATGACAGTTGCACATGAGTGGCAGAGTCAAACTTCACAGGTGGCATCACACTCCCCAACACACATATCATTAGAACCCACACACATGCGCAAATTAACAGGAATGTTGCAGCAGGCAGCAGCATCCATACACATACAACAGCATGAACATCCGAAGGTTAGTCTAACGTCACATGCAACACGGGGCGTGCCGAACACATGCACACACGCCACCAGACATACATGCATCTGTACATCTCCACCACCTGTCACAGTGAAATCATCGGCAACTATGTCACATCTGCCAATCAGCCTCCTACATGTCGGTGTCACATGCATCCATGGTGTATCACAGTCACACACATGTCAAATACACACACATGCACATGTACACCGGGCACGCACATAAAGGTGGAACCAGCATCCATGTGTCATGCTGACATGTGTGTGTCTCCACATGCATTTGTGCGTCATGCATTGGAACACATACACCATTGATGTGCATCACACATGACTGGACTCACATGCGGCAGGCTCATGTCCCTGCACTTACACATCCATTCATGGGCCTTTCCAGACATATGTCCAAGCTGCACACTCCTGGCACACCTCATCATGCACTGCGTCCAATCAGTACGCATGGACACTTACCGCTCGACTCCGGAAGGGTCTGCCTCTCGAGGACCTGGAGGTGAAGCGCTGGGCGTATACGTTCCAGGACCCTCATCTGGTGGTCGGTAAGGCGGACCCGGCACCCCTCTGCATCCGCTGCCTCCAAGAGGTGCTGGGCCTTCCTGAGGGTCCTGAACCTGAAGTCCTCCCAGTGCTTGTGGACGTGTGGTAGATCCCGGGTTGCCACCCCCTCCACATGGATGGCAACCAGGATGTCCGTCCAGATCCTCTTCCGTCCATCCTTGTCGGCGTGTGGTCTTCCGAAGAGGGCATCATAATGCACCAGGACTTGCTCCACCAGGATACCAACTTCTGCAGCACTGAAGCTGGTCGCCCTCTGCCTCTCTGGCTGGGTGTTGCCAGTGGTGTCTGATGGTGTTTCCCCCGACATGGCAACCCCTGACGCAGGTGTGGGTGGGCAACTGGGTCCTGGTGCTGGGCTGTGGAGTGATGGAACTTCAGTCAGGGGTGGTCACAGCAACTGGACCCCTGCAGATGGCTGGCGTGCAGGCACCAAATAGCAGGGCACGTGGCCAGCAGGCAGGCAGGCAGCAGCAGATGGCTGGTGGGAGTTGGCTCGGGGCTCTGGGGGCAGTAATTTGGCCTTCTGGGCAGGAGCGTGGTCTTCCGTGTGTTGCCGTGTGGCCAGCTTGATACCGAGTGAATTGGCATGTGAAAAAACAGCACGTCAGTGTGTAATTCGAGGAAAGGCCCTCAGCGCGTAAGCACATAGGTGACGTAACCTGCATGCAGGCGTTTCCCTCGGCGCGGGTTGAAGGTCCCACGTGGGTTTCCATCGCTCTGTACGTGCTTTTCGTGGAAAGCGGTGCATGTGTTTTACAGACGTTGGGGTTCACACGCGATGACTTCACAGCGGCTAAAGTGCATACTTCTTCTTTTGGCGTGGGTGTTGGCTATGCGTTCCTCTTCTACATGCAAGGCAACGGTGAGTCGCACACGCTATTTTTGCTACTGCGGGTGTCCCTGTTAGTCGCGTACCCCTTTTTTTCGGGCCTACTAGCATGCGTGCTGATCACGTACGCATTTTTTGTGTTCCTGGCTGCCACAGCGTACTGTGTGTGTTTCTTTAGACGCACGTGGGCTACATGGATTGCGTATCAATTTTTCATGCTTTTTTGGGATGCCTGAGCTTTGCGTGACACGTCATTTCTCCTAGAGGGCCACAGAATGTGGCATTCATGGTAGCTGTATACGTGCTTGTTGTTTGCGCACACTTTTATAATGCTCAGGGACGCTACCGCCTGCCTTCATGTGGTGGACGTGTTTAGGTCTGTGCGTGTCTTTGGCCGTGTGGTCAATTCCATGAATACGAGTTGTTCGCGTGCATGTGGGCGTTCCGTGTATTTCCTTGCAGTACTTCCCCAGTTACGCATTCTTTTTCACGCGTTGTTCCCCATTCCGCGTGTTCCGCCCCGTGTTCTTCCCCCTTTTTGATATGTGCGCTGACATTTTGCGCTTTCACTGTGCGCGTCGCGCACGGCGTTCTGGATGTTGCAATGACGTGTGTGCCCGTGTGCGCCACCCGCGCATTTGGCGCACATCCTGGGGAAAACACGCGCACGGCCTTCCATGAATCGCACACGTGCGCGTGAGCTTGCTTTTTCACGCTTGCGCCAGCTTGCGCCATAGATTTTGGCGCAAATTTGTTCCATGAATCGGCCCCATTGTGTATAGGTGCTATATATATAAACAATCAATTCAATTCGATTCAACAGCACACTGCCAGGATACATGGAGAGGCACAGAGGACAACAGACCTGGATAGGGGGTGAGTAGGAAAGCTAGCACACATGAGGGTCACATGCCCAAGGCGGGTGGGGGTGGTGCGAATGACCATACAAAGGGGCACCAAGGAACACGAATACAGGCAGAAATATAAAGGCCCAGGAGGGTCTTACCACGGATTCAAAACAGCTGCAGCACCTGCTCACTCCACAGTGAAAATGGCGAGCGCGGTGCACGAGGAAATAGGACACACTAACAAGGAAGTACAGGCAGCCACTCAGGGAGGGGGGTGGGCGGGCAGGCAAGGAGGGAGGTGGGCAGAACAACACTGGGGAAACAACGGGGGAGAATGAGCAGGGGTGCAGGGGGCACCAAGGAACACGATTTCAAGCAGAAATATAAAGGCACAGAAGGATCTTACCACAGATTCAAAACAGCTGCAGCACCCGCTCACACCACAGTGAAAATGGCAAGCGCAGTGCGCGAGGAAATAGGACACACCAACAAGGAAAGGAAGTACAGGCAGCCAATCAGGGAGGGGGCTGGGCGGGCAGGCAAGGAGGGAGGCAGGCGGAACAACACTGGGGAAACAATGAGGGAGAATGAACAAGGGGGCACCAAGGAAGACAATTTCAGGCAGAAATATAAAGGCCCAGGAGGGTCTTACCCTGTATTCAAAACAGCTGCAGCACCCGCTCATGCCACGATGAAAATGGCAAACGTGGTGCGCGAGGAATAGGACACACCGACAAGGAAGTACAGGCAGCCAATCAGGGAGGGGTGTGTGCGGGCAGGCAAGGAGGGAGGCGAGCGGAACAACACTGGGGAAACAACGAGGGAGAATGAGCAGGGGGGCAGGGGGCACAAAGGAACGTGATTTCAGGCAGCAATAAAAAGGTCCAGGAGGGTCTTACCACAGATTCAAAACATGCTGCAGCACCCGCTCACGCCAGAATGAAAATGGCGAGCGCGGTGCACAATGAAATAGGACACACCAAAAAGGAAGTACAGGCTGCCAATCAGGGAGGGGAGTGGGGGAGCAGGTAAGGAGGGAGGCGGGCAGAACAACACTGGGGAAATAACAAGGGAGAATGAGCAGAGGGAAGGGGGGACCAAGGAACACGATTTCAGGCAGAAATATAAAGACCAGGTCTTACCACGGATTCAAAACAGCTGCAGCACCCGCTCACGCCATGGTCCTTTTCCATATTGCCACTCTAAACTCTCGCTCTGCTGTCAAACACTCCTCTGATATCTGCCACCTTCTGTAAGAGCTTGACCTTGATGTCCTCGGTCTAAGAGAGACATGGTTCACGGCCAGCTCTGTCACAAGCTTTGATACGCTCCTACCTGACAGCTACAAGATCCTCTCCACGCCCAGGGCCAACCACTCTTGTGGGGGTGTAGCCCTGATCTTCCCCAAGTAGATTCCTGCCTCTGTCACTCCTACGCAGGCCTACTCCTCTTTTGAATGCCTTGTCTGCAGGCCCTCTTTCTCTCCCCTAGCCATTCACTTACTGTGGCTACTATCTATCGGTCACCTCGTCAGATTTCATCTTCCTCTCTGAGAGGGTGAAACTACCCACCTCACTCCTCGCCTCAACTACTTAACTCCTCCTTCTTGGAGACTTCAACATCTACCTGGATGTCTCCTGTCCTTCCTCTGGATTCTTTTGCGACCTCTGCGACTCTCTCTCTCACTCACTATTCTCCCCTCCGACCCGACTCATTCTGCAAGGCACACTCTTGATGTTCTGATCTCCTCAGACCTTCCCCTTTATGTCCCTCTCACCACTCCTCTCTCCTGGAGTGATCACTTTCTCCTCTCCTCCCACCTC
This sequence comes from Ambystoma mexicanum, assembly GCF_040938575.1. Lineage (NCBI taxonomy): Eukaryota > Metazoa > Chordata > Amphibia > Caudata > Ambystomatidae > Ambystoma > Ambystoma mexicanum. The sequence goes on along the minus strand of NC_090933.1, from coordinate 122,796,959 downwards.
ACCCTGCCTACCCCTCAGGCCAAGTCACTTCCATCATTGCCACCGACCTTCTCGGTCATCCGACCAATGAAGCGCGTGTCAGCTGAGGCTTTCACCGTCACCTTCTCACTCCCTCCTCCCCCTTTGGCTGACTCTCATCCTGACACAGCCCTCTCCATGCTCCACTCTGCTATATCTGATACTCTTGATATCCGTGCCCCTGTCATGAGAATCTGCCTGAAGCCCAAATCCAAGTGCAACTCCTGGTATGACTCAGACCTCGTCACCCTTAAACGCAAGTGTAGGGTGGCCGAAAGGAAATGGCGTGCTTCATGTACTTCCTCTGACAAACTGGCCTGCCGACTGCTGCAAAGGGAATACCGGCTCTCTGTCCTAACCAAGAAGAGAGCGCATATCCAAGCCCCGCATCTCTGCGGCATCTAACAACTCGGCTGAACTCTTTAAAATCTGCAAGGAACTGGCCAATCCTGCCGCAGTCTCTACCTCTCCTGTCCCCTCCGAGACCTTCTGTACAGAATTGGCTTCTCACTTCATCTCTAAAACTCAGGACATCCTGTCCTCTTCTTCCTCTCCTCTTATCCTCTCCTTCCCCCCACTCCCTGCTCTTTCTCTGGCCCTTCTGCAGCTACCTCTCTTCTTCTCTGCCTTTCCCCTGTTCTCCGCAGACGAGGTTTCTAGACAAGTCGGATCTATGAAAGTCTTGCCAAAACAGGTTCACCCCTGTTCCTCCAAAACTATCAAGGACCACATCGACTCCCTGGCTCCTGCCCTGGCTGATTTCTGCAATCACTCCTTCGCTACTGGAGTCTTCCTGTCCCCCCTGAAGCACTCCCTTGTGCACCCTCTGCTTAAGAAACCCTCTGCCAACCCCTCCTGCCCAGCTAACTATCACCCAATCTCCATCACTCCCTTCCTGGCCAAGCTGCTGGAGAAACTGGCCATCTCCCAGCTTAATCTCCACACTGAATCTGTTGGTTTTCTTCATGACCATCAGTCTGGCTTCAGAGCTGGCAGAAGCACTGAAACTGCTCTCCTGAACATCCATGAAGACCTGCTCTACAACCTTGACTCTAACACCCCTTCCGTCCTCATCCTGCGTGATCTCTCTTCTGCCTTTGACACTGTCAACCATGCCATCCTGCTCAACCGTCTCCATGATAACCTGGGTATCACTGGTCAGGCTCTGGCGTGGCTGACTTCTTTCCTCTCTGACCGACCCTCCCAGGTCCAACTTGGGTCCTTCTTCTCCGCTATCTTTTTCTCTACCTGTGGTGTCCCCCAGGGGTCTAACCTCTCTCCCGGGCTTTTCAACCAATACCTAGCACTCCTGGCCCACTGCATCGCCGCTCTCTGCCCAAACTTTCAGTGCTATGCGGATGACACTCCTCTCATCTTCAGGCTATCCTCTGCCTCCTCCTCTACTTCCCTAATCTCTGACTGTCTGTCTGCTATCCAGGAGTGGTGTGCCGCCAATGACCTCTGCCTTAATGCCAGTAAGACTGAGATTCTCCTCGTCGCACACCAGCTCCCTCCTTTCCTGTAGCTCTCTGGCCAGCCTCTCTTGGTCCTCTTCCTGTTCCCACCTGCAAGGCTAAAAACCTCAGGGTCATCTTCGACTCTACACTCTCCTTCTCTTCTCACATCTCTGACGTCTCTAAGAAGTCCCGCTACCAGCTGCACCTCCTCAGAGGTATTCTTCCTTTCCTCTCCTTTCCCCAGAAGCTCACTGTCTCCAGAGCACTGGTTCTCTCTAGGCTGGACTACTGCAACAGCCTCTTTCTAAATCTGCCTGCTTCTACTCTCTGCCCTCTGCAACTTATCCAGAACAGGACTGCGAGACTTGTCCTTGGCCTCAAGCCCAGGGATTGTATCTCTGCAGGACTGAAATCTCTGCACTGCCTCTCAATGGCTGCGAGGATTAAGTTCAAAACTCTTTGCATCGTCCACAAGGCTGTCTGGGGCCTGGGCCCTAAATACCCTCAACTCTTTCTTCCTAAATACCTTCCTTCTCGAGCTCTTCGCTCATCTAGCTCAAACTCCCTCAGGGTTAGTCGCTTCTCCAAGCAACGAGTTGGTGGTAGAACTCTTTCTTCGGCTAGGGCCTCCCCCTCTGGAACAGCCTCCCTGCCTCCCTGAAACTTGAGGAGAATCCTCTTTGGTTCCGGGAAAGCACCTCAAAACCTTTCTCTTTGCTTCTGCTTTTTCTCCTCCTCTCCCTTGCTGACTTCCTGGCTGACACTGAAACTGCACTGGTTACCTGGTCACCCTCTGATCTCGGGCCCAGGTCCCCTCCCCTCCAGTCGCACTCTTGCACTGCCTTCCTGGCAACCACCGCAGTCGGGGACTCTTCTCTGTATCCCTACAGTCCCACTACCAGCACTTGACACCTGATGTCTGCACTTACCCTTGCACTTGCCACCTGTTGGCCGTACTTATACTTATACTTATTGTTTATTTTCTTATCCCATGTACTGCACTGTCCTCTCCCCCTTCCCACCCTGCACTTCTCCCCCTTCCCATGCACTTGCGCGATCTGAATGACACCTGGCCTAGTAGGATCGCTGTATGTCTTTCCTCTGTTACCCCTCCCTTGCCTCGTCGCGCCTTGAAACACTTGTGTATAGGCGCATTATAAATGCCATATCATATCATATCATATGGCATGGCAAGCAAATATAAAATTCGCACCTTACCACCCCCACAGCAACCTCACAGTACAGACCAGGGAGCTTGCACATGTCAGACTTACCTGCACAGAGAAGCAGTAGTACATGTACAGCATCAATCAATTACACCAACATGACTAAAGGTACCGAAATGAAACATGCACCCACCAAAGCAATGCAGAGAAATGGCCAAATTGCCACACAGAACCACATCCCTGCCAGTGCGGCCAGCCCACAATGCCCACCCATCACCACCAGATAGCCATGGAGGGTTCATTGGGAACCCAGCATGCCACATGCACAGTGTAAAGACACAGCCACATGACTGCCACCATGTCCGCAGCACATGTCACCGACAGACACCGTATGTCACATATGGTGCAAGGGAAGAGGGTGCATGTGAAGCACAAACAAAGCATCGTACTAGTGATACTGCATGCACAGACATAGAATAGACATGCTCTGAAATGAAGGCCCATTTGCATGCACAAGTAGTCCATTAACCTGATAGTGTGTAAGTCCGCCCCCACACATTACACAGTGACTAATGCCTTTGCCTCCACACGTGCAGGTGACTCCAGATACCCACAGATGCCCTGGTTAATGACCCCTGTGTGTGATCCACAAACATCTGAAGAGAATGCCTACAACCACATTCAGAGCCGGACCCATGTGTGCATTGAGCACACCTTTGGCCTCTTGTTGGTAGATTTCCGCTGCCTCGACCGTACCGGTGGAGCCCTGAAGTAGGGTCCAAAGAAAGTCGGCAAAATTGTGCTTGTGTGTGCAATGTTGCACAGTAACTGCCTATAGAGGAATGTGCCCCTGCCGCCTGACATGAACATGTCACCCCCAGAGGAAGAGGGTGCAGTGCTTGTGGCTGAGGCAAATGCATGCATTGCCAGAGATGATGTGAGGGATGGGAGAACGGCATTCCAGGGACTGATAGACAATTCCTTTTGACACTTTGACATGGCACAAGCCATGCACCACTGTGTTACACCACCCAATCAATAAACACGACTAAGACACAATCATGAATGTCCTCTCTTTGAAGAATTTTTACTGTTTTGATGGAATTAAGTGCCCCACTGATGCCACCTCCCCATTCCTCCACAAGCTCCCAAGCACACTATCACTCCTCCCACCACCAATACCCCAGCACACTATTACCCTCTCCCCCCTCCCACCAGCAACTCCCCAGCATGGCCAGTGTCCCAGAATCATTCACACTAAGGGCCTTCCACCTCCTGCAGCAGTCCTTACCATCACAGGGTACACTGGCAACTGCTGACACCTTCTGGGCAATGGTGTTCCAGATTGCTGTCCGCCACTGGCCACTGGTTTTCCTCTGCCTGCTTCCGTACAGCTCCTCATAGTGGGTCACCAACTGATCTGTGAGGAACACAAGCTCACTAAAAGTTGGATTTCTCAGGCAATGTTCAGCCCCCTTGCCTCGTAGTTTCTCCTGTGACATATTTGCAGGTTTACAGACCGTATGGCTGCAGGTTGTGGAGACATTCAATGGATTGTGTTTTTCAAAATGGCTGCTGCGATGCTTCCTGTTACGACAATGACGCAATTTCCGCCGGTACTAATAGCGTCGGCGCCAGGGGAGTTGCTAGATCTGGAAAAGACCCGGGGCTACGCTGATGTCAGAACTGTTGAGACTGGGGGCTAGCTAGTCTTTTGGCTGTAGCTCCTGAGATTTTATCCGGGGCTACAGCCAAAATATCAAAATATCAGGGGCTATAGCCCCCTTAGTCCCCCCCTAGCAACGCCCCTGGTCGGCACTTATAGCGCTGGGTTTGCCGGTGGTAGCACTATAAGCGCCGCTGCATTGGCGGTAGCACTTATTCCAGGACAATTACCGCCGGGCGCTGGTAGCATTACCTTCGGTGTTGAGGGCGCGTGCACGTCAGATTGTGATACAGCACTAATTGCGCTGCACAATCCAGCGGTAACGGTATTTGCACCCAGCGGTAATTGTGCCATTTAACTGCCAAACTTGTGATGAGGCACCTAGTCTGCTTAGTGACACAGTTCTATGCTTGTCCATTATTACTTCATCCCATCTACCTCTTGTTTCTCTCGGTGAAGATCCTTCGATACTCTGTCGTTTTGTAACCATCTTTTTTCCTCATTTGTCTGTATAATTCCTCAATCCTTTTCCCTATACCTTCTGCCCATGCTCATCAGCCCATGTCGGTACTCTAGGTATTTCGTGCAGCTACCAGCAGGGATGTTGTGACATTCTCTATTCTTCCCATCGTTCTCACTCTTCAACTGGTATTACACATCTTCTAACGATGTGATCTATTCGGTTCTCCCTTTGTTCTCTGCTCCTTCTCATTTCCTTTTGTTCTTGCTCTTCCCTTCTTCTCATCTCCCTCTTCTCTTCTTCCTCTCACCTTCTCTACAACCTTCTTTCTTTCAATCTCTGTGTTTCTTTTTTCTCACATTTCTTCTTTGCCCCATCTTTTCTCTCTCTCTCTTTTACATGCTCTTCATACCTTCTTTGTTCTTCCTTACGCTTCCTCTCTTTTTCCTTCTCATCTATTCCTCATCGTTCCTTTTCCTTTCTTTCCTTTTCCTCTCTTTCTTCTCTTTCTTTAACTTTGTCGATACGCTTCCTGTGTAAGTAATATTTGTCCTCCCATTCAATCATTCTGTATAACTGTCACTTCACTGCCTTTATCTTTCTCTCCTTTTTGTCTCTTGGTCTCTTCTTCTATTTCTATCAGTCTATCCCTTCTCTTGTTACGCTCCTCATATTTACTATGTCTGCACATATATCCATGTTCTTTAGTCTTCTGTACTATCTTCACTACTGTAAGCGAGGGGAGAAAGAGGAGCTGAGGGCGCTACACCCACCGCTTCATGCTGATTAAGCATCCATTATTTGTTAGGTGGGTCTTCTCTCTCGCTCTGATACATTTTCCATAGCTCTAAAATAGCTAACCGTGTACACAGCATGTAAGTATGTTGTCTTGTGTTGCAGTACTGTTATTGATAGGGAACCCTCTTGAGGCCAAGCATTAACATTTTGTCAGCCGTGCTTCTTACCCATTCAGCATGACATTTCCTAATCTTAGGTGTGTACCTCGGTAATGCTTTGCACAAATGTAGAAGAGGAGTGTCCTCCATGATGACAAGTCGTTTTTAACTTTCAATAGTTACCAGACCTTTTATTCTATTACTTTAATTAATTATATCACAACAATCAATTCGGGCAAGCACCATCAATTGCCGCCCATTTCCCCAAAAATGATTCTTAAATCAAATTCCCAAGCCTAAACAATAATATTCCCATGGATCCTTTGTTACATTTCCATTGATTCTTACTGTCTTGCAGTTTTATTATTGACAATTTAAGAATCGTATTTTGCTATATTTTTCCTCAACTGTTACCCTCCTTAGATTGGCACAAGTCACTTGTTTTTAGGGTCTGATAAACAAACAAATTATTACCATTGTTCTAGATTATCTGTTTATAACCACGTTATCACAATTACACTAACATATTAATAAACCCAACCAAATGTGCCCAGCAAATTCTATGATCGTCTTTCTTTACTTTCTCTAGTAAAAGTATCTCATCTCCATGTTACTCCATTTTGGAGTGTGAAACACATCCATCATATCTGCCTTGCCTCAGGAATCCCTAAAAATAACTTGTAGTGTGATGTGTTCCCTTCTATCTCCTTGAGAATAGGTATCGAGGCAATCTTTGCTTAAATTGATCCCATTCCGTTTCCCCACTATATATATTTACACCTGCAATACAATCCCTCCGCTTTTATTTGCCACTTTCAATGTTCTACTTACATCCGTTGCTCAGTTCCAGCCCTTTGGTATCAACTCTTCCCCAATTTACCACTTCGCCATCAGTCCACAGGACGCCCATGTGGACCGGACAGGAATTTCTTCAAAGAGGCACCTGCCGACTGTCTAATTTTACATGTGTGATTTCTCTGCTCTCCACAGGAAACTCTGCGATCTCCTGGCTAATGGTGGAAGAAGTCAAGAATCCGAGAGTCTGAATCCAAACCATCCACACTGCTACCAAAATTTTCAGTAGCACCTGGAACGTTCCAAGTGCCAAATAGGATTACCAAATAGGATTACCAAATGAACCCCACCAGCTGCCCGGGAGAACTCCCAGAACATAGAGCCCAGTGCCAGGGGAAATCCTCTATTGGCTTTAGGTTTCCAAGATGACTACAGAAGAAATTCACAATATTCTTTGAACTATGCACCCCACTAGTTGCCCGGGAGAACTCCTCCCTTCCAAGATTATATTGGAACATAAGGAAATTCTTGCTCTGTTTCTCTGTAGGTTTGTTAACGCATCTTTTCGAACAGGTGTTATCCCGCAGTCTATAAAAGATGTAGCGGTTACCCCACTGTTAAAGAAGGCAGGTTTAGACCCCAATGACGCTGCAAATCTTAGACCCATTACTAATACCCTCTTTTTCCTGAAACTGATTGATAAAGTTGCTACGGTACAACTACAGACTCATATTTCAGGTGCAGGCATTCTACATAAAAAGCAATCTGGTTTCCATAGCTTTCACGGCACTGAGAGTGCATTACTGGATCCACAGACGCATATGCTATCTGAGCTAGAGTTGAGTAAATCGGTGCTGCTGGTATTGTTGGATTTATTGGCGGCTTTCGATTTGCTCGATCACAAGATTTTGCTAGATCGGATGGCTACTATAGGGGGTCTTTCAGTAGAGGCGGTTAAATGTCTAAAGTCCTTTCTTGAGGGACGTCACTCAAGAGTTCACTGGGGTGAAAACGCCTCTGAAACTGAAATCACTACTTGTGGAGTCCCTCCGGGGGCCATGTATTTCTCCCCTACTTTTTAATATATATATATTATACCCCTTAGCATGGATTTTGATAATCTGGGTCTCTTATTCTGCAACTATGCAGATGATTTTCAGCTGGCACTCAAGATCAGTGGGAATCACAAAAAAAATGATCAGAGAAAGCTGGATCTGGCCTATCAGACCATCAAGGGTTGGATGACCACAAATTGGTTATGCCTTAATGCAGCAAAGACTGAACTCATGATCAATGGGTCTCGGCATTCTAGAGACAGGCAGAGTCTGACCTTAGGTACTTACTTGGAGTCCAGCCTAGATAGCAGTGCCCATGTTGAGGCAATAGTGAAAAACACTAATTACCAGCTTAAAGTGTTACAACAAGTTACCCCTTCGGTTTCATAGGAAAACCGTGTGAAGCTGGTTAGAGCTGTGATACTTCCACGGGTGGACTACTGTAATGCTCTTCTAGGTGTCTTCTAGGTGGGGCAAACAAAGGAGACGTTCAGAAATTGCAAAAAGTACAGAATGCCGCAGTACGCATTATATACCAGATGAACAGTGCTGAACCCACTTCTGCGGTGCAGAGGGATCTGCATTGGCTGCCCATTTCAGCAAGGATCCAGTTTAAGTTGTTGACCATCTGTCATAGATGTGTCTTTGGAAATGCCCTGACATATCTTAAGGATAGGTTGAACGTCTATCGTCCTAAAAGAAACCTTCGATCCGCCTGCTTTCTAGAAGTTGATCGCATAAAAAGAGCCTGTGGAAAATGGCCATACTTTCCATGCCTTATTAGCACGGGCTTGGAACGCCTTACCGGAATATCTGCGTAAGGAAGAAAACCACCTGGTTTTCAGGAAATTGTTGAATACCACATTGTTTGAGTAACACTGAGAACCTCGTTGTCTTACTCATTCTGTTAAGGGCGCCTGGATGCCTTCGGGCTTTGGCGCGATACAAATTCATTAACATAAAGTGACATAAATGATCTCAGGCCCAAATAACCAGACAGACTCAAAGAATATGGCAAAATACTACTTTATTATCAGTTCAATAAAGTAGGGAAACCTAGCAAACAAACAGATTGTAGCTCACACACTCAACACAACTAAATTACGCATAAGGTTTTAAACCTCGATATATGTCAGCTATGACATCATTCTTTGTGGCAAACAGTAAAAACCTACCAGGTGGAGGTATTGGTTAAGGGAACATATATACCTATAGTTTATATGAGTGCTAGTATCATCATTGGTTGCCCCTTACCTGGTAGGCAAGCCTTACACTACCTCTCACTATGTAAAATAGATAATATCATGACAACAGAAGCGGATAGGCTTTTGCAACAATGTATGGCCCACCATTACATAGGCCCTCATGATTGGTTGGCACTTTCTTCCAACCTTGTACATTTGGCTCATTAGCAGCACGTAAACAATGAAACCCAGGGGCAAGGGAACATCAGACAACTGTCTTCCTTAGCTAATTAGCCTACCATCTCTCATCTCTCATCTCAGATGGGGAGCAGGTGCAAGTGGATCTAGGTCACCTGGCCTAAGCCCCGCCCACCAGCCAATCACTTTACACTGTTGGTGCCTTCTTGGTTGTCACTCTTTTCCCCTACTTAAGTAGCCCTCTAGCCTCTTTTCCTTTGCAAATGGGGAGCAAGTGCAAGTGGATTTAGGTCACCTGGCCTAAGCACCACCCACCTTATTAGCCCTGCCTCTTCCTTTCTGCTCTTAACTCTTAGAAGAATCCAAAGTGAAGGGCCGACCAAGAAAAGGGCAATTCCTGTTTTGACCTGTTCGGACCAGGAGGATCCAGGGCCCGAACCCCTGCTCAGAGGGTAGGTAAGCATGCACCAAGATGTGTTTTCTCCCCATCCCCACCATCATCAGGCAATGCCAACGTCAACTTCTCCGGTGCTGGGGTGAGGACAGGTGCTCCATGGCACAGTAAGTTGTACATTTATAAACGTTTTATTCTCACCTGCTGTGCGTGTGTGCCCTCTCCCACCTCCCTTTGTCCCAGTTGCTTGCTGTTTGTTGGCCCTCCCCCCCGCCTCCGTTCCGCCCACCACACCCCCATTAGTTGGCGGGCCCTTTAAATCGGCCAACCAAGGTACCCCCTGCCGTGGCACCTACCTCGGCCAAGGACCAGAGGCTAAGGAAAGCTCCAGTGGTGCCTGCCGGTGTCCGCCGTGGTTGCACCTATCCTGCAGCATTGACCTGCTGCGACTGATCAGGTAAGTCGAATCTGGGTGTGTTTTATTGTGCTGTGCTCCAAAACTTAGCCTTTTTCTCCTTCTAGGAAAGTCAAATCTGGGTGTTTTGTATTGTGCTGTGCTTGAAGACTTAGCCTTTTCCCCTGCTAGGAAAGTCGAATCTGGGTGTGTTATATTGTGCTGTTCTCAAAAACATAGCCTTTTTTCACGTTTTTGGGAAAGTCAAGTCTGTCTGTGTTGTATTGTACTGTATTGTGCTGTGCTCAAATACTTAGCCCACAACTTGGCACGCACAACTTGGCCATGTGAGCTTCCCTGCTTCTATAGCCGCTTGCGCACCCTCGCTTTATCGGTCCCTAAATCCTGTTTTATTCCCCCCTGCGTTTCCCCTCCTTCCTCTCGCTTCTCAGCCCTTCCCTCTTTGATCTACTGTGTATTATACTGACACTGTCTCGTGCTCTACTGTTTTTCTGGCATTACTTTGCATTGCCTGCATTCTTCTTCTAGGTTCCGATTGTGTTCTGTGTCTTGTTGACTGTATTGACTGTGTTGCTTGGGCTCAGGATGCGTATCTGGTGTATGCCGGACTAGATTCTCTTTTGGACGCACGTAGTACGTCCTATTTTCTGAGCGAGCGCGGTATGACTTGCGATCCTACAGCCTGTAGTCCAATTGAATAGTCAAATCGATGTACTCCACACATCCCACAGGAGGGTTAACCACCTGCGCCAGAACGTCCTTTAGTTCTCCCCACAGGCCCCTGTAAAACAACGTTGTCGGTTTCTCCTCCGGCCAATTCGTCTCAGCGAACAGTCGATTGAAAGTAGCCCATAGGCCAACAAGTCCTGGCTACCTTGACGTAGAGACAACAGTTTGTTGTCCAAGGCCTGTCCTTGGGTGTGGCGAGCAAAGAACTTCTCGAGTTCCTGCTGAAAGCCAGGAAAAGTGCATAGCAACAGGTCGTCTCTGTTTACTAGTGGAATTGACCAACCCCCTGCATGTCCTCCCAGGTACCACAGCACAAAGGCCTTTTGAGTGGTCATCTTGAGGCACCCAGGAAGTGCTTATTTCCCAATGGAATGAGTTGTCTGTGACTGCAAGAGGTGCCAGGAACCCCACACAAGCACCCATTTAGCCCCCATGTGCATGTTCTGAAGACTCCTGATACCAAGGGAAGGGAATACCCTGACAGCAGTGCAGTGCCCATGACATCAGGATGTCCCTTTTGAGTTTCTTCCTGCCAGACTTAGTGAGAGGGATAGGATAGTCGATAGAAAAGTAGTTAGAAAAGATAGGTGAGACAGGGACTACTATAGAGGGTTTGGAGAGGAAAGATGGGGAGGTAGGGAGAGAGGAGCCCAAGCAGGGATGGAGGAGGGGAGGTTGTGAATGGGGGGGGCAGACAGGAGCGAGGCACAGGGGGGGGACACGAAGGGAAGGGGGCACAACATAAAACAAAAACCATGGACCTACAAATCAGATGCAGTATAGAACCATCAGAAAGAAAAGAGCAGAACAGGGAACCTATGAGTAGAGAATGCAGATGTAGTACAGAACCAAGGCAAAGCACAAAGCACAACAGGGAACCTGGAAGTAAGCAGATGTGATACAGGACCAAAAGCAAGACACAGAGGTCAGCAGGGAATCTAGAAGTGAAGAATTCAGCCAATTGCAATGTGATGCCACAAACCGTGGATAGCAACACAATATCAAGAACCGTAGGGAGCAAACACAAAGTCAATACAGTCAACAAGACACAGGACACAGAGGAGGTCACCTTGCTTTGCCAGGATGGACACAGAGAGAGGATATCATTCGACCTCATCGCAGCCCCACAGTTCCAGATCATTCTTGGCATTCCCTGGCTAGAAGCGCACAATCTGCACATTCACATGCGTACTAGGACCTTGACTTTTGCTGACGGGTGTAAGCAGCAATGTTATGGAATAAAAGATGCCCCGGGAAGTCCGATTCAGACCATCCAAAAGGTCAGAACAACCTTGTGGTTGGTGGGTGTACTGCCGATGAATACCAGGAGTTTCTGGACGTTTTCCCTAAGGAACAGTCTAATACATTTCTGCTGCATCGCCCATACGATTGCCAGATCAACCTGATACCAGGGTCTTAAGTCCCGTGCAGTCGAATCTACGCATTGACGGAAAAGGAGAACGTCCATCTGAAGACCTATCTGGACCAGTACCTTGCAAACTAATTTATCTGACCTTCGAAATCCCCAGCAGCCTCTCCCTTCTTCTTCATGCCGAAGAAGGAAGGGGACCTAAGAACTTGTATAGATTATTGTGCGCTAAACCAGGTCATGGTTAAGAACAGATGCCCACTTCTGCTGATTCCAGTTCTCCTAGACCAAGTCAAGCAGGCTCAGATTTTAATCAAGTTAGACCTCAAAGGGGAGCATACTATCTAGTACGAGTAGAAGGTGACAAGTGGAATACTGCCTTGCACACCAGGTACGGCCTCTACGAGTATCAAGTAATGCCTTTTGGGCTGTGCAATGCGCCTGCGGCATTCCAATACTTCATGAACGATGTATTACGGGAACTGTTGGACGTATGTGCTGTGGTGTAGATTGACGATATCCTAATCTACTCAGCCACAGTCCAAGAACATATATCACATGTACGCACCATCCTCCTCAAGCTGCAAGAAAACCATTTGTACGCTAAACTTCAGAAGTGCTCCTTTCATGTCACGGAAGTCAAGTTTCTGGGGTTTGTGCTGTCACCACTAGGCATAAAGATGGACAACCGGAAGGTAGAAGCAATCCTCAGCTGGCCCTCACCCACATCGATGAAAGGGATCTAGAGCTTTCTCAGATTCGCAAATTTCTATAGACGATTTGTGCCCGGCTTTTCACAATTGGTGCACCCAATCACATTTCTGCTGCGAAAACGCTGAAAGTTTGATTGGACAATAGAGGCGGAAGAGGCGTTCCAAGAACTAAAAGACAAATTCACCTTGGCCCCTGTCCTACAACACCTGCAACCAAATCTCCTGTATGTGGTAGAGACTGACGCATCCACTGTTGCGATGGGACCTGTGCTGTCACAACGGAATCCGGACACCGGTCAACTGCACACAGTGGCCTTCTGGTCGAAGAAGTTTTCCCCAGCAGAGTTAAATTATGCGGTCACTGATAAGGAATTGGTGGCTATTAAGGATGCCCTCAAGGAGTGGAGGCACTATTTATTAGGGGCTAGACACACCATCACGATCATCACCGACCACCAGAACTTGCAGAACCTGCACTCTGCAAAGGCTCAGTCGCCCTGGCAACTCCGCTGGGCTCTGTTCCTCGCTGAGTTTGATTTCATCATCACTTATCGGCTCAGAGTACACAACAGCAAAGCAGATGCATTGTCTTGCATTGGTAAAGGCGACGATGCATATGTCATCCCTGATCCAGTGGATATCATCCCTGGTAACATATTTCTTGGGGTACTAGGAACTGCGGGCTCCCCTTTGGAGGATTTAAAAGAAGAAGTAAGAAACAGCCTGTTGACAATGGAAGTACAAGCATGGGAAAAGAAAGGACCCCGATGCTCCTTTCAAGACAACCTGCCATATTATCAAGGGCGCCTGTACCTCCCAACACCCACCTTACAGGAACAAGTGGTTACCGATTACCACAGCTCTCCATTGGAAGGTTAACCTGGAGAGACAAAGATCATGGAAAAGATTAAGCGGTCATACTGGTGGCCAACCTGGCGTAAGGACGTCACCAATTTTGTTCGATCCTGCGGGATCTGCGCACAGAACAAGGCTCAAAGTCAGAAACCGGCAGGCCTCCGACAGCCTTTAGCCATCCCACCCTCACCTTGGCACACCATCTCCATGGATTTTATCAAAGACTTGCCTCCTTGGGCTGGTTTTCAACATCATATTGGTTGTATTCGACCTGTTTTCCAGGATGGTTCATTTTGTGGCCTTGAAGGGGATTCCAACAGCACCCACTCTGGCTCAGGTCTTCCTAGAAAGCATTATGAAGCTTCACGGTTTTCCATCTGTGGTGGTGTCTGACAGAGGCAGTCAGTTTGTATCATAATTCTGGAGAAACTGCTGCAACCTGGCAAAAGTAGAAGTGCATCTTTCCACCAGTCATCACCCTCAAACGGATGGGCAGACGGAATGAACCAACCAGACACTAGAACAATACCTCTGCTGCCTCCTTCATCAAACAGAGCCGGCTTGGGTGGATATACTGTGGATGGCAGAGTACGCATATAACAACTCAGTGCACTCATCCACGGGGCTCAGCCCCTTTTACACACTATAAGGTCGACACCCACGGACCTCTGTATATGATCCACCTGAAGCTTTACAAATGCCTGCAGTCAAGATGCTACACAAAAGCTTCTCTCAAGCAATGAAAAAGGCCACAACACATTTGACAGCGGCCAGAGAGACTCAAAAAAGCTTTGCTGACCATCACTGCCAGGAAGACCCGAAGTATCAAGTAGGTGCTACAGTATGGTTAGCCTCCAGGCACATTGCTCTGAAAGGGCCTAGGGAAATTTCATCCTACATTTTTAGGGCCATTCACCATTGAAGAAGTGATTAATCCTGTGGCCATGAAACTAGCTCTTCCATTCCATATATGAATACACCCAGTCTTCCATGTCTCCATACTAAAGCCTGTTCAACCAGGAACTCGGTTACAGACACCGCTGGCTCCTGTACATGTAGCAAATGAACCGGAGTACGAAGTAAGGGACATATTGGACGCCAAGACAGTCAGAATGAAATTATATTACTTAGTAGACTGGAAGGGGTATGGGCCACAAGACAGAACATAGGAACCCAGCAATAACATCCACGCCCCTTGATTACTCAAAAAGTTCATCAGAACCATCCAACCAAGCCTGGGTCCAGAAACTCTTAGGATGGACCTTGGGGGGGAAGACTGACATGGTCACTGCACTGCTGTCAAGGCATTCCCTTCCTTTGGGTATCAGGAGTCTTCAGAACATGCATATGGGGGCTGAATGGGTGCTTGTGTGGCATTCCTGGCACCTCTTGCAGTCACAGACAACTCATTCCATTGGGAAATAAGCACTTCTTGGGTCCCTCAAGATGGCCACTCAAAAGGCCTTTGGTGTAGTTAAGAAAAGCTCTAGTCTCTGAACGTGGGTGCCTATTTAAGTCACGCCCAGAAACCAGTCCATGCTTCGCATAGTTTCTGTTTCAACAGCTACACAATTACCGCAGCTCCATCCTGACCTGCAAAGAACAAGGCAGTTGGAACAGTACAACACTTGCAACCTAAAGTAAAACAGACTTGAATTCAACTTACCAGCCTCATGGAGGCACTGCTGAGATCTGTTTGAGGTCTACCTAACCTGATGACATTACTACAAGGCCTCTTGCAACGAGGCAACCCAGCAGCGCGGCCCCATCTGCCGTTGCCCCCTTTTGAGGACTACAGGACCATCGCGGAGCAGAGGAGAGGGTGGAGTCAAAGATGACACCAAGGTTCTCCTTGGTGTCATCTTTGACTCCACCCTCTCCTTCTCTCCTCACATCTCTGATGTCTCTGAGAAGTCAAACTATTAGCTGCACCTCCTCAGAGGTATTCTTCCTTTTCTCACTTTCCCCCAGAAGCTCATTGTCTGCAGAGCTCTGGTCCTCTCTAGGCTGGACTATTGCAACAGCCTCTTTGTAAATCTGCCTGCCTCTACTCCTCGACCTTTACAACGTATCCAGAACAGGACTGCGAGACTTGTGCTTGGTCTCAAGCCCAGGGATCGTATCTCTCCAGCTCTGAAATCTCTTTACTGGCTCCCCATGGCTGCAAGGATCAACTTCAAGACCCTCTGCATCACCCACAACACTTTCTGGGGCCTGGGTCTGCACTACCTCCCACGTTTTCTTCCAAAACATCTTCCTTCTCAAGCTCTTTCCTCATGCACCTCCAACTCTCTGAGGGTCAGACGCTTCTCCAAGCAGAGAGTTGAAGGCCGATCTATCTCCTCGGCTGGTGCCTCCCTCTGGAACAGCCTCCCTGCCTCTCTCAATCTTGAGCAGAACCACCTCCAGTTCTGGTAGCAACTCAAGACCTTCCTCTTCGCTTCCACTTTCTCTCTTCCTCTCCCCTGCTGATGCACCTGACTGCTCCGCGCACTGGTCTTTGTCACCCTTTGGACTCTGCTCCAGACTCCTGCATGTCCAGTTGCCTCTGCACTGCCTCCGGGCTCCCCAGCACTTAAGGGTCTGTATCTGCAACCCTACAGTCCCTTCTTTCTGCACTTATGAGCCACCCGCTGGCTGCACTTGTTATTTAACTGCACTTCCCCATTCCCCTCCCCCCTGACACTTCTCCCCTTCCCTCCCCCCTGGCACTTCTCCCCTTCCCTCTTCCAGCACTTGCGTGATCTGAATGACACAACGCCTGGTAAAATTGTTATTTTGTCCTCCCTTTGTTTCCGCTCCTTGTCTTGTCACATGTAGAAACACTTGTGTACAGGTGCGTTATAAATGCCACATCATATGTCATATATCAGGCTTCTTCTCTGTAGTTGACCTTGCTTACTGTTCGCTTCCTTGGAACTTTAAAGGGAGTGAAGGTACATTGCTATCTTCGTCTGGAGCATTATGAATAGGTCTTGTCTTCTGGTGTTCTATCACGTGTGAGGAGGCCATGATTTTGTCCATTCTGTCCTTTTGTTTAGGGCTATTTGATTCAATTATGTTGGGTGCTATTACTCTCTTTGGACTCTGGAGACCTGGTTGCTTTGTCTTGCATGTGCTTTCTGCATCTTTGATTGTACAATACTTGGCACTCACAAATATTCACTCCTTTTCTTAATCTAGAAGAAATATGTCTTACGTACTTGGCTTATCCTCTTCAACTCTTTTTGTGCCTTGCAGTTGCTTCTTGCTGCAGCGTCCTTGATTCTGAGCTTCTACATTGTCTAATCTACCTTGTGTTTCTATGTATATACATCTACAACATTTCTTAGCACTTATCTTCTAAGTGGACATGGTTTTCTTCACATTCGAATATATATTTACTTTGTCACTTTAGTCACATCTTCATTCTCTGGATATCCATACATCAGGTTTAGTGCGCCCACTGATCTTCTCTTCTTCATGGTGTCACCTCACACCTGTCTGAATTTATTAATAGTTCTTCTATGTCCAGTGGTGTCGGCAGGCTCATGTCTACCGCATCAGTTCGAGGATACATTCGATACGGTGGTCTGAGTGCATAGCGTCTCTCATATTTTCGATGTGGTATTGGGATGATACCAGGCGTCATGCACAGTGTTCTCTTACTGTTCTTCCAATACGACAGAGGTGAGGGGTTGAGCTCTCTAAATGACATGTACATCTGCCTCTCTACAATGCTGACCGAGAAAGAGGGGTTTGGGAAAAGGGGATAGGATGGGTGGACCAGTAAACTGCTAAATCAAATCCAAAAAAATAAATAAATGAACCTGCTGCACACACCATCATTTTAATTGTGCCCTGCACCTTGATGCTGAGATACTACAGACAGCTTAGTTTGTCCAGTGTCATGCGTGAGCAGCCCATCAAGTCCAGGCTTCCTATTTTCATTGCAGTATTGCACCCATAGTTGTGGACATATAGTGGAAAAAGCAGACATTGCAGGTGCAAAAATGAACGTAAGTAGGTAATGGTGAGAAAGCAACAACAAGTCTTAGGAGGGGAACTGGGTTTTTCACTCAGCTGCCAGGGATGGATAGGGCTATCAGATGTCTTGGGGCCACTTAGTAATGTTTAAAGCTTTGTTGGAATGTAGTCCCTTCTATGTAGCTCTGGCAGTCCATCGAAGGTGAAGTGACAGATGCTCCACCAGTCCCTGCCTCCAGGCACACGTCACCAAACGCATCTGCTACGTGTTGATCTAAATTGGGAACATTAAAATTACACTTTTGTGGAAGATGGCAAAATGTCATGAGCTTAAAAAAATCAGGAATAGCAGGAACGCTCAGATCTGCCATTTGACAATACAGTAATTCTCGTTCAGCAGTTTTCCAGAAATGAGTTGAACTAAAGGAATGAGGTTAGATGACATCCGTGAGCAGTAGATTGCCAACATTAGTGGACTTTAAAAGGGTCTTACTCAGATGTTTTGTGTAGACGATTATTATGCAGTGAAACTACCACGTGATATCACTTCCCCACATTACTACTAGAATATCATGATGTTGGTATTTCTTTTGTATTTGTTTGCAGGGGTCGGGTGGTGTTGAGCACTACCAGGCACCAAAAGGCATCATGGTGCTCAGGGGCGTTGCTAGGGGGGGCTAAGGGGGCTGTAGCCCCTGATCTTTTGGTTGTAGCCCCGGATAGAATCTCAGGAGCTACAGCCAAAAGGCTAGCTAGCCCCCAGTCCCGACAGTTCCGACAGCAGCTTAGCCCCGGGTCTTTTCCAGATCTAGCAACTCCCCTGATGGTGCTATAGACACATTGTGAGAAACATACACAACTATGCTCAACTGACATCGGAGCAAGGAAGAGCATTCTCTGAAAAGAAGTATCCCAACCAATGCTGAGGTATCAGATTACAGGTTGAATAAAAGGGTTTTAAGTTTTTGCTTCCGGAAAGATAAGATGTTTTAATAATGTTTAGATCTTGGTGTAAGGAAAAGATGGGATTTGAAAGGGACACAATGAATGAAGTCTAAGTTGTCTAATTGGTTGATAACTTTTAAGTCTTGCGGAGAAAGGGATCTTCCATAAGCAGCTTTGTGTAGACAATGCATACATTTTAAAACGACCCTCTCTGTGATAGGGATCCAGCGCAAAAACCTTGGTCCTGGTGAGATAATGTCGACCCTATTGAGTCTGAGTGCAGATGCATTCTTCACCCTCTGTAATCTGTTCAATCAATTGTAGGGCAAACCTAAATAAATACTATTGCTGAAATCCAATCACAGTGATACAAATGCATGCATGAGAGTAACCTTCTTATCAGATGAGAAAGAAGCAAGCAGATGTTTAAGCTTTTTCAACTGAAAAATAATCGGGGATTAACTACTGAATAAACTTGCTGTTTTAGTGTCGGTTCTGAATCTAGTAGGATCCCCAGATTCTTCATGGATGGTGAGGCTTCTGGGCAGAACCCAAAAAGAGCAGATCAGAAGTAAGTATTGCACATATTTAGTTTAGCATTTATAGCCAAAACCTGGTCTTTCTGGGACTAACCTTCAACCTTGGCCTCAGGCCCATGTACCATATCTCTCCAGCCCTGAAATCTCTCCACTGGCTCCCTGTAGCTGCAAGGATCAAGTTCAAGACCCTCTGCATCGTCCACAAGGCTTTCTGGGGCTGATGCCTGCACTACATCTAACTCTCTCTTCCTAAAGACCTTCCTTCTCCAGCCCTTCGCTCAGCCACCTCCAACTCTCTGAGGGGCCGACGCTTCTCTAGGCAGAGAGTGTGTGGTTGATCTCTCTCCTCTGCAGGTGCCTCCCTCTGGAATGGCCTCCCTGCCCCCCTCAAACTTGAGCCAGACCACCTGAAGTTCCAGAAGCAGCTCAAGACCTTCCTTTTTGTTTTCTTTCTCTCTCTCTCTCTCTCTCTCTCTCTCTCTCTCTCTCTCTCTCTCCCCTCTGCTGACCGACCTGTCTGCTGCACCGACTGGCTGCCTGGCTACCCTCAGAGTCTCACCGGTACCATGCTCCCCATGACCAGTAGCCCCTGCACTGCCTCTGGGCCAACCACACACTTATGAGTTGTATCTGGAACCCTACAGTTCCCTGCCTCCTTGCACTTACCCAGAGCCGTGATGCCCGGGCTGCACTTACTCGGAGCATTGCTGCCCTGATTGCACTTCCCTGTCCCCTTCCCGTGGCACCCACCCCCCTGCACTTTTGCATATCGTACTTACATGATCTGAATGACACAAGGACTGGTAAGATCGGTGTTTTCCTCTGTCTTCCCTCCTTTGTCTTGTCGCACCTAGAAACACTTGTGTACAGGCACATTATAAATGACTTATCATATTGTAACATATTGGAGCACATCCTTTTTTAATGGAGACCAAGCTGTGTTTAGTATGTTCACAACCAATCCTCTGCTTCCTAATAATTTTACATAGATGTGAATACTGTAAGCATACTTTAAAAAACAAGGCACGTTGACAAATGACATTCAAAAGAGGACCCCTGTATATAGTGAATAAAAATAGGGACTGTGCCAACCCCTGCGGAACACTGCAAGACAGTGGTCTGGGACTATATCTACAATTGTTAACCTTTACCAATTGTGACTTATGGAATAAAAAGGATTCAATCCACTGCAAAACAGTTCCTCTAAATTCATGGAGTGGCAGACTGTCAAGGGTTTTGACCCATGTTGAATTATCAGACTGGGTGGATGTGGGGATGAGCTGTCGTCGCCCATCATTCTATCCCAGAACAAAACTAAATCAATAGACTGGGTAGATGTGGGGATGAGCTGTGGCCGCCCATCATTCTATCCCAGAACAAAACTAAATCAATAGATTGGGTAGATGTGGGGATTGAGCTGTCGCCGCCCATCATTCTATCCCAGAACCAGGAGAACCACGCAGTTTTGCACACACCAAAATGCTCGCCTAACCTGCCACTCACCAGTGCAAGCGTGATGGACCGGAAGCACCAGGGGTGAAAGGTGGTGCCAAAGGAAAAATAGCAGTGCCTGTTAGATCAAAAGTGCCTTGAAATCACTGCTGTTTCTCTGAAGTGCAAGCTCAAAATGTCCATTTCAATTTGTTCAAAATCCGTTTTAATTGATGTCAACAAGTTGCTAAAATCATGGGCACAAGACCACTCTAAAGATTCAACCTTCTTGTGGGGGGTTCCACATCACCACTCTACTGTAAGGATGCCCATCAAAACAATGGCAGCAAGGATTAGAGCTGTCAAGCAAAATCCTCCTGTCAAATTCAAGACAACTCCTAAAACAATGGGTGCAGTACCAGCTTAGGACACAAGCCGGCGCTAGCGGTCTAAACTCTGACAGTAGAACTTTACTTCAGGAGTTGCCAGCCTCCTGAGACAGCTGGAAAGTTCAAAGCCTTTTTGGTTAATTAAGAATTTAAACACCTGCTGTTCCCTGAAGACAGGCTGATTCAATTAACATTGCAAGAGGCTGGGAAACCTTCTCACCTCAGAATTACACACAAGAAGCCAGGAGATCACATGGACATGCTAACCAAACGCAGAGTGGCCCCCTGGCCTGCTGACCTCAGCCGACACAATAGACTCTTTCAATTGAACGGAGTATGCTGATTTGAGTGTTGACTGTAAACAGAGCTCTGCCTGGAAGAAGAGACATGTGATCCCTGACTCCCAAGTTTCTGGGGGCGGACCCAGACACTTTTTGTGAATTGAAGGCAAATATATGTTTTATAAAAACACTGATAACTAATTGTAACCAGATGACAGAAATGTACAACTTTGGGATCTTTAAATTGACACATTCACTCCCAGTTCAAAACTAGGCTGGTCGCTCTGTGATGTTCTGAGCCAAAACCCCGCTAATTATTAATACTACAGACACTGTGTTTATGCTAGAGGCCTAGTAAATTAATGGAATATGGGTAGAAAGGCGGTGTACATGTGTGCCATTTTTGGTAAACGTCTGATATTTGTAAATCAACGAAAAACGAAAATAAGTTGTCATTTTTTAATGCAAGCCCCCAGGAAGATCAGAGTTGGGCCAGAATGTATCTTAAGTAATCTGTAATATGTACATGTAATGTCAAACAGCTGTGTATCTGGGAAATATGTGTAGTTATGAAAAATTATTTCTAAGGTAAAAGCAAAGGGGCATTTCTTCAATAGATCGTAAATGGCTGACATCACTCTGATACACTATCCTTTCTCAAATCAGGGACCAAAGAATCCTTTGACCTATCAAATCTTGAGAGGGTTGGGCATGCAGAATTAGCCAACCCACCCACTTTCTAAACACATAAAAAGAGCCACTGGAAGCCAGATAGGACTTTCTTTTTCACTTTCTGCGGAGCATTTTGACAGACAACTTCACATCCAGACTTCAGACTTCAAATCCATCAATCTCCAGAGACCAGAAATTAACTCTAGAACTTGTAGCAGAGAGGCCTGAATCCACAAGCTGAATTCTTTTTCAGCAGGCCTCCAAATCATTTGCAAACTATTCAACAGCCGGGCGAGCTGTTTGAATTTTTGCCAAGAACTTTTGCCAGAACCAGAGACCCAGAAGGCAGAATTATCCAGAGAGACCAGACCCAGACCAGATCGCTGTGCAGTGCTGAGAGCTAACCCAGATCGCTGTGCGCTGAACCAGTACCAGAGAACCGCAGCCAATCCTGACCCGATCCGTGACGAAGTCGCATTCCTGTGCAACATATACTGTGAGTACTCAGCCAGGACTGTGCAAAACCAATCTCTTAGTTTAAAATAATCAAATTCAAACTATTTTAACCTATTGAGAACTGCATCATAGAAATCGTGTCCCTTCCTTTCGATTCAAAGCTGAAAAATTGCCTCTGTCATTCTGAGCTTTACTTTTATTTTGAGAATCTACCTTCACAAAATCGGCCGTATCTCGTGAACCATTTGTCCTACTAACGAAATGTAACTTTCTGGGCTTTCCAACGAACCCAGAACCGACTTTCTACTCCTTATACTTCCTCCGTAATTGCGCTCGACGCATGCAACTAAATTGCTGCGATTTGACATTTTGCTTCATTTCAGCCACGTGTAAAAATATTTGTCTTTTGTTTCCTTTGCTGAAAATTCGTTTGCAACCTGACTATCATTCATAGAGCATTGCTAAAGTGATCCTGAACTAATTTAAAGTAGCTATCACTCACCCTGAACCTCCTAAAGGGAATTAAAAGCAATTTGAGTATATTTTCACTTCATTGCCACCACCTTTAAAAGGATTTTGCCTGTGTTTAAATCATCCCTGTTGATCTAAGCTTGCTATGGGGGAACTGAATTAGGATTGTACTGTGATTGTATTCCTGAAGAATGTGTGTGTCACTTCCACCTCCTTACATTGCATAGAGGGGGGTGAATTGCCAAAAGGGGAAAAGTGATTATATTATGTTTTGCTGAAGTCATATCAAATTATTTCTGTGTTGCATTCTGTCCCACCTTGCATTTCCTTGAACCATATAAAGCATTCTCTGCTACCTTAGTCCTCTGTTCCTAGTCATAAGTCACCAGAACTGTGCTATTGTAGGATTACCTATTGGTGATTACTGCTCATATTCACAATTGTGGTATCAATTATTAATTTATTATAAAAGTGTGATATATATATATTGTTTAATTCTCAAATAAACCTTTTAAATTTGCAAAACAAACTTACTTCTTGGCTCAGTGGGGTCAGGGGGATTCTAAGAGAGGGGTGTTATATAAGGGTTGTCATCCAGAGTACACGAACTGGACATAAAAATATATAAATAAGGGCTTCCCTTGAGCAATTCCAGACAAGGCACTGACTTAGTGGGACTGCTTGATTGGAGTCATTAACAAGACGCAACAGTAGGATGTGATGGTTGATGGTGTTGGATGCTCCACACAAATCAAATGGAATTAGCGCACCCCCATCACCACCATCCACCTCCTCTCTCAGTTTATCTAGCATGCAAGTTGTCAACACTTCTGTGCTATGGTAAAGGTCTGAAGCTCGCCTGATCAGGATCAGGCAGACCAGATTGTTCTTCAAAGGCGTGGAGTTCTGATAAATCTATCTGTTATATCTCCCTTGCCAGAGAAAGAAGCTCGGAGATAACTCTGTAATCACAGGGATCAGCAATGCTTTTTATGAGAGGCCGGAATACTGTCTTTCTCCAAATGTCTAATCTATACTGAGGTAAGAGATGCAAATAATGTATTTTGGTGCAAAATAAAATGAAGATCTCTTTAGCAACTATGGGTGGGAGAACGTCAGGTGGCATCCCGGAGCATTTGGGACTTACTATAATTGATTCTGCACCCGTGACGGCAAGAATTTCTTTAAAACTGGTGAATCCTTAAAAGGCTCTGCAATAGATTATTGTGAAGTCATGTTTGTTCAAATGAAAGTTGTTGGGTATCTTGTTCCTTAAGTTTTGAATTTTATTTAAGAAATAACTGGACAAAATTTCCTCCAGATCTAGAGAGTGACAATGTTTGACCTTAATCCTTGGGGGCGGTGGGGCCTAGATTGTTTACAGCTGAGAAGAATTCTTTAGAATTATATGGTGCCACTTTTGGGAGAAATATTTCCTTTTGGTTTTAAATATCGTCTGTTTGTAATGTTGCAATTGATGTCTACACAAAGTTTTAAGATGTTGATCGTAGTTCTTACATCATTTTCATTCCAGATTTCAAGCATGGCGTTCAGCCAGGTTAACCTTTTGGGTAAACAATTTGTTCCTCCGACTCTTTCTCACCCTATGCCTCAATGAGGTTTTTTTTGGGGACTACTTTTGTGACAATTTCTGACATTCTCATGCCATTAACAAGTGTTCCGGTCTGAGTCTTCAGGTTAGTACTGGAAGAAAACAGAGCAGAGTTTGAAATTAAATCTTTACTGATCCTATTTCAAATGTGGGCCACTCTAAGTTGTTTTCATGGGGTATTATTTGGAATTGAATTTCCCAGATTCACATAGAAGGAAACTTCAAAATGATCTGACCAAGGAGATCTCAAAAGGTCCATTAGATTTGGAAGTGTCGGCAAAGCTAATATCTGTTAAGGGTGTGTCAAGATGAATGTGTTGGTTCAGTAACTACTGAGTGGAGGCCAAAGTCCTCCAATTAGTTCAGAAGATGTATAGTGTAAGTATCATTTTATATCATCCCAACGGAAGTTCAAATTTCCCATTACTAGCAGACTGGGGTCCGCTAAAGAGATATCACCTACTGCACCTGCTAGTTAATCTGTACAACCTCCCTTTTCCCAGTGGTCAATGAATAAGAAGTAAAGTGAAATCAGAGGCCTGAGAGGGAACCATGTGAAGTAATAAGGTTTCGGAGTTCGAAAGGGGGCAGCAAGTTATGTAGAAACTGCCAAATCAAGGCAGTAAATACAAGCACCCTCCACATCACCACAACCATGTGCAAGAGGCAATGATAGAACTATATAGTTAACCGGGTCAAGGTCAATTATAGCGCTCAGTTAACATCCGAAAGTAGGTCTCCATCAGAAATACCATATCTATGTTGTTATAAACTATCAAGTCCAATTGGGCATTTAGCAGGAGAAAGTTATGGTTTGCTGATTGCCATTTTTTGTGAACGTTTGTCATAGGTAGATGTGTAGAATTCAAATTGGGTGTGTGCAGTCCCTTAAAACATATTAAACTGCACAATGTGGTATGATGGTATAGATTGTCTTTGTTTCAGAGAGTCAATAGTAAACCTATTGAGATTGAATTCTGAAGAGAAGCCTTGTATTATATTGATACACCAGTCATGATGAGCAGTCATCTTGAATTGAATGGCAGCAATGTTGGATTTAGGTCTTGTTTGGTCATGGACAGGAGCAGATGGGCTTGCCTTTGGTGAACAGATGGGCTTGCCTTTGGTGGATATTCAGCACGCTGTTGGGTAACTGCACCACACCTACTTTGCACCACACCTGCTTTGTCCTGGTATGAGGGGCTTCTTTTGTGTGTTTGGAATCTGAGACACAGTGACAATATGCATAAAGAGTAAAGATACCCAATGGGTCCTGAGAAGAAAGATGGTATTTGTTCCCAGAAAGCCCTTCCCAAATGTATAAAGCTAATCAAATCAAAATGTCTGTGTACATAATATTTGAAAAACAATTAAAGTTGTCCCAAATCCATAATTCTACTCAATTCAATGCAGGGATTTGTAAAAAAACAAAAAAACAATTAGCAGTTAATGTCAGACAAGAGTCTTCCTGTTAGCAGATTTGTAAGGATTTACTTATAGGTGCAGATCCGCTGCGTGCTGGTATGATGTGCTGCTTTGCTGTGTTCAGCAGCGGGCAGAGCCTGAGCCACAGTGGCAACACACAGAAAGGACAAGATTCACAACGGGTCCTGAGCAGAATAGTGATAATTGTTCTGAAGTGGGAAAATGGGAAAATACCCTCCCCCCATTCTCATTCAAACCATGGGCCAGGATTTCAAGACCCAAGCACCCCCTGCAAGAGGAGTTCGTCCAATTCACCCCCTCACCAGATGCCCAAATTCCCTCCGTCCAGGGCCCACACGCCCGGGGAGCCTGCCCTATACCACACCCTGGTCAAGCCGACGCCTGCGACATGGACCAGCTCGATTAGACAGCAACCACAAAACACTGTCATCGTTAGAGATGCCATGATGACATAGCCAACAGACAAGAACACACGTGCCACCATGCACACTGGTCACTCACACACCAACCCACACGAAGAACATACTCAGTGCTATGGCTTAGGTGACTGACACACCTAAAGACATGCATCGTTGCTATTTTTCACAGAGGCCATCTACAGCACCGCAGAAACGCAAGATGCCTGAAGAGCTTGTGTATATGCTTGCTGATGCTTTCTCGCTACCTATCCCTATGAGGACGCCACCATATACACCTAATGCTGCTTGTGACACTCTGTCACCCCGCGTCCCCCATATTACGGGTTCTGTACCGCCACTCAGAAACTAGGCCCAAGTAGGTCGCAAGCAAGAGTCCCCAAGCAGGAGCCTTTCTGACGAAAATCCTCCCAAGACGAAAAGCAAAGCGCTGACCATGCAGAACGAGCCCCAACGAGAGCTCACAGCCAAGCCGCAATGTTGCAACCCACACCCCGTGCTCCCAGCGCCAAGGTTACACCTGCCAATGCCAAACGCTCCTCAGAGCCGAAATACAAAACTAATGCTCATAATTCTGCTCCAGCTTCGGTCTCTCCACACATGACCAAGCCGAACTGACAGGATGCCAAGCTCACGAGACAGAAAAGTTGCCAGGGTCCCACGTCTGGGACATAGTCTGCAACAACAAAGCAACAAGTTGGACACCTAAGGCGATGGGAAAGACATGCACACCAGCCATTAGTCAGACCTGTCCACTGTCCACCACTAACAAATAGTTGCACATTGTTGCAAGCACCAGGTACATCGCGATCTGGGAACGGTGATGGTCCCAGGCTTGGGGGCTCACGAGGGAACCAATCAGAATACGAGGGGCTCATCACTGACACCATCTTAGTTAGCCAATCACCAAGTGTCCCCTTGTAACTAATTTGTTGTAGCAATTGTTAGGGACAGCCCAAGAGTACCACCTGACCCGTCCTTATCCACTAATATTTCCTCCCATAGGTAACTACACTAACCCTACCACCCGGGAAGCCAACCCGAAGTGGCGTTAGGTTTTGTGACGATTTTCTCAGGTGACGCAAGTAGCGCGTCATACTACGGTAAAAAGGGCCTGCGAGCCCACTGATGCTGAGAGAGTTTCACCGGATGCA
Source organism: Ambystoma mexicanum (assembly GCF_040938575.1). Lineage (NCBI taxonomy): Eukaryota > Metazoa > Chordata > Amphibia > Caudata > Ambystomatidae > Ambystoma > Ambystoma mexicanum. The sequence goes on along the minus strand of NC_090933.1, from coordinate 122,769,811 downwards.
AACGGTCTAAGCTAATCCCTGCCGGTACTCTAATAAACAGCAGTTATTACCTTGCTCTTGGGTGTGTCTCATACTCCATTTGGGACGCGGGAGGAGTTGGGGCCTCCCCAGCCCCGACAAGGTGGAGGCACTGCTGAGATCTGTTTGAGGTCTACCTAACCTGAAGACATTACTACAAGGCCTCTTGCAACGAAGCAACCCAGCAGCACGGCCCCCTCTGCCGTTGCCCCCTTTTGAGGACTACAGGACCATCGCGGAACTGCGAGATGACCGGACAGCGCAATCCGGATATTGGTCGTCGGGAGCCGACTTGAGAAGTATCCCGCCCGCGGTTGGCGAGTGTCCAGACATGGTCCAGACGAGGGGAGATGGCGAGCTGCTTTGGAGGGGTGCACGCGGTCGAGCGGCCCCGGCTCACGAGGACTTGGTGTTACGCTCACCTGGCTCCCACAGGGCCGTCGATCTGAACTGGACAGCTGCGGTCTCCACCAATGTGACGGGTAGTGCCGAGATGACAGACTGGACGGGCCCACCTAGCTTCGTTTGCTTGGCCCGTAGGAGTATTCTTCTGCAAATGGAGAAAGGGAATTAACCACCCGTGGAGTTGAGTGTTAACCCCCACCCCCGCTGTTCTCCCCACTGATCACCTTTAATGTCCCCTCTTATAGTCTCACCTGATGGTTTGGAAAGATGAGCTCTCCATCCTGCATTGAGCACAGGGGCGCGTAGATAACCAGTTGCTTCACTGGTTCAAAGGAATTGGTGAGTTCCAAAACAATATTGACTCTGAGATTTCCGGCGAGACGCCGTAAGTATATAGTTCGTAAGAGTTCAAATGTCTGACTTTCACTCCTGTCCGATTCCTTGCAGGTTGCAGCTTGACCCTAGCGAAGAGTTCCTCGTGGCAACCAGTAACATTCAGGTAAGGATTTGTATTATCCAACACAGTTCGATAAAATAATGTTAGTATGTAACCTGTTGCTTTCTCCCTTATTCAGGTGCTGAGAGAAATTATGAAGTCTCGGGGAATAATGCCTCCGGTGGTAAAATTAGGTAAGTCTATTGTGGTGAGAAGGATTCCCCTTGTTTGTCCCTTTGTTTCACCTTGCTGTCCTTTTGTTCCCCTTGAGGGCCGGGGTACGGCGAAGATGCGGTGGAGGCTGTGCCGACCCGTGAAGAGGAATAGTACCCCCGGCGGTAAAATCAGGTAAGTCTATGGGGGGTAACTAATATTGCCTCTGTTTATTCCCTTGGCTCACCTTGCTGTTCTTGTGTTCCCCTTAGGTGCCGGAGTGCGGCGGGAACATGCAGAAGGATGTGGTGGATAGTGAAGATGCTGTGAAGGCCGGTGAGTTCAGCGCGGCGCTGCAGCAGGCGAGACGACGCGCATAAAATAGCTTCTTTCTTCCAGCTCGAAGGCGCGGTGGATCGGGAATTCAGGTAAGGATCAAAGGTATTGCTTTTGTTCTAACCTTTTCTCCTCCTTTCTCCCTCTTTCTAGGAGCTCCAGACTCGAGGCGGGCGTGGCAGAAGACTGGATGCAGACTTGCAGGCACGGTGAGCGTTACACTACTGGATGCAGAATAACGCGAAGCGTGTGCTGCTCTTCGGGCGTGGTTTAAATAGCCTCCAAAGTAGTCCCAGGTAAGTATTCCTCCCCGACCTCACCCGAGTAAAAAATAGTCCCTTGGTAAAGTAGTCCCTTCTAAGCCTCTTTTGGCTTGGAGCCCTTGCAGCATGGTCTGCATCAGGTAAGTTTGCAGCATGGTCTGCATCAGGTAAGTTTTAATCTATGAGCCTGGCACCTATGGCGCCAGGACTGACTCTCCATATGAGCCTGGCGCCATAGACGCCAGGCCTGCACCCAATAGCCCCTAGCAGGGGTTGTTGGGCTTGCTTGGAATAACTTGATGCCTGCTTCCGGGGTTGCTGGACTTGGGCTGGATCCCCGGTGTAGGCATCATGACACTTGGTGAGTATGACATGCCCAACCAGCAATGTAATGTTGTGAGGGAGGGGGGGAGGAATTGTAACGAGGGTGGCGGGTGGTGTTTACAGTGTGTTGTAGAAGATTTGATTAATAAGTGGTGATAGATGTGTGAGTGGTAGTGGGACAGGCACGAGGGCCACCTTCTACCACGACACGAAGTAGATTGGGTGGAGCTCAAAGCTACCACGCGTGGTTGTTAGAAGGCACTGATTTGTCCTGATCGCAGGCACCTGTATGGGGAAGTGTGGCTTTCCTATGAATTGACATTATAGATCAATGAATAGACGAGGATCCCTACTAATTGAGTGTTGAAGCTCGTTAGGTAGATGATGTTTTCCCACAGGAGGTAGCTAGTTGGTTCCCAAGTGCTGAAGACTATTGGCTGGTTAAGCTCCCCGAGTGAGGGGGGGCGTATCATACGCGAGGCAACGCAGCGTGTGCAGTTTAATTGTAATAAGTTAATTGTTGGTGATTCCTCCACTCCAGACGTAGTGGGAAGACAGCTGTGGGGTTAACGGGGAACAGAAGTGTTAAGACATATTGCGCGCTCTTTAATTGTGCAATTTCTCATACCGGTAATAGCTTGTAGAGGTTGGTGACGTCACCCGCATGGCTTGTATAGGACACCGCGACCATCTCGTGTTAATCCAGGTGTGGTCGGCAGGCAGGAAACGAGAGAGGGGTGGGAGAGAAGGGGAGAGAACGCCGGCCACACTCGACAGGGGAGGGGCGAAAAAGGGGAGAGGCAGCCACGCACGAAGAACGCCGGTCATGGGGGATTGAGCAAGGGGAGGGAGAGGTCTGATGAAAAAGGAAGGTGGGGGTGCTCAAAAGCACGCCACACAGGACATGCAGCCGCAGTCGGCTTCGTGTGCCACGGCCGAAGGGGGCCATAGTTGTCACATCAAGGGAAACGAAGAACAAAGAGAAAGAATTGTAAAGTTGCAATTGCATTCCTTTTCAGCGGACAGTTGAAAGTCCTCAACTTAGGGGGCCAGGTAAAAGGTTGATATTGAGGAAAAGCAAATTGCAATATGGCCACGTACTATGGGTCGGGGGAAGGAGTTGGGTTAGGGATGAGAAGAAGCGTCTTGACTACACCCCTCCAACACATTTGTACGTCACTATCACCACACAAGGAGAAAATTATAAAGTACAGCATTGACTGGACACATGGGACAGATAACAAAATACGAACACTGTGGCCGCCTAACGGCAGATTTGATTCATATACCCAGCACTCACTGTTGACATACCTACACAATACATACAAAGGAAAGAAATTAGCACACCATATAGAGGTGTTTAACTTATGGAAAATGTTCCATGGAGCCAGACCACATTAAGGAAAATGTTCCATGGGAATGTTCGCAATGCAGGGGGTAAAGGAGGAGAAGGGGATGAGGGAAGAGAAGGAGGTAAAAGAGGAGAAGGTGAAAGGAGAGGGTGGGGGTACGGCATGAAAAAACCCACCCAGCACTGAAGGGAGCGAGGAAGAGACAGAAGGATTGTTTGCGGTATCTGAAGCAAAGGCGAAAAAAGGAGGGGGCAGAAGATATGCCTATAGCGAAGGTAGTGAAGAAGGAGGAAGGGGGGTTGTATCCAGTAACAGAACTAAGAGGAGCCGCCAGGCAGCAATTAACAGCCGCTGAGGGGTACTCAAACTCCGCGCACAGCCCTCCACCATACGCCCTTACAGATAGCTACCAGAAGGGGGTGGCAGCGGCAGGTACGGTGGACTCAAACACAGCACAGGCAGGCACGGGGAGCGGGAAGAGAACTCTGGGAAATTCCAAACATAGGGCCAGATGAATGGATAGCAGCACAGGTGCTCTTAAGGCTGCGGGGGACACTAACAGGGGAAAAGGAGGACTCAGTGAGGAGAGTGAGAAAGGAAGAGATGGACCACGTACAGACAGGGCACGAGGTGAATAAGGCAAGAGAAGGGTGACTCTCACAGGAAGAGGAAGAGATGCTGGAGGAAAGGTTGGCAGAATTAAGGGACGCAAGAAGCGCACTGATCAGACAGTTTGAGCAAGAGACATGAGAAAGAAAAGAAAACAGGAAAGCAATAGGGAGGAGCAGGCGAGGATGCAGGAGCAAACGGAAGAAAGGAAGAGGGAGGAGGCGCGCATACGGGCAATAGCAGAAAGGGTGGCACGCGCGGAGCAACAGGAGATGAGAAGGAAGAAGGAGGAGAGGGAAGAGAAGGATAGTTAAATGGGGTTGTGGAAAAAGAAGATTATATCTGAAAGTGCCTGGAAGTATGAAGAAGGTAAGGTTATAGAAAGCATATTAAAGAGGAAAGGGGGAATATGGGGAAGAAAGGAAGACGAGGACAAGATACTAGCAAAGGTGAGTGCAGAGGTATTGGAAGAACTTCACAGGAAATGAGCGGAAATAGGTGACGAAGTATTAGGGAAAAAGCAAGAGGAGAGAGGAGACAGTAGAGTGGAACACGGAGCAAAAAAGTACACACGCCAGGACTCGGAGGTGGCAACAACATCAACACAGGGGGCTGCGGTTAAAGGAGGTGAGTACAAAGATGTGGACTTAATAGATTTAGGGACAGTGACAGTGGGGGGAAAAGTCACAGAGTGGGGATTGACATTTCCAGATGGATTCTGCAGCGAGGAAGAGGAGGGTTCGAGAACCAGTGGAAGAGATGGCAATAGGGAGAGTTTAGACAAATTATACAGAACACGCACTAACTGCGATTCACCATGGGCATGCGAGAGACGGGGAGAACAAAACACAGGAGAGACACAGGTAAGGGAGGCAACCAGGAAAACACCACGCCCACTAACAGCGACATCAGTACAAACACTGCACCCACTGACACCAACCCCCGCACACACCCCATATGTCAGCAGATTTAGGGACCTCCCAGGACGCAGGCAGGAAGAACAGGCAAGCACGCCCACGATGCGACAAGAGGGTCACAGGAGAGGGAGGAAGGACGCAGGAGGTGACAGAGTAAACTACTGTAACATTGATAGCATTGAAGAGTTACCTGATATGGAGGAAGATAATGAATATACTAACATAACCACATGGACTCCGGGGGAGATGAGGGAGTACAATTTAATGCCACTACTAGAACGGGGAGGGGCCAGACCACAATATGTCCCCTGGAAGCATGCCTATAAGGAAAATATAAAATGCAGACTTCCATCACTAAGTGGAGGAGCTGGGAAGTGGATATATGAGATGGAAAAACACACTGCTGGGCAAAAACTAGCAGTGGGAGATGTGAAGGGGCTACTAATTTCAATACTGGGAGATGCTGCAGATGACATTTGGAAGAGGGCGGGCTTCCCAGGGGTCACAATAAGCAACACGTCTCATGATGGAGCACCATTTGTCAACTGTAGGCATGCACTCTGGCAGGCATTGAGGGTCCAGTATCCAGACACATCAGACATAGGAGCAATAACATCACGCAAGATGCGTGAGAATGAAGACCTTGTTGATTACATCCAGGAGATTCAGGAGAAGTGGCGCTTAGAAACGCGGGAACCGTGGGATAAAACACTAGCAATTTTCTACCATATACTAATACAAGGGCTCCCGGAGCAAGTACAAAGGCAGTTGAAGTTGTTAGTGGGGATGGAAGCAAAAGCATGGCCAGAAATACAACTAACAATAGTGCACCACTGCAGGTTGTGGCAGGAAAAGATGAAACAAAAGGAGGAAGATAGAAAGGCAGAGGAGGCAAAATTGGTCCAGAAGAAACTGTCCAAATATGCCATGGAAGGGGCCCTAAGAACAGCCCCCACCCCACACAGATCACAGCAACACAAGAGACAACACAACAGCAGACAATACCATTACAGCAGCCAGCTCAAATAATGACACCACAGATGCCCCCACCCCCACCATACACTGCATACGCACAGACACAGGGAGGGTATATCCAAATGGGGAACGGATATTTAAACAACTACAGGGGGAGGGGTGGACAAATGAGGGGGGGTTATGGCCCACCCGCACAACAACAAGGGGGAGGGTTCCGGGGCTACAACCCAAATGGACAGCATGGGTACCAAGACAACACAGGGTTTTTTCCATGGCAAGCCCGGGAACCACCAGTATGTTGGATATGTGGAATGGTGGGACACATGTCACGCACTTGCAGGATGAGACCACCCCAAGCAGCCTGGGGAGAACAAGGGCAGCAAGGGCCTATGGGGAAACAGCAATTTTACCAACAACAGCAAGGAACACAGCAATCCCTACCACAACAACAAGCGCCACTGCAACAACCCCAGCTACAAACACCAGTCTACATACAACAACCACAAATACAACAACAACAGGTACAGCAGGCACCACCACAGCCACAGCTACAGGTACAAACATACACATCACCACAGCAACAGGCGATAGCCACACAACAACATCAAGTACAAACGGCACAGCAGCTCACGCAAATACAGGACAATGCAGTGTCAACAACTGGTTCACCTATACAGCAGACACAGCTGGGCAAAGTGACAATATTGGGTCACAACCCTTACACAGGAAGCAGTCAGTCACTATGCCCACAATAGGACAGCCCACAGATGTCTTTGATGTTTCCCATCCTATCCGTAACATCTAATCCTGCAGAGGAACCATGCATACAGGTGGCGATAGGTGACAAAAAATGTTCCTTCCTAGTTGACACAGGGGACACTAGGTCTTGCATAAGGGAGGGGAAGTTTAAATTGTCAGGCGAAGCTATGAACACTCAAGGATTCTCTGGGGCTTGGGGTTGGTTCCCTTCACTGATAACATCTCCTTATCTGTAGGAGATCACGACATGTCTCTTCCACTTCTGTATTCAAAAGAATCACCAGTGAACATATTTGGGAGAGACATCATGAGCAGATTGAACATTACCATCTCCTTTACTGAGAAAGGCATCATTTGCTCCGCACCAGGCATCAACATGCTCACAGCATGACAAATACTGCAGGCTTATTGTGGCAAAACAGTGGCCCGGGCAGAACCAGTAGATGGGGACCTTTTCCAATACAGGACAGACATGGCAATAGCATGGTTACCTGGAATTGAGGGAAAAATTTGGAGGAGACCAGCAGCTTAGGTCTTCAGACCAGAAACACCGGCCAGTGAAGGGGAGGGGAAAATTATTTCAGTGAGCATTGAAAACATTATGGCAACATCAGACTACATTGTAGTACATGGCCAGGACAGGGAGGGGAGGGCCTGGAGAGCTGTAATAGCACTGGCAGAAGGGTTCAGGCTTACACAAGTATCTGATGAGGAGCTCTTCTCTGACGATAATGGAGAGGGAGAGATGGTGTTTGGGATGAGCGTTAACATTTGGTTGAAAGTAACATACAAGCAAGTGGCACAAAAAATGGCCATGGCACTAGAAGCACCTGCCCCTACAGCAGTGACATTTTACGAGGATGACCTGGCAGCAGTACCAACCTCTCTGTGGACCACCAGTCCATATGACATTGGCTGCATCAAAAGCATTGGAGGATTAAAGATAAAACTGAAAAAAGGAGCAATCTTACCAAGAGTAAAACAGTACCCACTATCAAAAGAAGCAGATGAGGGCATATATGAAACAATAACAGCCCTAATAAACAAAGGGATACTAGTACCATTAGAGTCACCATGCAACACTGCTGTGTACCCTGTGCGCAAAGCAAAAGGAGGGTCTTGAACCACATTGTAGAAGCAGAGTACCCATAGCAGCTAACCCAGCCACCATACTATGTGGTATACCAGCAAAGGCATCACAGTTTACTGTGATTGACCTCAAAACACATTTTTCTCGATACCTCTGCACCCTGACTCACAAGACCTGACAAGCTTCACATACCGCAACACAAAATGGAAACACACAAGGCTGCCCCAAGGGTACTGTGAGTCACCATCCATGTTTAACAGAGTGATAAAATGGATTGGGGTAACATTGAAATGGAGAGCATGGTGCTGCAATATGTGGATGACATAATCATCTGCAGCACCACAGAGGAAAGGTGTAGGAAGGACTCTGTCAAGATGCTCACAGTGTTAGCTGAGAAAGGGTACAAGGTTGACAAAGAGAAGTTGCAGTACTGCCCAGAACAAGTGCTCTACATAGGTCAGCTCATTTCACAACATGGAAGGAATATTGCACCGCAAAGGGCACAAGCCATAACAAACAACCACAGCCACAAACAGTGAGAGAACTACAGCAGTTTTTGGGCCTCTGCAACTACTGCAGGGCGCGGGTTTTTTATTACAGCTCCTACATAGGACCCCTACTCGAGGCCCTCAGAGAAGCACAGAAGGGGGAAAAGAAGTTGGGATGGTCAAGAGAAATGAAAGAGGCATTTGACGAATTAAAACATGCCATCTCAACAGCACCAGTACTGGCCACCCCAAACTATGAACACCAGTTTTTCATCTTCTCACATTGCGACTCAGCAGTAATGAAGGCACTACTGACACAGAAAACCAGCATGGGACACAAGCCAGTAGCATTTTACAGCGGACCCTTGGACCCTGTAATGTTAGGCCACTTCCAGTGCGAAGAGCGCCTGGCTGCCGCAGCCTTTGCGGTAGAGAAATCATCATCCATAATAATGGGATGCCCCACCACACTGTACGTGGAACACGCCCTTTTTGCAATATTGAACAAACCCAAATCAACATTGACCACACAGAGGGCATCAGGGTACGAGATAATTTTATCCAGACCAGAACTAACGATTGTAAGATGCACTAATGTAAACCCAGCAAGGTTCATAGCAGAAGTAGTTGAAGAAGGTGACTACGCTCATGATTGCACACAGGCCATTGAACTTTACTCCAGCACAAGAAAAGTTGAGGAAAATGCCCTAGAGGGGGGGGGATAATGTACATTGATGGGTCCTCAACAATTGACCAGAGTGATTGGGTAAGAAGGACAGGAGCAGCAGTGGTACGCATGACAGAGGATTGGACATATGTACCAGTAAGATGTGTCCAATTACCACAACATTACTCAGCCCAAGCAGCAGAATTTGTGGCACTCATTTTAGCTCTAAAAGAGAGCAATGACAAGAGAGTAACAATATATTGTGACAGTGCATACGTCACATCAACGGTACACTCAGGGATAGTAAAGTGGCAACAAAGAGGGTTCAGAAGAGCAGATGGTACCCCGGTACAGCATGCCCTATTACTTGCTGAACTAATTTAAGTACTTGACAACCCTAGAGAAATAGCCCTGGTGAAGTGTCTGGCCCACACAAACAGTGATGACCCAATCTCCAAAGGTAATGAAACAGCAGAAGCACATGCTAAATATGCTGCGTACTGTGGCGAGATATGGACCTTCGCAGAAAAAGAAAAAGATAAGGGGAGGGTGGGGGCAAGACAGATGTTGATGAAGGATGGGTACACACACATCCCTGAAACACAGATAATGGAATTGCAGGCAGAAGCACCCATGGCAGAGAAAGAGCTGTGGGTCAAAAGAGGGTGCACAATGTCCCCCACAGACACATTATGGCGACAGAACAACACAGGCAAAATAGTGATGCCCTTAGCCCTCTTGAAAACAGCATTGGCCCAACTACGCCATTCCACACACATGGGGAAAGAGGTGATTGCAGTGCGCATCGAGGAGGCATGGTTCTGTCCCAAACTAAATTCACATGTTGCAAACTTTATCAGCAATTTCCTCACTTGTCAACAGTTTACGGCCGGTCACACGCTGCAAGTGATCAAAGGTACTATACCCCAGCCAGAAGGACCCTTTCTGCACCTGCACATTGACTACGTTCACATGATCAATGTATGTCAAGGATACAGATACATGATTGTAGTAGTATCCCCATTTTCAAGGTGGATCAAGACTGGACCCTGCTCCCATGCAGATGCCTTCAGAGCAGCTAAGTTCCTGGTGAGGGAGGCGTTCCTGAGGTGGGGGGTTTGCGAAGTCCTGCGGTCAGACAATGGCCCACACGTTGCCAATGAAATGTTCCAACACGTAACTACCCTCCTTGGCATCAAACACAAGTTTGCATATGCATACCACCCACAGGCTAATGGTATCTGCGAACACCTGAACGGCCTCCTAAAAGAAGAAATAGCAAAGATTCAGAAAACCACCAAGAGAATCTGGTTGTACTGCCTCCCCTTGGCCCTGTTTGAATTAAGGAATAGGCCAGGGTCAGATCACCATCTCACGCCCCACGAGGTGATGACTGGACGTCAGATGCACCTTCCACTCACACCACCATCAAGGGTTATGACAGATTACCATGCCTCCGCAAATGTTTTTGGTAAAGAAATGTACGAATATGTGTCTTCCTTGATTACTAGTGTCGCCTTTATCTCTCAACAGCTCAAGCGGACGCGGGGCGGGTCGAAAAACACCCAACAAGAAGAAACAAACGAAGAACAGGAACAACCATCACAGTGGACAGTTAAAGAGGGGGACCACGTACTCCTCCGAAATTTTAACCACCGGTGGAACAGCCCTAGATTTACCGGGCCCCACCTAATGGAAAAAACAGCTCCTGGAGCGGTGAAACTAAGAGATAAGAACGTCTGGACTCATTTGCACAACATCAAGCCCTACAAAGATCAGACCCGCTTTTGCGTCGATGACAGGGCCAACGCACAAGCAACAGTAACCAACAACAGCAGCAACACAGCCCAGCCACTGTCGGAGTCACCAAAACCCCTTAAAGACAAAACTGAACAATCACCCATTGCCCACCCCATGGTCACGAGATCGCAGACTAAAGTAAACACTGCCCCTACAAGCCCCGCCCCACCAAGCCTCACCCAGTCACTACCTGAATAAAGAACTTTGTCAAAATATGTGAAAATGTACACCACACTGTGTAGACACGTGCATGTTCTCTTTCTCTTTTTGTCTCGCACACGCAGGTACCGCAAAGTAATGTTGTATATGTTATAGAAAGAAATTGAACTTAGTAAACTAACGCCTACATCAGTGCCCAGAGGCAAATGCTACCCACGGACGACAACACACCAGAGGCATTATCACACCAATTTGTTTATGTCATAAAGAGACCAAAATACCTAAAGAAAAGAAGATTACGTGTGTATTACAACACGTTCATTTTGAATATAGAGCAATCCTTCCCAAATATCCATGAGCACTTGCCAGCCCTAAGGGATAGGACACTAAGGAAAGCGTGGGAACAGCTTTTCGCCTGGGCACTGAATGACTACATGATAGGGAGAGCTTGAATAAACAAACTAACAAATTAATGTTTTTTTTAGAAATTTTAAGGCGGCATCTATATCATCAAAAATAATAAGCTGCAGGACTGCAGCAAAGGTAAGAGAACTATGCCACTAATATCAGCTATTATAATAAAGGTTATAGGCCTATTGTTTATCACTAGTCTACTTGCTGCCACTGTCTGGCAGACACACTATGCTTCCTATGTCATGGCTGTACCTACTACTAATTTACCCCCCCACCACGGCTGCAACAGGTACGGTGTCAGGTGGTACAAGTAACCCAAGAGGAAATGGGAAGAGGGTTAAGCATAGTACCTCTATGGATAATAATGTGGTAGACACACACATCACAGCATCCACACACGTCTCAAATAACATGTGGTACCAGCACATGTCCAGAATTGGTAAGGGGACAACTAAGGACAACTGCTATGTATGCTCATTGATCCCATTCGCCATGAGCGCATCAAGAAGATTTGTGGCTACTGAGGTACCTGCAACGACAGTAGAGTGCCTGATATACCTGGCCCTGTTCCAAACAAAAGGACGATTTCAAGGGAGACTAGCAATACTGCAATGGAAGACGAGGGACACATACCCATATGAAAACAACTTCATCAAAACACTTCCCATGTACAATAACTACCGGCTACATACACAAGGGTTCCAATATGTGACGGATGGACCTGAAAAAGGAGAAACAAAGGAAGTAACATTGAATTACCTACCATGTGAATGGCGTGCAAGCGAAGTTGCTGGTGAACTAGGGTGCTGGGAAAGACCACTGATAGTAATATATGGAAAGGTGTAAACAAAAGAAGGATGAACAGATGGAGTTGTGAGGAGCAATATGATAACGTCGGCAAAAGCAAATGTAAGACCGGTAGATGAAGCAAACAACAAATGTTTCAAGGAATGGTTAAGGAGCATAGCACTGGTAACATGGCTAGAGAAAGACGAGGACCCAATAACTATACTACCGCTAATTGCACCTACACTATGTTATCAACACGACGGGGATTTTGATGTTGGAAGAAACAACAACTGTAAAAGAATAGTAGTCATAGCTAAGGGGGGTGCCAGCACAGCAGTTCTAATGGACCACTATTGGGCCTGTAGAGAAAAAGCATATCACAGCTTGCCGCCATCTTGGAATGGAATATGCACTATGGTACACATCAACGTACCATCCCTGGTAGTGCCAGAGAAACCTGTCAACCTGGGGAACTTCCCTAAGATAGACGAAGGGAAGAAAAGGAAGAAAAGATCGGTGACGACAGAAGGAGCGCAGGAAAAGAATGACAACAATATTGTCAAGAGCAAAACGACAAAGAGAACCACTGACGGGGAACTACCTGTGGGGAAGATCAGAAACAGCTCTCAGTGACATCCCACCAGAGCACAGATTGTTCAGCAGGGCGGCAATGTTCGTCTCCTCCACCGTACATCCAGGAATGCAGGCATATGCAAATGCGAAATGGCTTCAGATAATCAGATGGGAACTAATGATGACAATTAATTCCACCGTCAATGGATTCAACGCAATAAAAGAAGAACTGAGGGCAGTACGAATGGTAGCACTACAGAACAGATATGTGTTGGATCTCCTAACAGCAATGGAAGGAGGAGTTTGTGCAAAAATTGGAAGTTTGTGTTGCACGTTTATTCCTGCTAACGACGCAGACAATGGCACACTGTCTGAGGCAGTATCACAACTTGCCAAGATGCACGCCAAGATGGAAGAGGAATCAAAGGGAGTGAAGAGAGATGGTAGCTGGTTTTCATACTTATGGTCGTGGATGCCATCATGGCAATCAGATGGCCCAAAGTTATAGCAGGATGCATAATACTGGGAATGGCTGTTTTGCTAGGTACAAGGTTATAGAGAGCAAGGGCAGCACGTACAATGGATGAAATGATGGAGATGATTGGCATACACGCCCTTCTACCAGATGAAGACGACAAGCACACAGACATGATTATAAAGGAACGTGAAAGATTGCGCAAGCAAATACTAGAAGCAGACTTGTACCCACCATCAGTGAAGGTAGAGAACCCGAGGAACAAGGAGAATTACGTTGGAAAGTGGGTTTACTGCCAGCCTGGTGGTGGATGCGTCTACATGTACTGGTCATTTGAAGATCATGTGAACCAGTATGGACACCTGCCTGGAATAACAAAGGTATGGAGAGTATGCGGAGACAAGAGAGCGGATAATTTTGTGGTCGACAATTCGACTAGAGGGGGGACTGAAGTGGGAAAATGGGAAAATACCCTCCTCCCATTCTCATTCAAACCATGGCCCAGGACTTCAAGACCCAAGCAACCCCCGCAAGAGGAGTTTGTCCAATTCACCCCCTCACCAGATGCCCAGATTCCCTGCGTCCAGGGCCCACACGCCTGGGGAGCCTGCCCCATACCACACCCTGGTCAAGCCGACACCTGCGACATGGACCAGCTTGATTAGACAGCAACCACAAAACACTGTCATCGTTAGAGATGCCATGACGACATAGCCAACAGACAAGAACACATGTGCCACCATGCACACTGGTCACTCACACACAAACCCACACGAAGAACATACTCAGTGCTATGACTTAGGTGACTGACACACCCACAGACATGCATCGTTATTTTTCACATAGGCCATCTACAGAACCGCAAAAACGCAAGATGCCTGAAGAGCTCATGTATATGCTTGCTGATGCTTTCTCGCTACCTATCCCTATGAGGACGCCACCATATATACCTAATGCTGCTTGCGACACTCTGTCGCCCTGCGGCCCCCATATTACGGGTTCTGTACCGCCACTCAGAAACTAGGCCCAAGTAGGCCGCAAGCAAGAGTCCCCAAGCAGGAGCCTTTCAGACGAAAATCCTCCCAAGACGAAAAGCAAAGCACTGATCATGCAGAACGAGCCCCAACAAGAGCTCACAGCCAAGGCCGCAATGTTGCAACCCACACGCCGCACTCCCAGTGCCAAGGTTACACCTGCCAATGCCAAACGCTCCTCGGAGCTGAAATACAAATCTAATGCTCATAATTCTGCTCCAGCTACGGTCTCTCCACACTTGAGCAAGCCGAACTGACAGGATGCCAAGCTCACGAGACAGAAAAGTAGCCAGGGTCCCACGTCTGGGACATAGTCTGCAACAACGAAGCAACAAGTTGGACACCTAAGGCAATGGGAAAAACATGCACACCAGCCATTAGTCAGACCTGTCCATTGTCCACCACTAACACATAGTTGCACATTGTTGCAAGCACCAGGTACATCGCAAGCTGGGAACGGTGATGGTCCCAGGCTTGGGGGCTCGCCAGGGAACCAATCAGAATACGAGGGGCTCATCACTGTCGGCATCTTAGTTAGCCAATCACCAAGTGCCCCCTTGGAACTAATTTGTTGTAGCAATTGTTAGGGACAGCCCAAGAGTACCACCTGACCCGTCCTTATCCACTAATATTTCCTCCCATAGGTAACTATACTAACCCTACCACTCGGGGAGCCAACCCGAAGTGGCGTTAGGTTTTGTAACGATTTTCCCAGGTGACGCAAGTAGCACGTCATACTACGGTAAAAAGGGCCTGCGAGCCCACTGATGCTGAGGGAGCTTCACTGGATGCATACGGTCTAAGCTAATCCCTGCCGTTACTCTAATAAACAGCAGTTATTACCTTGCTCTTGAGTGTGTCTCATACTCATTTTGGGACGCGGGAGGAGTTGGGGCCTCCCCAGCCCCGGAGGTCCGCGGATGGCTCTGCCGGCCCCCGGGAAAATCACCCCGACAGTTCTCAGATAGTCTTTCCCAATTGTATGAATCTAATCCAAAGTGTCTGTGCAATATGTAAGAAACCATGAAAGTTCAATTTGATTTAATTTAATATCATGATGACACCCCTAAAGGTTCTCGCTAAGATATGCATCTGACAGTAATTTAAAAGCCACCTTATACACTGGGGTCTCAATTCTTTGTTTTCCTGTGAGCAAAGGGGATTGAAGCTACTAGAGGATACTTGGAGGAGAGAATACCTTTTAGATGTAGTGAAAGAATGTGTGCATTTCATAAGCATGCCTCAATGTTTTCTTTTCACTGCATGTCTGTAAGGAATTGCCATCTGGCAACTGTGCTGAAGCAATAGCTTTTTTGATTGATATTAGTTAATAAGATTATGCAGGTAATTCCATTTTAGGAAGAGTAGTTACTGATCAGATTCCCCTTTCATAAGCTCCATGCCAAATGCACAGTGTACACATGTGCCCTAATGAATCAGTAACCTGATCAACAGGGCCTGCTCTCCAGTGGCACACAGCAGGTTTTGGGTCACAGGTGCCCTCTTGATAACTGAAATGACAATCATGTCTCTGCAGCACAGGGGATGCATTTATGATATGTACTACTGTTCCAAACTAAGAGAATGTTATCCTCTTGGCATGTTGAACTATAAATATAAGCCATAGCTGAGTTTGAGTTATGGTGTCTGGCATCTCTCATAATTATCCTAGCCACATCAGATGGATATCCCACATGTTTAGCAGTGGAAGGGTTATGCTTGTTCCTCTCAGCCAATCTGTCTTCCCTGCTCCCAGCAATCTTGTAACCCTGGGGGTTGCCTTTATTTGTTCCTTTTTTAGGGCAGGTAACAACCTCCCCAGAGAGACAGCCAAAGGAAGCTGTTCTTGTAACAGGAATCAATGGGCACACCCTTTCACAAACAAAATAGCCAGACACCAGGGTGCTGCATACCAAAAGGGCCTTTAATGTAATTGAGAAGGCATAGGAGCATAGCCAGTGTACATATGGGGAGATCCTTACAGCCCGAGGAAGGTTCCACCATCTTGTTTCTCTCTGTCCATCTTTTTCATTCCTTTTTCCCCCCCACTTCCTGTAGCACAAAGCACTTTTGGTGCAATGTCAGAAGGCAAAGCCCACTTGTTCCAAAGACAGGGATTGGACACTTAAAGCAGGCTTGGTTTTGACCAGTCACCTGTAGACATTTGCCTTTAAAAGAAGGGATCTTCCACACATTTTTTGAATCACCTCTGCAGCTGCCTTTGGCACTCACTGACTTACAAACTGCAGTTCAGCCTCGGCACCGTACCAGCTGATGCGCGCCATTGCCTCAGATTTAACACAGAAGCATTGCTGCATTTGCCTCGTGCGAACTGTTGTTTGAACCAACTGTCCCTTCATCATCAATCCAGTCGACGATATAACCAACCATGGTGTTGTTTCCGAATTACATCCTTCGAGCCCTGCATAGAACTGTTTTGCCTGTGCATCCTTTCATCAGCCCATCCACCATCGAACCATGACAGTCTAATCAAACCTGGTGACATCTACAATCCACATCGCTCGAGCATTGCTTTGAACTGCAGCTTTCCTAAGTTCGACTGCTGCATTTTGAACCAAATCGAACCACTGAATAGCATTGAGAAGCCTGGTTCACTGTTGCCGAGCCACCAAGACACTGCTTTGGTATTATTATCCGATAACTGCCCCCTGGTCCATTTTGGGCCCCAGAGGCTGGCTAGGTCACATGAATGCCTTTTTGCAACTCAAATCGAACCACTGAATAGCATTGAGAAGCCTGGTTCACTGTTGCCGAGCCACCAAGACACTGCTTTGGTATTATTATCCGATAACTGCCCCCTGGTCCATTTTGGGCCCCAGAGGCTGGCTAGGTCACATGAATGCCTTTTTGCAACTCTAGAAAATATTTTATCTATACCTTGTGTTTTTTATTGCTTTTAACCCCACTCTAATTATGCAGAGTGCTGCATCTTGATATCTTGTATGTTCTGTGTTCTTTCTACAAGGGTGGCCTTTTGTAGTGATTTCTATTTATTATTGCATATGGTGTGTTTAATTAAAGTAGTTTTTTTAAAATTGTTTTTAATTGTTTGTTTTTGGTAGTAAAAAATGAATTTACACCTTTACAAAACATTTATCAAAAGAAATGACTACTTTTCATGTCAATATTACATTATACATTAGATAAAACAAGCTGTGAACCAAAACAATCACAGCAAGGCTTAAAAATGATATTATAATCATCGATCATTCATCCCGCAATGATCATAATGCAGTTTAAATGAATTTCCACTTCAATTCAGTTTCAATTTTGTTGCAAATTCTAGTATCGCTACACAATTCTTCACTTCGGTTATCTCATCAATTCAGCAAAGCTGCCCAATTCATGTATATTCACCATTGCTATGACTTATTGCGTGCAACAACTAATGCCCAATACCAGTACAGGTGTTGCAAAGCATAGGATAAGAAAACCGGGACTCATCCATGAAGGACGGATATTGCAACAGCTTCGTGATGCCAATAGCTATGTTACCCAGACACTCAACATGCCTAGGTGGTGTTTGGATACCTAATTCACAAAGGTGTCCTTCCCAGTATGCAGGGTATCATTTAGTATCGAGAGATCGTCTTCAATCATGTTCACAGTCTCACCGTCGCCAACATAATTGCGTTGGACTGGCCCCACATGCAGCGCAGCCAAACCAAGTTACGCTCATAACGAGAATTAGAAACCAGGAAGGATCCCAGGCAGAGGAGCCTATGTTGTTCAAAGTGCGTACAGTACATAAACAAATGTTCAAGGGTTTCAGGCTCCTTGACTCTAGCACAAAACCTGCACTGCTCCAAGTTCCCCATCTCATTATAACCTGACCAGTTCCTGATACGAGCTCCCGTGTGCACAAGGTCCAGGCGGAATCTCATGTATGTCCTTTTGGCATGCTTGTCTGGAAAACACAAAATATAGGGCAAGCGTGGAGAGAAGGCATGTCTAAAATTGGCGTAGTTAGAAAATGATGAATAGCCTATAATTAAGTCGGAAATGCATGCCCATGCGTTCCTGAAAAACCTTGTTTTACCTTTCCCCGGCGATTCGATTAAATCCTGCTGCGACATGTTTAGAGTACATAGGATTACAGTCATACGTTTCTTAAATGCGGACAGACACCGGGTGCTCTTCTTGAAACATTGACCTAAAGTCCTCATAAAGAGAATTGGCTGGTGGTGAAAGCATTTTACTATACGTATTTAAAATACGCCATTCATATTTGATCGCCAGGGGATATAGGCCGAATTTGTGCAATAAAATAGCGTTAGACAAATACCCAGGGAGACCCAGGACCCTTTTCCAAACTTTGCCCTGGAGTAGATTTAAAGTGGGACCCAGATTCAATAAACAAGCATCTAAGCTGTACAGTAGGATGGCCTCTACTTTCATAGTGTAGAAGTGCAGTAGGGGCAAGAGTGAATACCTGCAGTACCTAGCGAAAATTATTCTCATCTGGGCAGACAGCTGGTTCAGCTTAGTGTCTAATACTGATCGCCATTTGCCAAGAAACATGCCGTTTGATATATGGTATCCCAAATAGGTGATTTCATCCATGATGTTTATGGGTTTGAGATTTACGACATACTTGAACCTCTGAGGTTTCTTCTTCGTCGTAAATACAATAATATGGGATTTAGCAGAACTGATTGTCAAATTATTGAGCGTACAGTATTCTTGGAAGATGTTTAATTTGTTCTGTAGCCCAAAAGGTACCTTATCAAACAGGATGACATCATCGGCAAACGCCAACCAGTTCAGGCGCAGCTTGCCCAGAGTGACCGGAAAGGTGTTACTTCCCTCCCATATTTTCTCAATATCACCTAGGTATAAGTTGAATAGTACCGCGGCCAAGTTGCAGCCCTGCTTCACACCGATTCTCGTGCATATGCTGTCAGATAACAGTCCTTCAGAGTTGATACGAACCCTGTACGATGTGTTTTGGTGAAGGGCCACAATTAACGCTACCAGCTTGGGGGGAATGCCATAGGACAACATCTTCCGCCATAGGCGATTACGCAAGACACTGTCAAACGCAGCCGATAAATCTAATGATACCATATACACCAGTCCATTGGCCAATTTACGCGATGCTGACATTAAGTGGGCAAGAATCGATGCATTGAGTTGCGTGCCCATGGCCCTATGAAAACCGAACTGTGTTTTAGAAAGAGTTCCAGCGGCAGTAATGTATTCCTCCAAATCGCACAAAACTAAGGGTGCAAAATGTTTTGCTGCAATAACTATTAAGGCGATTGGCCGAAAATTTGCCGGATCGTTAAGTGCACCCTTTTTGTGAATGGGGATTACTATTGCCATGAGCCAAGTGGCAGGTATTTTGCCCGTTTGATATATACGCTGATATAAGGGCAAAAAGTATCTGGCCCAAAAGTGGGGGTCGTCCTTGAAAACACAAGGAGGCAGCCCGTCAGGCCCTGCCTCTTTTGAGAACTTCAATTGCGTGATTGCCCAGATTACATCTTTGAGTTCCCAAGGGCAGACAGTCAGGAACTGAAATTGCAAAGAGACCGACTCCAGCTTTCTGTGATGCGCAGGAAGATCATATTTTTGAGTGAAAAAATGCTGCCATTCCAGGCCGGATATAGTCGCAACCATGCGCTTATCTACCTTGCCTGTGAGGTTTCTTAGTGTGGACCCCAGTTCCCTGGTGTTCCGCTTGCATCACTGTTCAATCATCTGTTGGTTTGCCAGGTTGTGGGCAGCATGGCGCAACACCTCCAACTTTAATTTATAGTGAGCCATAATAGAGTTTTTTTTCATTTTGTAGGCCGCTAAGCTGTTGAGCAGGGATCTTGCCTTCTGAAGCTCACTATTTTTTTGTGTTTTTAGAGTAGCCACCTCTGCCTGGTGTAAGTGTGTCACTTTTGGAGTGTTATTACCAAGGCAATCCTTAGATAGACTCATAAGGTGCCTATGGATCATCGTTAGATTTAGTTCATTCATTTTCTCTGTGGTGCCTGCGGATGCCTGGTCATCATGTGGCACCAACATGTCCCTGTTTACAAGGAACACCATTTTCCGGCATATATTGGGGTACCATCTGACAGACAAAGTGTGCCTGTCACTTCCCACCAGTGCCGCAACCTCCGCAGTTTCATACGGGTCAACGCCAAAATGTAACCTCGTGTTTAGAATACGATGGTCGCTCAGACCTACATTCAAAATTTAAGTGGGGGTCGAGCAGTCCTGAACATGCCACCGATGCGAGCACATAATCAATTAAGGACAAGGAATTCCCGCGCTGCCAGGAGACCTTAAGGCTGTGGGTCGCGAGTGTGATTGGGTAAATACCTCAGGCTTCAAAAAATGTGGTCCATAATTTACCTCTCCTACAAGCCTGTTGTGCGTATAGGTGAGAGTGATAGGCCAACGGATTGCTGCCATCTATTTCCAGGTAAGAGTTCAAGTCTCCACCAATTAATATTTCATGTTTGGGGAAACTCAGCGCAGCATTTCCTAAGGTCCGGCTTAGCTCTGCAAAAGTTGAATCCAAGGAGGCGACACTGGGGTTCCAGTATACGGACAACAGGAGGAATGCATGGAACTTGGTTCCAGTGGTCCTCATTTTCACCAATATGAATGTGTTCGACTTGCCGAGTATAAGTGATGACACCTTCGGGCTATTTTTAATGAGAATAGAGATACCGCCACACGGTCGACCTGATTGGTGCCGCCGCACAGGAACGCTAAATGATATATAGCCGTCTAACACGAGGTCAAGTAGGGACATTGTTTCCTGCAATAATAAAATGTCGGGACCATGAAGGGTCGCAACCTGTGCATGCCAGGCCTTGAGGTTTCTCAAGCCACAGCAGTTCTAAGAGGCAACTGCAATCCCCGTCGGTTATAAGTTCGGGGTTTCAGCTTTCATAGAGGCTGCCACTTTGATTAGGGGCTCCAACCATGAAAGGCCGCAAGTCATCTGTGAAGTCCAGGATCAATTTGGTAATTATTGGTGATTGTACTCTACATAGCACTCTTTGGTTGTTATGGGGTGCTGGTTTTACCCAATCCAAGCCCTTGGAAGCCAAGTTTCTTAGTGAGGGAATCTGGAAGGAGTAGTGCATCAGGAAGGACCTGTTGATTCGTGCTGGGCCGTTTATGTCTAAGTTGCTTACCCAGCCAAGTATTTGTTTCATATCCTTGGGGGGTCTCCACAAAGGACAGCATATCGTAGGGAGGCTCCATTGGAGGGACCTTTCCCGATATTTCATCCTCATTGGTTGCTTTGCTCTCCAGGGCTGAAGGTGTCCGCGAGGCTGGTGCCCTCGAATCATTCTCTTCATACGCTACTTTACCCAGAGAGCCATCTTCCTGTGCCACCGACCCATTGGACAGGCCCTCACGAATGGGTACCGGGGGCAGAGGCCTTTTTCGTAGGGATTACGCAGTCCACTTCTTCCTGAGGCTGAGTCACCACTTTTTTGCTTTCTATACTTGGAAAGAAGCTGTGTAGCTGGGTTTGAGACATGCCAATAGGTGTCCTGGGGGGTTTTACAGATGGTACCTGCACATTGGCACTTTTCAGTGCCTTGATCTGGAGATGTGTTTTGCTTTCCTCATTCAGATCTAGGAGATCTAGTGCTAAATCATCCATACTCGCGCAGGTTTTTCAACTCACTACTGGAGTGGCTTCCTTACGAGCATGAGAGCAATTCTCCAGGGTTCCCTTTTTTGCCACTTTCTTCTGAGTTGTTTTTGCAAGATTTAGGCGTTTTCGGGCTCTCAAGAAGGACTTCTTCGCCTTTCGAGAGATAAAGTGCCTTGCCTCTTGACATGCATTTCCCCCATCTGTTTCGCTCATCAACAAGGGCTTCAGAGGCTCTGAGGTGGACTGGGAGTCATTTATGTCGGTCAATGCAGAGGGACTATCGGGCGTGGGACAAACCTCAATCGCCGGCTCCATTCCTCCACATGGGAGCTCTATGTTCGCCAGAGGTTGAGATTTCGTGACCATATTGAAGAGTAGTTGTTCTACTTTGAGCAGGCGGTCATGTTGAAGTTTTACTACTTACAGTAAGTCAATATCCTCAGTGCTGCCCTGCTCTGTGCCTACCTTGTTTGCTCCTTGTAGCACATGCGAGTACAGTCTTTGCGGGGGATAGGCGTTGGATGGGCCATTTTCCGTTTGGGTTCCCTGGGATCGTGAGGCAGAAACAAACAGAACTGGTGTGGGGACAGCAGAGTGGCTTACCATCATTTTTTCAAATTGAGAAAAATAGAATGCTTTCTATTGTTCCTCAGCTAATATAAAGCCTTCCAATTTAGTGATTTTTTCTTTCATGAAGCCTAGGGAGCCTGCATTTCCCTTATGGAACAATGGGTTAGTTCGTGGCCCTTGTCAAGAAGATTGAGTATTCGCGCGATCACTGGGAAATTGAAAGGGTCATGAGGCGAGATGTTTGCAGGGGAATCCTCTGGTGTCGATGATGACCTTGCGTCCCCTTTAGGAGCAACAAGGCTGGCATCGTCGCTCCCCAATGAGAATGCCTCCAGACCATGAGGCAAAAAGGCCCCAGTTGAAACTGGTTGGCCGATATGAGAATTTGTGCGGCCTGAATACATTCCAACTCCCGTTCCCCGAGGTGAGTTGCCTGAGAGATCCCTTCCAGGTTTACTAAGATCTTTAAAGCTGGATTCATCGGGGATATGGAAATGTACTTGTTCACGAAAAGGAAAGGACCTGGAAGCAGATGAGGAGGGGGCGAGAGAGAGCCGCACCAGTTTTCCTAATTCACTCATGATCGTTGGGACAAGCATAGATGTATCGGAAACGTGAGCAAATCCTTCATGTACATGCATTGGAGTACAGTTGTTATCAAGTACACGGGGGAACTCACAATCCACCTGCCCATCATTCTCGTTCGCCTCTTGGACAGAAAATGTGGATGGAGTCTGGCCGACAGCTCCAACATCGGCAGTGCCTCCGTTCCCGATACCAAACCTACCGCTTATTTTGAGTCGGATACCCTTCCTGGTCAGGTGAAACAGACACCTCTGCTGTCCCTATTGACATTGAGAGTAGCGATTTTTTGTTGGAGAGAAGCAGAGGTAGGGTACTATTAAGCATTTTAGTCCCTATGTTCTTACAAGGGGCCTTGGGAAGATTGCCTGACTTGTTCTGCTTCTCAACGCGCGGGTCATGGTCTACTTCTATGCTACAAGTATTGTTCATGAAAGTTACACCTGCTAATAGATAGATCCCCGCCCACCGGAGTTGACACAGCTATACTCACCAGCGCAAGGTTAGTAGTACTAGACACCCTGCAAAATTTGTTCCCACACTCTTTTGCTTAGATCCACAACCCCCTCCCCAGTACCTAAACTCCCAACTATATAAGTTGTGCAAGTTAATAGAGATACCGTACAATAGGTCCTAGATTCAACCAGCGTAAGGTTCAATGCAGATCAAGAGGCCTACTGCCCCCCAGAATCGTTTTCCCTCGTTTATAGAAAATGCGGGTGGAAGTAGTCACGCATGATACTTAGTGTCATGCATCCATGAGTCTCATTCTCACAACTGAGTATAATTCGTTAGGTTGTGTTAGGTTTTGATATTCACAGATTCAAAAGTACAGGAGGCAGAAAGATCACACTGGCCCCCTATGATCACACGTGCAAATCTAATACTCATCCATTCAGGACCATCATGCAAGCAAATTGGGCCCTCCCTTATTAGGTTCAAAGGCCTTATGCCCGCAGTCACCTAACAGGGTAAGGCTCTATATATCTCCAGTGGATATGCTCCGAAGCAGTTCCTAAAGCTATCCTCAAGTTATCAACCCACACAGCCTTGCAGGGCGGCCCCAACTGTAGTGTCTAAGAAGGGCGCCTATGGGCAAGTAGCACACCAAGGCAATGGTGCAAAGGGCCTAGTACACGCAGAAGCCCTTTGGGGGTAGGCTCTACTGGGTGGGCTTTGTCAGCACACCGAGGGTTCAAAGGCTCAAAGCCCGCAGTCACCCTCTAGCTAGAGAAAAGCGACCAACACTTGAGTAGCTAGTAATCATGCCACCATTTCCCAGAGCATTACTTAAGGTAGGCCCTAGATCGTATCGCAACAAGGGTTCAAAGATCTATACCCGCAGTCACCCTTTGTTGAAAATCTCCAATGATGACATTATTTCCCAACACAAGGGTTCAAAGGCTAAATGCCCGCAGTCGCCCACTCTGAGGGTAGCATTCAGCCACTTTCAAGGTGTAATTTCGAGCATATGGGCTCAAAAACCAAAATCTGAGATACAAAAGAGCGTGACTAGATATCACAAATTGCCGGTGTGGGCTGCACAGGCTCACCCACTACACTCACTCTCCTGTAACCAGGTGTCAAACTAAGCACCATACATGCCCATCCCAATGCGCCCTCCAAGCTACAGTAGCCTTAGTCACCGATAACCTAGGATACATAGGTAGAACTCTGAGACAGGATTCACAGTTCACAGTCAACGTCCCAGCCTGAACGCGTTTTGCACTAAGTTTACAAGCCAGGAGCAGCACATCCAATGAACATGCAACAGAATTAGTCTAGTCGCTCAGCCACGTCACCAGTTTGTAATGGCTCTCTCACATATGGCACCAAGAAGATTTAACTAGAAGAGTCTTTGCCGGGCCACAAGTGTCAAAAACTCGTAAAGCAGTTGGATACGACGTTCATAGAAATCACCAGATTTAGGGCTGCAGGGGTACTGAACTCAAGTCCCCAAGTTTGCAGCGGTAATTCTCTTACCAATAGTCCAGGAGGGGCCCCACAGCGCCACTGCACCACCAAACACCAAACACACTGCTGGCACACCACGCCGCACTCCGCGCATGTGCGGTGTGTTTGTAGGACGCTGTGCCTGGTTGGTAGCAATAGTAGAGGGACTTCGCTGAAAGCATTGTCCCATGGGAACTTTAGTTCAAGAGATCCAACAGTTGCGCAGGAGACATACGGAGGGATCCTTCCTCACCAGCAGCACCAAACTCACTGCTGGCACACCGCACCGCGCTCCGCGCATGCGCTGTGTGTTTCTAGGACGCTGTGCCTGGTTGGTAGCAATAGAAGAGGGACTTCGCTGAAAGTATTGTCCCAAGGGAATGTTAGTTCAAGAGATCCAACAGTTGCGCAGGAGACTTACGGAGGGATCCTTCCTCACCAGCAACACTAAACACACTGCTAGCACACCGCGCCATGCTCCGCGCATGCGGGTTGTGTTTGTAGGACGCTGTGCCTGGTTGGTAGCAATAGAAGAGGGACTTCGCTGAAAGTATTGTCCCAAGGGAACGTTAGTTCAAGAGATCCAACAGTTGCGCAGGAGACGTACGGAGGGATCCTTCCTCACCAGCAACACCAAACACACTGCTGGCACAGTACAGTATATTTATTTTATAGAACCTTGATTGGGCATTCCTTTATTTTAGACTGTTAGACATGTTAGCACAAAAGGTGAAGGAGGTATAGCCCTTAACTGTGCCTGTTTTACCTTTGTGATTGGGTTCACACTTGGTTTGTAGAAATAAGAGGGCTTAATAGGCACTTATGCTGCTACTCACCCTTGTACTCCTGCAGCGCTGAAGTCAAATCGTCAAAAGGTCATTAAAAGGTGTCATGATTACTTGGCAGGATAAATTTCAGTGACCTAAAAACAGTGAAACAGTAAATTCACCTCAGCAAGATTCAAATCTGTGACTTGGAGGTCACAAACATTTACACACACACCTCTGCAGAAGAACCCACCCACCCTCTGGATCTCGATCCCAGCATCGACTCGGAATACCCCCCACAATTTTCCAATTTCGCAAATCTTTCAAAAAGTCAAACTCACCTGATCATGGACTAATCCCAATGGATGCTCAGAATGCAATTTTCAGTACTACTCTACTGTTAAAAGATGCCACCCCAAATGCTGGCGTAAGGAACGCATGCTGGCAATAGTAAGACAGACACAAGTGACCACAGTTCAAGGGTGTTTATTGAACTTTTGCAGGGGTGTGATAAACCCCTATCTAAACCTAAATCTAAAGATGGGAGCAAGCTACAACCATCAAATAATAATAATGCAGTCCTAGTTGAGTCTTGTCAACATAAAAGAGCCTATATTAAAAACAACTATTGCCAATCCTTGCTACTAGTTACAAACAGGGTGGGGTGAAGTTCATGAAAAAGAAAGAAGTGTTCACAAAATGAGAAGTCAGGATGTTCGGACCGTTGGCCTCCCTCCTCTATATTTTCAGCATGGGACAAAGCGGTTCACTCAAGCAAAGCGCACACTCTGGCTTCTGCGGCACAAGGATACCGTTCTATTTTTACAGTTCAAGACCTTCTGTGTCCAAGCCTCTTTACTTCTTGCAAGTCTCTTGACTCAGAGGGCCTGTTATACAAAAACAACACAAAAACATTATTTTCCTTTTAACACAAGGTTCAATTTGGGTGTTGACCTTGGATCCCCCTCAGCCGGTCTCAGATTCCTTTCAATCACTCAATCAGTCTCCCTCAGCCAGGCTTGGAACAATTGTGATGTACTTTAAACTATTGAAGACCTTTGAATGTGCACGGGTTTAGCTTGACCCGTTTTATGACCACTTCGATGTCAGTATTCTTTTTTTTCACACTGTGCTTCAGTTGGATACCTAACAGAGACTTGCAAATGAGCACCCACGTGGCGCCGGACCACTCTGGGATTTGGCATCTTGGGTTGCCTCCTAAAGTTCAATCACAAAGTTGAATTACTTCTTTGGTTCCAGTTATACTTGCATCGCTCATCGCCAATACCTCACACACTGTTCTCTATATACAAAGTTGCCACTTGCAACCTAGGTTTAAAACACAAGCTGGCTTGGTATCAGTCTCTCCGACTCACCGGTTGCGCTGTCTTTTGTGATGCCGCTTTGTTGTAGGAGCGACGTTTTTGGTCAGGCGTGGTTCACCTTCTTTCAAGCTCTGAAGGTTCACAATGAAAGTGTACAGGAGGGCGGAGGGACCTCTGACGGGCCCATATGATCAGAGCTCACCCTCAAGTACTTTAAGATGAGATAGCTGCACCTTGAGGTGTATGGGGTGCTGGATTCTCTTACTCCAACACTAATCAAATAAGGATAACTCAATGGTTTGGCAAAGGGAAGTCCGTTTAATGACAAGTACAAGAAACGGGGAAACATGGAAATCAACAGTAATGTGATAGGCCGTCTCGCTTCAACTTCCGCAATCTTCATTCTAACAGCAATACCTATAGGCAAAATTCGTCATCATTGACGTGTAACACTCAAAGGTTTGTCATGCAATTCTAATGGTTGGAAAAGGTAACTTAAGTATAGGTGCTATATCTGTATATGGTAACGGGGTGTGAGGATTGGCTAACTCTTATCGGGTGGGCATCTACGCCCATCCCTCTACATCACTCGTGCTAGACGTCACTAAAAGTACGACGTCTCACTGGTTCTACTAGCTATGGGAACCCTTGATTATTTGGTCCATTGTGATTGGGTCGGTTACACCCCTAGGCATAAATCTCTACTTTAATTAGCAGCATGCAGAATCGTCACCCAGATGTGGTATGCCCCAAGATTCACCCTGCCTCCCTTCCATCAATCAGTACCTTAGGGCTATGTGTCAATTAGTTGGCAGAGGATGTACTCGAAACTGTAGCTTCTTATCAGGAAAGGTTATGGCATCCTCTGGTTTCGGGTGACATCAGACGTTGGTACCTCTCCGCGCCTGGCTGGTCACGTGTTAGTACACCGTGGAGCTGCTTAATTTTCCTTCTATTTGCGTATTTGATTTTCCCTTCGGCCTTGCCACCTGCCTGGGCCTCCTTATCTCGACCTTCACAGGGCAGGCTGCTATGCTCTTAAGTTACGATTCTTTGAAGTTGCCGCTCTCCTCCCTTCCTTGGGTTGACCTTGAATTCCCAGGCATGAGCTGCTTCTTGCTAAGTTTCAATTCCGCTCTTTCATCTGGCTTTGTTCTGGTATATGAATCCTGGCCTGTTTGACCCCTACCATCCTGGGCTTAATTCTGCTTTTGTAAAATGGATTCGCACTTGTGTAATGTGCTTCTTTGAGGTAGATCTATAGTTGGCGCTTGCCGCTCTATTCTTCTACTAAGCATAGCAAGCAGTACTGTTTCCTTAGCTTCTTGCATTCCAAGCCTATTTACAGGCGTTAGCTAGTTGTGTATTTTCATCCTGTTTTATGGTTACGCTTCTTTAAAGTTCAGCAACGCCTCTTCTTATAAGTCCATTACATCTTTATTCATAACGTTTCGTCTTTGCGTGTCATCTTTTGGTTGTCGTTTCGTTTGTCTGCAAGTCTGTCCAGGCCCTCGTGTCGTCACCATTTGCCTTCAATTAAGGCCCTTTGGGTCTCTTCTGGGACAGTTTGCAAGTAGTCTTCATGTCGTGTCAGCTGCTGGTACGGTTGTCTCAATGGGTACCGTGCTGCCCATGGTTGTCTGGTTATTGGCACTTCAACGGGTATTGCTCTTCTGATGGGCACTGGGCAGAGCCCTAGTGCTGCTCTCTGCTGGTTTATTTGCTCATCATACGTCACGTATCTTGGTGTGTATGTTCCTGGTGCTTCACAATGGGTGGCTGGAGTGCAGGCCATGTCTGGGACCTCCTCTACACTGGCTTGCCTCAGCTGGGATCCAGCCTTCTCTCCTTCAGCACAGTTTACATCGAAGGCTTCCCTCAGTCGGGTTCGAGCCTCCCTTCAAGATTTACGGTTCACTAAGAAGGCTTCCCTCTGGCGGGCTCGAGCCTCCTTTCCAGAATTTACAATTCACATAAAAAGGTTTTGGGACTTCTGGTCCCAGAATGCAATGGGCTTATTTCGCTCCCACTTCACAGCTCCTCCAAATGGCATTTTCTGGCATTAGGAAATGCAGGAGCTCAAATGGGATGTTAATTGGAGGTCAGGTTCTCTCCACCTGCCCCTCAGAGACTTGGGTTCGCCTGCCTGGCCCAGGGGAGGAGTTTTGCTTTGGGTACTGACAGGCAAGACCCAGATGCCCCTGGTCTTTCCTTCGGGATGTACAGTTCCCTCCTCCACACTGCAGTCTCCTCTCAAGTAACAGGGCCAGTGTTTCGGTGGTTTTCTCCTCCTCCAGGTCTCCCAGGATCTCTGTAGCTTGCCAGGTCTTTTTCCTGCTTCCCGCCACCTTCCAGCATCCCCGACTTGCTCGAAGTTTGCTTTCCTGCTCCGGTTTTATGCTGCCTGGGAGAGTCAAGTGAAGTCAGGTGCAAGTAATTAAAAAGGGAGGCCTGATTAGCCTGGCTTCATTAATGGTACAGTCTGCTGTGGAAATGGGAGAGTCTGTTTTCGGTGGTTCCCTGTTGGTAATCTTCATCCTCCCAATCTCTCTCCTCATTGTCTCAGTGTCTGAGGGAAAAAGGGGGGGCAGGGTGGGAAGTCAGTAACTCCTGTATAATAGGATATGGAAGAGGTTGCAAAGGCAAGGGGAAACCGTATTTCAGGTAGGGAGGTGTTACGGAAAGGGATATACCATGTCTCACCTTGAGACTCCTACTCCCTCTCTGGTTCCGGACCCAACAGCGATGACCTTTCTCTGGTCACCCCAGAAGAGAATACCAAGGGGTTTAATGGAGAAATACCCTTGGTTTCTTTACACTACCCAAACCTTGTAAAGCGCTTCGCTGCTCTCGAGCTAGGTCTGAGCCTTAAGAAATAAAATAAAAAATGTAAAATAAGAACCTGAACCCAGTGAACTATGTTGCCATCATTGTTTTGCATGTTAAGCTAGATGCTGTAACATGTATTTGTAATCCAGCATCAAATGCTATGTTGTAGTATTTATTTCTACCAACCTTTACAACCTCTCAAATAGTTAATCGTAGCTGGTGATTTCAATATATGTGCAGAGCTGTTTCCCTTCTTTTTAATGCAGAGCAGGGAACATATTAATTTTTAATCCATGTACTTTGTTGGATTGCACTTGTGAAGTTAGAGGAGAATGAGTCGTTTAGTAGGAATTGGAATCTGTAGAAGGCAGTGTTTGGTGGATGAGGCATTGGTTGTGAAGGAGGAGAGTGACACCTGTAGGTCAGAGCGAAAAGGGGGAATGGGAGAAGGTTTACATTTCTTTTTAGTAATAGGTGAAGCAATTGGTGAGGAAAGGCAAGAGGGTGGAAAGGCAGATATGGATGGTGTGACAATACTATTAGTGACTGAGAGAGAGGATGGATATGAATAAAAGATCCAAAGAGTTATCCCCTGTGTGACTAGGTAGGTTATGGATAGAGTGGAGAGCATGGTCACTAAGGAAAGCCTGAAGTTCAGGTTTCTGAGAAGTGGTTGGAGAGGGAATTGTAAAGTCACTCAAGGGAATGAGATAATGTTTAGCGGCAAGAAAATCAAGGAGTTGCCCAGCATCATCAAAAAATGGTCCTGTGGGACAGGAGGTCGAAAGATGGAAATGATGTGAACTGAGTGAGACAGAGCAATAGTAGAGATGGTGAATCCAAAAGAGGTAGGATAGGACGTGGCATTGAATATTTATGAGGAATTGAGGTGGGAAAAGAGTAGGTGTCCAACACCTCCACCTCTGCCAGTCAGTCGAGGAGAGTGAATCAAGGATAGTTTGGAGACATGAAGGGCTGCCAGAGTGCCAGTGTCAGATTGAGAAATCCTGGTTCCAGTGATAGCAAGAAGGTCTAGCGGAGGTGAGCTGGAGTGAAAGTAATCAGTGATAATGGAGGTTTTGTTGCATACAGACTGCGCCTTCCAGAGTCTAATGTTCAGTTCATGAGGTAAGGATGAGTAGAGAAGTTGAGTCTCAGGGGAAGAGAGGTGAGGTGGATAGGTGTTAGAGAGGTCTGGTTAGCTCATCGACTTTGTTGGAAGGAGGTGGAAAAGAGATGGAGTAGTGGGATTTTCGAGTTGTGAGTTTTATAATAGGGATAGGAAAGGATGAAGTTGTAGCGTTATTGGGGAAAGCGTAGGGAGAGGAGAGTAGGAGGAGGAGCAGGAGAGAATGCATTATAGGCGAGTAGCACATTGTGGAGAGACAATACAGTAATTAAGAAGCTTGGGGTACACACAGGAGCAACAGGGAGAAAGGCAAAATCAAAGGCCCATACGCAAAGAGGCTGGTCAACAGCTGCACTTCACTCTTCACTGTCTGCCCTTTACCGCAATGCCCCTGGCTGGATGCCCGTAGGCAGACAAGAAGGAGTGACACATACCCTTATCACCTGGTCGCCTAGTCCATCAGTGGTTGGTAACTTTGTTATCAAGTGGCCTTCAGCTAGAGATGGGGTTGATGCAAGATGGCAGCAGGAAGTGATGTCTCCAATCCGAGATAGCCTCAGGAAGTGATGTCACTAATACACGATGGCCACTGGAAGTGATGTCACCAATCCAAGATGGCCACTGGTAGTGAAGATCCAAGCAGAAAGTCAAGCCAGAAACCAGAAGGGTTGACATAAGCTCTTGTCACCTGATTGCCTAGTCCATGTCATGTCCAATCACACCCACTCACTTACCCCTGCTCCCCAGCCTCACCCACATACTCAGCAGCAGCGGCAGCAGCCCAGCCGAAGACAGGGGTTCCCAGCAGCTGGTGGACCGCGGTCTACGCGGCTGTTTCCATGCTGGCTGTTGCCGTGGCGACTCCATGCTAAGCAGCATTACACGGCCCCATGGAAACCCTCCCATCACGTGATCAGGAGATGGCAATGGCATTGTGGGAGACATCTCCAATCATTCTCCTCATCCCGGGTCACGTGACACGTGGCCCACGATCACGAGACCCGCGTCATGTGACTCCCATGCATTCAAACGGAGCGAACAGACGCGGAAGCAATGCTTCACAGCTGCTTCTCCGGAGGACTGTTTGGAGTTGGGTTTTTTGCAATTCTGGTTTTTCCTGGACTACGGAACATTTACCTGGACTGTTTTTTGGATCTCCCTTGACCTTGGCACAATCATTGTTTACCTGGATCACGACCGCTGGCTTGCATATCGGATATTGAACTGGTCTTCCTTGGCTGCGGTTTGAACTGCTGGTTTTCGACCTTGGACTGTTTTTGGACTTCTCACGGATTACGATCTTGATCTCTACTTGGCTCAAGTGTATTCAGAGTCTCATCAGATCTACGCCAGCCTGCTGCCGCTGCCGGTACTATCCTGCTCCCATCTTCAGGGTCTCCTCCTAATCTCATTCGGTAAGCCCCGGGGGTTAAGTTTTGTTATAAGTAAGCACTACTCGCTGTCACTGTATAATATAACCCTTTGTTGCCTTACAGCGGTTAGGGGGTTCCTCCGGCGTTCCCGGTTCCAGGCTGATGACACTCTACACCTGTGGCCTCAAAGATTGCACGGGTAGTGGTTCTTACTTTCCCCGTGTGGTCCTTGGGGACGGAGGTATCTCATATCTACACGACCATCAAAACAGAACAGACTGTGAAGCCTTACTGGTCATTCGGATAATGGATACCTCAGCCGGGGACCCTGTGACCGCTTTAATGCAGGCAGTGGCGGCTCTTAGAACGGACATGGCTGCCGCCACAACTGCCATACACCACCGTCTGGATGCCATACAAAGCACCCGCCATCCCTTGTCTGCAGACTCTGAGTTCGGGGACTCTCCTCCACCCCCACCCCCGGCTCCTGTCATACCCCCTCCTGTACCAACAACTCCAATAGTTGTTCCGCCCCCTTTCCCTCTTGCTGCCCCCGAGAGATGTTAGGGAGATCGCAGTAAATATTGCACATTTCTGAATCAATGCAAATTACACTTTTTGTGCCGGCCCCAGGCGTTCCCAGACTCCGTATCCAAGGCAGCGTTTTTGCTTTCCCATTTGTTGGGTGTAGCCGCCACCTGAGCAAATCCCCTACTTGAGAGCGATCACCCAGCTCTCTATGATTTTGATCTGTTGGTAAGAGAAATGGCGAAAGTGTTCGACACCAGGTATAAGGCACAATCACGAGATATGGAGCTATTAGACCTCACCCAGGGCAGACAGACGCTCATAGGCTACATAACCAGGTTCAACCAATTATCAGCCGAGACATCCTGGCCTGAAGAAAAAAAGGCTGTGGTGTTTTACGGGGGTTTGTGTAGTGCTATGAAAGACACTTTGTCGGTAGTGCCATCTCTACCAGCAGCCTATGCCGACCTGGTCGATCTGGCTCTCCAGGTAGATGCCCGAAGGAATGAACGTAGAGCAGAAATTGGGCTTTCCTACTCTCAGACGACTCCCACACCTGATTCCACTAGCGAACCAATGCAGATAGGAGGGATACGTAGCCCCATCACCCAGACCGAACGAGAACGCAGAAGAACTGACAATGCGTGTTTCTACTGCAGCCTCAACGGCCATTACGTCAAAGAGTGCCCTCGCTGTCCGAAGAACAAAGGCTCGGGTTTTCAGAAGGCTCACCTTGAGATCAGGGGCAAGGGCGAGTCCTTCACAAAACCCCCTTGAACCTGCCTTTGGCCCTATTAGACCAGTGGTGGTTCAGGTTCAGCTGAAAACCACCACAGACTGCATGCATCCAGTACGCATAGTGATCGATTCAGGGGCCACTGGATGTTTCATAGACATCACGCTAGCCACTGTCCTGAACCTCCCATTAATATCAAAGAGACATCCTGAGCCAGTCCAGGCTGTCGATGGAACGTCACTCGCCTCGGGCCCGATCTTACAACAAACCGCCCCTTTGGAGGTAGTGATCCAAGAAACCCACAAAGAAGTCTCGTCTTTCGATCTTATCGCCACACCACAGTTCGGGGTCATCCTAGGCATACCATGGCTCAGGAAACACAATCCCTTGATCAACTGGGGCACGGGCCAAGTTTCCTTTGAGTCCGAGATATGCCAACATTTCTGCCTGGTTGAGTCTAGTACGGTTTCCAATCCAGCAAACGCCCTTGGGGCTGCTGCCTCTTTAACTCTCGGGGACGGTCTTTCGTCCATTGCCCCTCAGACGGTGGGAGCAGTCATGGCGGGAATACCGGCGGCTTATCACGACTTCCAGACCGTGCTTGACAAGGGGTCAGCTGAAGGCCTCCCACCACATAGGCCTTATGATTGCCCTATTGATTTGGTTCCTGACGTACCGATTCCAAGAGGTCGGGTCTATTCCCTAACACGAGCGGAAGAAGAGGCTTTACAGGAGTACATCCAACAGACCTTAAGGTTGGGTCACATACGCCCCTCGTCCTCGCCAGCAGCGAGTCCTATCTTCTTTGTTCCAAAGAAGGACGGGGACCTCCATCCCTGTGTAGACTACAGGCGATTAAATTCCATTACCATAAAAAACAGGTACCCTATTCCTCTCATCTCCACGCTTTTGGATAGGCTTACACATGCTACAATCTACACCAAGCTGGATCTTAGGGGGGCTTATAACTTGATCCGCATGTGACGTGGGGATGAATGGAAAACGGCCTTTTGTTCTAGACAAGGATTATTTGAATATACCGTAATGCCATTCGGGCTATGCAATGCCCCCGCCACGTTTCAACGCTTTATTGAGGACGTTTTCAGTGACATTCTGAACGTCTATGTAGTGGTATACCTGGATGATAACTTATTTTCTCCTCTTCTTTGGATGAACATGTCCTACACGTCAGAGAAGTATTGTCTCGACTCAAGAAAAATGCATTGTACGCTAAACCTGAGAAATGCCTTTTTCAATCCAGCCAGGTCGAGTTTTTGGGTTTTCACATATCACCTGGGGGCCTGTCCATGAATCAATCAAAAGTTTGTGCAATCACGGTCTGGCCAATTCTGGCGAACATCAAACAACTACAGTCCTTTTTAGGGTTCGCCAACTTTTACCGGTGGTTCATCGCCGGTTTCTCTTCCATAGTCGCCCCTCTCACTGCCCTCACCAGTCCACTCACTCCCTTCTGCTGGTCCACAGAACAGCAGACAGCCTTCGATTCCCTAAAGACATCGTTCATCACAGCACCGGTGCTTCAGCACCCTGATCCAGAGCTCCCATTCCTTTTGGAAGCAGATGCTTCGTCCTTTGCATTGGGTGCCATTCTTTCACAACCATGTCCCGCTACTGGCCTTTCCATCCTGTAGCCTACCATTCGCGAAAGTTTACCCCGACAGAACTGCACTATACTGTTACAGAAAAGGAACTTCTGGCCATTAAAGACGCACTGCAGGTCTGGTGACACCATCTCCTGGGAGCCAAACACCAGACGGTGGTACACTCGGATCATAAGAATCTACAGGATCTCGCTTCCTTGAAATGCACAAACAGCCAACAAGTGCGTTGGCATTTATTCTTTGCGGCATTTGACTTTGTAATTAAGCACAGACCGGGGGTGGTTCACGGGAAGGCAGATGCTCTCTCTCGCTCCCCCGGTGGGGAGTCCCTTCCGTCCTTTCCTGATACCGTGCTAGAGAAGGGCCATGTTATTTGTGCTTGTACACCATCACACCCCATGTTATCCTCCATACGTCAGTGGGTCTCAGAGCATCCGCATACAGAGCAGATTGGGATCCGATTTTTCAGGACGGTCTACTTTTTGTGCAGGGTAGACTTCACTTACCCAAGAGTGAGACTCTTAATCAGGCGCTAGACTGGTCCCATGATGCTGCCATTAATGGACATCCAGGACAACAGCGTACATTAGATCTACTTAAATGCTGGTGTTGGTGGCCATCAATGAAACGTGATGTAGAGAATTATGTAAACACATGTTCAGTGTGTGCACAAAGTAAGTCACGTAAGGGTCGCCCACTGGGACTCCTTCATCCACTTCCCATACCCCCGAGACCCTGGCATACTGTCTCCATGGACTTAATCACCGACCTACCCCGTACACAGGGTTATGACACCATATGGGTGGTGGTGGATTCCTATACTAAAATGGCTCATTTTATACTGTGCACTGGGACACCTTCGGCCCCGGCCTTGGCTAAGTTGTTTTTCAAGTCTGTGTTCTGTCTCTTTGGGTTACCACACGTCATAGTGTCAGATCGCGGTACTCAATTTACGTCCCGTTTGTGGCAGGCACTTACCAGGTTACTCGGCATTGATGCCCGGTTCTCCTCCGCCTACCATCCAGAGAGCGATGGGCAGACAGAAAGGGTGAACCAGACATTGGAGCAGTACTTACGCTGTTTGACCCTCCAGTACCAGGAGTCCTGGCTCAATCTTTTATACCTTGCAGAATTCGCATACAACAATGCCTTGCACTCGTCCACTGGGTTTTCCCCTTTCTTTTCTCTCTATGGCCAACATCCCTGCACCCTTCCTCTCCCAGACTTTTCCTCATCCAGTACCCTGGCGGCCTCTGCTTGCGCCCGTGATCTGGTTTCGGTCCATGCCCAGACCTTAGTCCATCTGCGCGAAGCTCAGGCTTCCATGAAGGCGGCCGCCGGTAGGAAGAGAGCGGCTGCACCTACCCACCGGGTGGGGGATCGGGTGTGGTTGTCATCTCGCCATTTACACATCCCTGGTTGCCGCAAGTTGCTCCCACATTTCGTCGGCCCCTATCGGGTCGTCAAGATCTTGAACCCTGTCACCCTGCGTCTGGCGGTCCCTTCCACTTGGCGCATTCACCCGGTTTTCCATACTTCCTTGATTAAGCCATGTCTGGGTCCCACCCACCTTATTGCTCCTCCTGCTCCTGTCTCAGTCACCTTTCCTGATGTCTTTGAAGTGAGCGCCATTCTGGGTTCTCGTATCTGCAGAGGCCACCTGCAGTACTTGGTGGACTGGCTGGGTTACGGTCCTGAAGACCGCTCATGGGTTTCCTCCCGGGATGTCCACGCACCTCGGTTGGTTGCCCGTTTCCATCGTGACCACCCGTATAGCCCACAGGGTCGTGGGCCTTTGGGGGGGCTCTGTCATGTCCAATCACACCCACTCACTTACCCCTGCTCCCCAGCCTCACCCACATACTCAGCAGACGGGGGTTCCCAGCAGCTGGTGGACCGAGGTCTACGAGGCTGTTTCCATGCTGGCGGTTGCCGTGGTGACTCCATCCTAAGCAGCATTACACGGCCCCCTGGAAACCCTCCCATCACGTGATCAGGAAATGACAACGGCATCGCAGGAGACATCTCCAATCATTCTCCTTGTCGCGGGTCACATGACATGTGGCCCACGATCACGAGACCTGCGTCATGTGACTCCCATGCATTCAAATGGGGTGAACAGACGCGGAAGCAACGCTTCACAGCTGCTTCTCCGGAGAACTGGTTTTCCTTGGCTGTGGTTTGAACTGCTGGTTTTCAACCTCGGACTGTTTTTGGACTTCTCACGGATTACGATCTTGATCTCTACTTGGCTCAGGTGTATTCAGAGTCTCATCAGATCCACGCCAGCCTGCTGCAGGCTGCCGGTACTATCCTGCTCCCATCTTCAGGGTCTCTTCCTAGTCTCATTCGGTAAGCCCCGGGTGTTAAGCTTTGTAAGCACTACTCGCTGTCACTGTATAATATAACCCTTTGTTGCCTTACAGCGGTTAGGGGGTTCTTCCGGCGTTCCCGGTTCCAGGATGATGACACTCTACACCTGTGGCCTCAAAGATTGCACGGGTAGTGGTTCTTATTTTACCCGTGTAGTACTTGAGGATGGAGGTATCTCATATCTACACGACCATCAAGACAGAACAGTCCAACAGTGGTTAGTCTTGCTGATATTGTCCCTGGTGTTTCTGGGATGAGGCGATTTCTTCCTGATTGGTGTTCCCATAGGAGCCTGTTCTGGCCTGCAGCTAGAGATGGGTTGATCCAACATGGCTGCAGGAATTGATGTCACTGATCCAAGATCGGTTGGTCTTGATGTAAAACAAATGATGGGATGGGAGGAGAGGCATTCTAGTGAGTACTGACTAAATTACAGACTGTAGAACCAGAACATTTTGGCTAAAACCCTAGCTTCTTCATTTGCCCAAATTATGTGATTCTGGGCAAATCACTTTGCATCACCATGTCTTATGTTCTTCAGCTGACAAAATTGTTATCAACTTAAAATGATACATGTAGGTGTGCACTACACACATACTCACTTATGGTTTAGCAAACTGCAGTGTTGCAATGTATGTAATAATACTATTGACCATTTACATAGTACATGCTACAGGTTGAAGCAATCTATAACGTCATGTGTGGCTACATCAGTTGTGAGCCTTGGTTCTCTTCTCAAAGACTAAGTGAAATAAAATACACCAGTGTTTGTTAGGTAGGTGTTGGCCGGCGGTAATGAATACAAGAGCAAAAAAAGAATTTTGTGAAGGAGGCATGGAAGGATGTGACTATGGCATATACAGCCTGCAAACTTAGGTCATTACAGTGTAATAACTGAAGGCCCAGCAGCCCCACAGTAAACATTGAGCTATTGCTTTATTGCAAATTAGTACCCGGCGAGTGGGGTGTGTCAGCCACCCAACCAATGTGGAGACTCAGAACGAGGGCATTACCAGACGGTAATCCCGCTACCCTGAGCCTCCTCATGGCTGGCGGCTGCCATCTCACCTCGCCGGGGAATCAGGTAAATCATTCTCTATCACCTCCCCACATCCACAAAATTTCCTCGCCACCCCACTTACCTTTTTTCTGTCCATTTCAGGAGCGGAGGCGCTGGGAACACTTCTGTCCCCAGCATGTCCGCTCCTGATCTGCGACAGGCCGTCATGGAAAGGAAGAAGGGACTACACGTAGTCCCTTCTTCCTTTCCATGCTGGCCATTTTTTTTCTTTACTTTTTTCACTTATTTTCAATGGCCGCCATGAAAAGGGAAAATGGAGCGTTTTGGAACATAAAAAAATTATTTTAGTACCCCGGTCTCACGTGCCGGGGTACTAATAGCAATAAGCCCCTGAACAGGGAGGGCATTACCACTTCAGGTAATTATGGTCTCCAGGGCATTACCTGAAGTGATAATAACCCTGCTTGGGGCTTTTAGTTCAGTATACCTCATAGGTTGTTGGGGAAAAACTCAGAACTACAAAACCCAACCGACATGAATGATTAAGCTAGACCTCTGACTGACACATCACACCTCTAATCTTTTCACTTGGAGTAATAACCGTTACTTTAGAAAGTGCTTGCAGGCTGAACTCTGTACTGCAAAGATTTCATCAAGTTTGGCAGCAGAGAATCGTGCACGGTTCCTTGAAGCATTTAATGCTGCCACTTTTCTTTTCTACTTTAGTCCAGGTGCCTGCAACCTGTGGCTCAGTAGGTGTTTTGGACTACAACTCCCATGACCCCTCTTCAGTAACTATTCTTGCGGCTGCTAATGGGAGTCATACTCAAAAACATTTGGGGAGCCAGAGATAGCAGACCCTTATTAGTAACTTGTTTTTGAAAGTTAGATTACAATCCTCTTACAAATTCATAGGAATTTAAAATGTGTTTTGCTAAGAATGTGTATTTGCCTCAAGCTGCGCAGTGTTGGATGCAAGCAGGTCTTTATTATTAGCAGGCCAGGAAGGAGGTTTACTGTTGCACTTGTGCAGTTCATGTGTAAGGGAACACATCTGTGATCTTTGTTGATCTCAACTTATATTTTTGGACTATGGAAATAGGTTTACACTCATGTTCCACACGGTAAAATATCTGTAAACAAGGGGCCGGGGATGGGGGGAAGGGGGAGTCTAAGATTCTGTACATCCATCTTCCTGGAAGTAGGGATGTTAGAGAATGGTGAATCGCAAGCAGAGCCCACAACAATGCTGCTCGCCTTCAAGACCATAATCGTGTTTGCTCGATGCTCTCTGTGGATGTTTTGCTCTCCCCCTCCACCCCGTTTCCCCCCCAGACAAAATGGAGTTACTGGATCTGTTAGTTTTGGTCACACTGGTGCCGTCATCACTGACTTGGCATCTGACGACCTTTACAAAGGTCTTGACGGACGCAAATGGATGCCTGTGCCCCCCTAGTACACGTGAAATATAAAATAATGTATTAAAGAGGTATCTAGCGGATTGCCCTATTGACTTATGCTTCACAGTACCCAAATGGTTATCGGTTATATGTGATATAATCGCTGGGAAAAACATCGAAGGTACGGTATATTTTTTTTTAAAGGCACTAAACACCCTTCCCAACATATTTTGGGACTGGTGCAATTATATTAACAAACTCCAGTCCTAGAATATTTGGGGCGAGTGTTGGAAAGTGCCTTTAAAAAAGTATCGAATCACCCTCGATGTTTTTTTCCAGCGATTATATCACTGGATACCATAGTTATCAAGAGCTATGACTGGCCTGTAGGGCAATGGCTGAAGTGTAGGCCCTACATGCTACTGTGGAATAGATTTCTCCGTCAAAGTGGGCCTGTGTTTTGGCCAAAGTGAACCATCTTGATTAGTTATTTCACTGTACAGCTAGCAGGTTTGACCAGTGTTAAGGAACAATTATACTTTATAATGCCCAATTTGCAACACATTTTACCAACAAATCCCCATTGAGCATTTCTCAAACAGTCTGTCACAAGAGGAGCAAATTATAGTTTGAGACAGTCGGACACTGCCATTGGTGCTCGAACCAGTTTTATACCCCAGTTCCACCCTGACTGTAATAACACAATTATACTCATTTCAACTGCCCACTTCCATTTATTTTTTTATTTGTTATCAAACAAATAGGGCCTGATTCATGGAAGTGTTTTTGTAATGGCTCAATCCCATAGGAAAACGTTCCATAAATCAGGCCCATTGTTTACTGCAAACCTTTGTCTACCTCAATAAAAGAAAATGAAAGCAAGGAAATCAAATGCCTTCCACCCCTCTACACTTTGTTCAACTTCAAACCTATTGATTTAAATCCTTTCAAAACAACAATTTCTTCATTAACCACCAAACCTCACAAGATCTAAAAATAAGAAAAGACTTTTTCCAAAAACGTAACCAGTGCAAAAATCATTGAAAGTTGTTCTCCCAGCATCAGCATAACCCACCAATCCTCCACATTGTAGGATCTCAACCTTTCTATAAAACTTCCTAAGTATCAAGTTCTCACATACGTAAGACCTGTGCATAAGCGAGGAGCATGTTTCAACAATTCCATCTCTTCCGGTACACCACGGAATCTGCAACTGTATCATAAACTGATCATAAAGCGATGTAATTTGCCTTGTTGGATACAAATGTAGCCTAAATCTCAGGAAGGCATATCTAAGTCTGGAGCAAGGAAATTTGGGGAAGGCAGCCGTGGGCTTTTATTTCCTGGTTCAAACCGTCAAATCAGCGATGATTAATTTTTGGCTTCCAGCGTACAGATGCAATTCTGTTGCCATAGCCTTTTTTTGGCTTGCTTCAGAGCGTCTTGGTTTGTCCCCAGCTGTTCCAAAATGGAGAGACCCTCGGATTCCCAGTGTAGCAGCAAGCTCTTTTTGTCCCTTTCCAATTAATCTCCTAGAATGGTATAAGGAGCTGCAGTGATCGGCATGATACACTTCCGAAAGAGGCAGAGAGTTTTCCAAGTCACTCTTGCAGCTTGTGAAATTAGGCCTAGCTCATATCTCATGATCACCGTTGGAATTCTACACGGTAGTCGTAAAACTGCTGTCCAAAAGAAACCTTCCAAGGAC
Organism: Ambystoma mexicanum; assembly: GCF_040938575.1. Taxonomy (NCBI): domain Eukaryota; kingdom Metazoa; phylum Chordata; class Amphibia; order Caudata; family Ambystomatidae; genus Ambystoma; species Ambystoma mexicanum. Next base: position 122,728,220 of record NC_090933.1, on the reverse strand, counting down.
AACCATAACTTCTACGAAGTGCAGAAGAAGGCCTCTGCACCATAGATTAGCGCCGGGACTGATTTTGGTTGTAAAAGACCAGCACCGGATTGATAGAAAACTTCCCAAATGTCCCAGTTAGTACCTGCCCCTGTGCTGTGAGATCTTTACATCGAGTTTTAAGATCCTGCAGCCGAGTGGCGTTGCAAATACCCCCAAGCCAAGTCCACCCCAAGACTGCCACCCACCTTCTCGGACATCCGGCCCATGAAGCATGTGTTAATCGAGGCTTTCTCTGACACATTCCCCCCCCCCTCTTCCACCTCTGGCTGACTCACACCCTGACACTGCCCTGTCCCAACTCTATTCCTCTATGTCTGCTACTCTTGATGTTCTTGCCCCTGTCATGAGGATCCGTTTGAAGTCGAAAGACAAGAGTAATTCCTGGTATGACTCTGACCTAGCTACACTTAAACATAAGTGTAGAGCGGCTGAGAGGAAATGGAGGGCTTCCTGCTCATCCTCGGACAAAATGGCCTGCTGCCTGCTCAAAAGGCAATACCATCTCGCTGTCTGCTCTAAGAAGAGAGGCCACATTCAAGCTCACTTTTCTGCGGCAACCAATAAATCAGCTGAACTCTTTAAAATCTGCAAGGAGCTGGCCAACCCTGCTGCAGTCTCCACCCCTCCTCTCGCCTCCCAGCCTCTTTGCAACTCTCTTGACTCTCACTTTAATTCCGAAACTCAGGACATCTTGTCCTCCCTCTCCTCCATCCCCCTTTGTCTCCCCTCTCCTTCCCAGTCTTCTGACCCTTCCTCAGTCACCCCCCCACACCTCCTATTTTCTCCTCCTTTCCTTTTTTTCTCCCCGGATGAGATTGCTAGACAAGTCCCATCTATGAAAGCCTCATCAAAACAGGTTCATCCCTGTTAGTCTAAAACCATTAAGGACCACATCGATATCCTCGCTCCGGCCTTGCTGATTTCTGTAACCATTCCTTTGCCTCTGGATCTTTTCCCCTCCCCTCCCCTCTCAAGTACTCTCTTGTGCATCCTCTCCTCAAGAAACCTACAGCTGATCCCTCCTACCCGGCTAACTATTGCCCAATTTCCATTGAAATCTTTTTGGGGAAAATCCTGGAAAAGCTGGCCATCTCACAGCTTAATATTCATTCCAACTCTGTTGGCTCTCTCCATGACCACCAATCTGGTTTCAGAGCTGTCAAATCCACGGAAACTGCTCTCCTGAACATCCGTGAAGACCTGCTCTCCAAACTCGACTCTAACATTCCATTTGTCCTGACCCTACTTGATCTCTCCTCTGCTTTCGACACGGTCAACCATACCATCCTGCTCAATCGTCTCCGTGACAACCTGAGTATCACTGATCAGGATCTGGCCTGGGTGACCTCTTTCCTTTCTGATCGACCTTCCCAGGTACAACTTGGATCCTTTCTTTCATCTATCTCCCTCTCTGCTTGTGCTGTTCGCCAGGGGTCTAACCTCTCGCCCTGGCTTTTCAACCAATACTTGGCTACTCTTGTCTACTGCATTTCCATTTTCTGCTCAAACTTCCAATCCTAAGCTGATGATGCCCAACTCATTTTCAGGCTTCCCTCAGACACCTCCTCTCCTTCCCTCATCTCTGATTGTCTAACAGCCATTCAAAATTGGTGTGCCACCAACGATCTTTGTCTAAATGCCAACAAGACTGAGATCGTCCTCATTGGTACACCTTCAACATCCTTTCCCTTCACTCTCTGGCTGGCCTCCCTTGGCCCGCCTCCTACCCCTACCTGCGAGGCTAAGAATCTCGGCATCATCTTTGACTCCACACTTTCCTTCTCTGCACAAATCTCTGACATCTCTAAAAAGTTAAACTTCCTACTGCACCTCATTAGAGGAACTCTGCCTTTCCTCTCCTTCCCCCAGAAACTCACTGTCTCCCAAGATCTGGTTCTCGCTAGGCTTGTGGGATGTTTTTACCCATGCATCCAAGCCCTACCATAAAACTGTGCAGTAGTGGCATGGAAAACATCATGATGGCCAGAACTCCCCAGAGAGTGCACAGGGAAAACATGAAGAATAGGCTGCCACCCATTTTTGCCTATGTTGTGAGCACAGGAGGGCACTGCCTAAAACCACCATTGGGCTACACACACAGTAGCCTGAAACCATTGGGAATGGCAATGCTGATTGCCAAAAAGCAACTCAGAACTGTGGGGAATTCATTTTCTTAATCCCAAAAATGGTTGCAATACCGGTACTCACCACTATCAGAAAGCCGGAATTTTAAAACCACCAGACTTTTGTGTAAAACTGAACAAATGAAACAAAACCAGGACAAGGAAAAACTTGCTAAGAGGTGGATACAATGTAAAACTATATTCTGAAATGACTTGAAGGAAGTAATTATTTAATGTACATGTAAAAATTGTAAGTTTTGATTTAAACTGGGAACTAAAGTGACATTTATCTGAATTCTGCCTGACAACTACCCCTGACAGGAGAAACCTGCTCAGCCACTCTTCCCAGGCCTGGCTGCATCCTGCTGCCCCTGCCAAAAGGAGCTCACACCTCCCTGATTGAATTAAGGGAGGGGACCTGCAGACTGCAGGAGGTTGAACAAAGCCTTGTCCTGGACTCAGGCAAATGTTATATTGGGGGGGCCGTAAAGTGGCTTCCTCTTGGGAGAACTGGGAGGGGCAGTGCCTCTGATAGCAGCTGAGCTTGGGGGAAGTGGATAAACCAGTTATTCCACCCTGTGATGTGGGAAGCCACACCCCTTTTTGACCAGAGCATAATTTTAAAAAGATAGATAACGCATAGTGCGGACTGGTCAAAATTATATAATTAATATCATTGTTCTTGTGATTTTTCTGTGCACATTTTAAGAGGTGTTAGGACCCTGTGGTATGTTCCTGGGGATAGTAGCGGAAAAAAGGTTGTTACTCCAAATGTCTGCATGTTAAAAATCTGACACTTTATCATCTGAAACCCATATCCCTGGTGCACATTTGTGTAAAATCTGGAAAGGTTTAGAGGTTGTTATCTGGATGAAAAGGGGAGAATTCTGTCATCAGTGGACACAACGTCGTACAAAGACAGGGATCGGATGGTTTGGTGCTACAGAAAATATGTAAACTGGACCTATAATATGAGAAAAATGGTACATAGATAAATATGTATTTGGATCAGAAATAGATTTGTGTGCAATTTGACAAGGGGAGGTTCCTCTGACCATAAAACCTACAGCATCACTCTGACACTCCATTTCTTCCCCCCAATCAAAGGAGAGAGGAGGAACTGGCCAATGACAAGTAGAGAGGGGCAGGCTCAGTTATGCCACGCACACACCCACTTCTAAAACACATAAAAAGAGACTGCTGGGACAGGTAGGGACATTCAATTCCATTTGCTGCGCAGCATGCTGACCGACGACTTCACATCCAGAGATCCAGACTTCAAATCCATCAATCTCCAGAACCTGTAGCAGAAATTAACTCCAGAATTTGTAGCAGAGAGGCCTGAATCCACCAGCTGAATCCTCTTCAGCAGGCCTCAAAACCAACCAAACTATTCGACAGCCAGGCGAGCTGTTTGAATTTTTGCCAAGAATTTTTGCAAGAACCTGTAGCAGTATCCAGAAAGCAGTGCTGTATCCGGAACCCGAGAGAACCACAAACTAGACCGTTGTGAGCAGATCCGGTGCTTGACAGACCCAGAGAGCAGAGCTGACCCAGATTGCCGGGACTTCAGAACCACCCGCCGGAAGTCCCGTCCAACCTGAGCATACCGTGACGAGGCCTATTTCAAATTGATACTGTGAGTACCTAGCAGAACTGTGCAGAACCAATCTCTTAGTTAAAATAATCTAATCCAAACTATTTTAACCTAAGTAGAACAGCCTCCTAGAAATCGTGTCATCTGTCATTTTTAAAGCTGCACAACTGTCACCTGTCAATTCTGCAGCTGCAAGCTGTCACCTGTCATTTTGAGTTTACTTTAAATCCGAAAAACAACCTTTATTAAATCGTCCATATCTCTGGAACCAAAATAGCAGCTCCATTCTTTCTTTTGTTAAAATCCGTTTGCAACTTGGTAATAACTCATAGAGCATTGCTAAAGTGAGCCTGAACTAATACCAACACGCATCTCCCACTCACCCTGAATCTCTAGAGGGAATTAAAATCAGTTGCCACATTTTCCCATCCATTGCCATCACATTTAAAAAGCATTTTGGGCCTGTGTTTCAAACTCCTACCTGTTTCCTCTAAGTTTGCTGAGGGGGAACTGAATTTCGTATTGTATTTGATTGCATTCCTGAGAACTATGTGCTCCTCTTTCCATCTCCTTCCATTTCTTACATTGCATAGGGGAGGGGGGTGAAATGCCAGAGAAAAAGTGATTATCTTATCTTTTGCTAAAATCATATCAAGTATTTCTGTACTGCATTTTATTCCTCATTGCTTTTCCCTTAAAACCATAAAAGTATTTTTGCTACTTTATATCCTATACTAACTCCTCATTGATTGTAAAGAAGTGTGCTAGTGCCAGATTACCCATTGTTGATCAACATCATATGTCTAAGTGTACTATCAGATATTAATTTATTATAAAGTGTGATATATATATATTGTTTAAATTTTCAAATAAACCTTTTAATTTGCAAAACAAACCTACTTCTTGGCTCAGTGGGGTCAGGGGGATTCTAAGAGGGGGGTGTTATACAAGTGTTGTCATCCAGAGTACTGAACTGGATATAAAAATACATCAATAAGGGTTTTCCTCAGCATCCCAGACTAGGCATTGACTTAGCTGTAGTGTTGATTGAATATCGCTTACAGGTTGGACTACTGAAACAGCCTATTCCTCGATCTACCTGCCTCCACTCTCCGCCCTTCACAACTCATCCAGAACAGGACTGCAAGACTTGTCCTTGGCATCAATCCCTGGGATTGTATCTCTCCAGCTTTGAAATCCCTGCATTGGCTCCCAGTGGATGCAAGGATTAAATTTAAAACCCTCTGTATTGTCCACAAGGCTTTCTGGGGCCTGGGTCCAAAATGCATTCAACTATCCCTCTGTAAATACCTCCTCTCCCGAAGCCCTTCGCTCCTCTACTTCTAAATCCCGCAGGGTCTATAGTTTTTCAAAGAAACGAGCTGGGGGTAGATCTCTGTCTTCGGTGGGGGCCTCCTTTTTGAACAGCCTACCGGCCACCCTGAAACTTGAAGAAAACTATCTCCGGTTCGGGAAGCACCTCAAGGCCTTCCTTTTCGCTTCTGCCTTTGCCCCTCTTCTCCCCTGCTGATCTGTTTTCTCTCTTGGCACCCTGCTCCTGGCCAATCTTTGTCCTTCGGGCCAAGGTACCTGCTTACCCTCCTTCACTGCCCCTGAGCCACCCCTTGCACTGGGATTTGTATCTGTACCCATACAGTCCCCCATTTTTCTTCTGCACTTATCAGATATACCCTACCTGACCAATTACGCACTTGCCTCTGCCTGTATTTATTTTATTCATTTATTTCATTTATGTATTTATTGAACTTATTATTTATTCTGTTCTCTCCTTTGTGCTGCACTTTCCACTCCTCCCTCTTCCTCGCACTTTCCCTCTTTTCCCTTTTCCATGCACTTGCGCGTTCTTAATGTCACTGGGCCTAGTCAGATCGTTGTTTCTATTCTCCCTTGTTCCCCTCCCTTTGGTTGGTCGCGCTCTGAAACACTTGTGTATGAGTGCAAAATAAATAAGATATCATATCATATCACTTACACATGAGCCAAAATGGATATTATGCAGAATTTCCATTAACAAATCAGAGCTCAAGTGCCACCTGAAAGTGTTTTTGCCACGTCTCCTCCAACTCCCCAAAACCAAGATGTTCGCTTTTGGAATATTTATCTCCCATTGGTTGACCCTCATATCTATATAGTGTCTCCGATCTATGTTGAAGGCCTATAGGAGTTTGGTCCATCAGGACCAGGTCGTCCACATAGAGCATCAAGCCCAAGTCCTGTTTGCCAACCTTAGGAGGAAAGGATCTTAAAGTTTTTAAGGCATCTGCCAGGTCAGATAGAAATAAATTGAAAAGTGTCAGAGCCAGTGGGCACCCCTGTTTCATGTCTTTGTACATTGAGATCTCTTTTGTCAAGGCACCCTGGAAGTTCAACCTAATGCATACCTTGGTGGAGGTATATAGTGTCTTAATCGCAATGAGAAGATGCTTTGGCTATTCCAGGCTTCCAGTTTGCACCATAATATTGCTCTATTGACACTATCAAACACCTTCCTCAAATCGATGAAGGCAAGGTAGAATTTTGACAGCTGATTAATCGCTTTCCGCTTCAAATGATTCAAGAGAAATAGGTGCAGGTCGGTCCCTACCCCTTTAACAAACCCTGTTTGATGTGGATCGCTTCTGTTAGTCGCTACTACCTACTTTTGCAGATGTGAGAGGATTAATGATGCATAGAGTTTGCTCAAAATATCCAAAAGGGCAATGGGTCGATAGTTGGAAGTATCAGCCCTGTTGCTTCTCTTGAAAATTGGCATTATTATGGCAGACTTCAATGTGTCCGGTATTATACAAAGTCTATTTATCCTATCAAATACATCAACTAGAAAAGGCAACCATACGTCCAAGTTCCGGTTGATGATTTCATGAGCGATGCCATCCGGACCTGAAGCGCCTGCTGAATTCGCTTACTGATCAAGTATTCAAGATCACCTTAGTCAAAGGAGATTAGCCAAGAACCTTTCCTCTCTTCAGGCATTGATTGTAGCATTGGTTTAGATGAACCAAAGAGCGTGCCATACAATTCACCCAATCATGCTCTGAGACCCCATTGGTTAAAACAGCTGCCTGAGATGATGTTCGAGCCGCAATCAGATGCCAGATTTGTCTGGAATCTCTGCCCCTTATTGCTCCAAGTCATTTTGGAACAGTTGGGCCTTGTGCAAGCAAAGCCAGTTCTTGTATCTCTGTTTCCTGTTTTAGCTGAAAGGAATCGTTGAGCAGCACCATATTTGGTGATCGCTCGAAGAACCCAAATTCATGTTTTTCTTTTTTCCCCTCTTTGGCACTGAATTCCAATAATAGGGGTGCATAGCTGGCATATGAACAGCTGTTTGTAACGTTTTCACTAAATCCCTGAGTGAAATTCACCACCCGTGATAGACTCATGCGTAAGGGGTTCCTGTCTTGTGTAACGTTCATCATATGGGGCAAGCAATCTCTATGTTGCCTCGTACCCAAAATACATGTCAGCTTCAATAGTGCATGGTCGATCTTTAACCTTTCAGACACTTTTAGATGTTTAACATTGTATACCAACTTGTAAGAAACATAGAAATAGTTCAAAACTCTATATTGTGCTCCATTGGACCAAGTGGGTGCACTAGGGATGTCCCCCACTGCCTGCCCATTCAGCATATGCATATCTCTTGTTTTCATCACATTTAACCACTTTCTGATTTTCACGTCATCTCCACATGAACCCCACTTCATGTTCTCAGGTCCCCCCTAACATATCCAACCGGGAGATGTTCAAATCCCTGCATAAAACTATGAAAAGGACATCAAATTGAGCATAAGCTTCATCAATGTTTTCAGAGACCGAATCAATGAAGCAATCCTTGTTAATAGCAGCCGGGTTCCAATAAGCATTCACAAAAAGAATTGTCATCTCTGCATTGGGAGCCGGCAGATCGCATTGCAGCACAAGAAACTGCACAAAAGGATTTGGTGCACCTTCTGCCACTGCTGACAACCCAGACCCATTTTTCACTAGGATCAAAAGGCCTGAGGCCGGCCTCCATCTAAGACCCTGATAGGCCGGGTTTAGAAAAGTAGAGTAGCCCTTGGCCAATGGAGGTGATTGTAACCATGTTTCCTGAAGGCACAGAACATCAAAGTTTTCACTGTGCAGTTGATTGTTATTAAACAGGTGTTTGAAACCCCGGGTGTTCCAGGATCCAGAAATTCATCATTCTTCTTTGCAGGAAGTTAGCTGTTACTTGTTTCTGAATTGGCTATCTTCAGCTAACATTGAGCAGGGTCTTTTTTCCCCCAGAGGTCTGTGTTTAGACAAATTGTCCACAACTTCGATGTGCCTTTGCGATGGGTCAAGTTGACAATTAAAGGTCACTTTTATCCTTGCATTAGAATTTTTGTCCTCCTCCTCCTGATTCGCTATAGTGTGATCTCTCCTGTGGTTGATATTTGCAGGGCCTCTTGATATCGCCTCAAACAGTGGCTTATCAGAGTTGTTGTCTTTGTTTGGTAGGCTTGCAGTATGATCCACATTCTGCTTCGATTTTATATGGTCAAAAGGGTCTGTTAATTCAAAGCCCAAAGGAAGGAGTAAATGGGATGCTTCCAACAAGAATGAGTTAATCGAAATAGAGGCCAGATGACAAAGACCTTGTCCAGGTCACTTTCCCTTGGAAACTCAATAATTGTGATGTCATTTGGTTAACAAATTTGAGTAATCGGATATGATGCAGCAATCTCAATAGATCGACCTGTTGAGGATCAAACCATCATCGGTCTTAAGCACACACTCCAACTGCAGATACAGGCCCAAACAGACCCTTCTGTCGCCCTTTGATCACTAGGCTTGGAGGCTTTAGCCCCCGGCAGTCAGACTGGATGCTACTTTCTGCATTTGGGGTCGTGATTGATAACTCCTGCTGCCCATGCTGAATTATTGAATCCACCCTCCTTCGTTTCTCGTCCAATGTGCAAAATGGCGAGCCCTGGTCCTCCAAAGCATTTTGTCAATGTAATTCCACACACAGCAAAGTGATCTCTTCAAGAGTCAACTTTTTGTCAAACTCGCACTTCATCCTCAGATTTTGTCATGACAATCCAGCGCTCCTTCTGAGCATCAACAGCGAACATTGAACTCTGGGGTGCAGTGACAGCCGAGGCCCCCCATTATGGGTAGCACAGAAGGTTGACAGCCCTGTGTCTTAAAGATCATCTAGTCAGCCTCCACTTCTTCCCCAAGCGAGTAGGTTGTCAAGTCCAAAAGATCGCTGTCCTCCAATAGTGCTAAAGGTTGATTAACCCCAGGCAGAAGGGCACCCGCAATTTTAGGATTCCCTGTTGTCAATGTGCGTTGGCCCTCCTGTTGGTCCGGTGTGACTCTTGGTTGATTTGGTTTTGCCACAGTTGACAAAGATGGTAGATTGTGGGAAAGGTTATTTGCATCATTTGACTTTTTGTATTTTAAATGCGATATGTTCTTTGACTTTTTTTGCTACATTAGCTCTCTTTGGGCCTTCTATACAATTTTTCTTTTCTTTCTTTCTTGAAAAATTGGGAACAGAGAATCGGGCCACAGTTCGCTTTCACTAAGGATTTCCGAGGTCAGAACTGCCTCCATTTTTTCTCCTTGAGCTTAACACAGCATTTGGAGACTGGATGTTCGACGTCAATGTATTAGTATCGATGTTGGGTTGCTGCAGTGGAGAGTTCCGTTTCTCCCCTTTAAAAGGCTCAGGATAACTCATTAATTCTATTATACAGGCCTGGTTTTGTATCATAGTTTCAGCTGTAGATTTTACCCGAGGGTCAGCCAGCTTGCCAGGTGGTTTGTAAGTTAAGGAGGCCTGGTGGAAATCAGATTCCGAAGAGAGAGAAGGTTCAATCCTTTGGAAATGTTACCCCTGCAGGGTTTCCAAGAGAGAAGCCAGTATGTGTCTTTTATCAGCACGCTCAAAGTCCAATGCTTCTTGCATCTTTTTCTGTATGTAAAACGAGGTTGCTGCCTCATTGTCAAACCTTGACTGAAGCGATGTAACAAATGATTCAATATTGATCCTTGTCTTATGAATAATTGCTAAAAGAGTGGCTTGATCATTAAAGGATTCATTTACCGACTCATACAGTTTTATGAAAGGCGTTAGAGTAGTGGTTACTGCTGACATGATATTCCCTTGGATGTTGGAGGTGATGGAGGTAGCCAAGTGAGCAGGACCCTCTGGTGTTCTGGGAGAAAATAAGTCACCTTCTAACATTGATGTGGAAGAAGATAACAATAGCTGCTTTTTAGGGATGAATGATGCCAAGTCAGTAGAAAATGAGATCAGCCAAGGGTGTTTTTCTGAGACATCTTCCGGGCTACTATTTTTCAACCTCTTGTTGCTAGTGGGCTTCTCTCCCATGCTCTGGAGGTTAGCAGTGGCCACTTGCATGGTTGCATTTTCACATTGTAGACTAAACTTAGAGATTTTGTTGGTCAAATCTACATTTTGACCCTTCACCTTGTCATCCAAATCCTTCTTTATTCGGGCAATATCTCTGCCCAGGCATGCCGCAAGTGCCAAAGGGGTGCCTATTTTTCCAGAGCACTCCTCATCCAAAATGGGCATCTGAGGGGTAGGATAATTAACCCTAATCTTTCTGTGTGGTAAATAAAGGGCAGCAGAGCATGACCCTTGAGTCTCTGCAGTTGGATTTTCATAAAAACAATGTTGACCACTTGTCCTCACGATTGAAGCAATACAAAACCTCTGATTTATGCTCCACGGCGTTCCCAGAGTACACTGGTGGAGTCTGTGGCAGGTTTGGTGCAAGATCCGTCTCAAAGATCTCTGCATCCATCAGATCATTGGTGTTTTTCCTTAAACAAGAGGAATCAAACATCAAACGTGTCTCAGACCTGGAGGTAACAAAAATCATAAAAGGCCTCAAACCTTCCAGATGCCAGGGGGATATATGCCCAGCTTCAGCCGTAAAAGATTGCGCAGAAGCACTTGCACCCTTATTATCTCACTTATCAACTCCTCATTCTCCACTAGTTCAGTGCCTTGGCCCATAAGTGGCATCTATAAATAAGCTATAGGTAGATATGTTCCCCTTACCAATCCCTCTGCCCGATAAGATTTTATTAATTGCCACGTACGATGACGCCATAGCTGATGTACATCGAGGTATTAAGCATCTTTAACTGAAATGTATCAAAGATTGTGTGAGCTACAATCTGTTCATTTGCCAGGTTTCCCTACTTTATTGAACTGATAATAAAGTTGTATTTTGCCCTATTCTTTGTGCCTTTCTGGTTATTTGGGTCCGAGATCATTAATTGTGGTAATATCATCAAGCACTTGGTATGCTCCAGGTGCTACTGCACACCACATGCATACAGGAGGTTGTTGGTGGGTACCCTGGGATTGGTTCATTAAGGTGGGCTTAGCCTACACTAATCACTGTGGTCCACTTGGCTTTAAAAGAGGGCTGAGCCCCTATTTTGTCATATCATCTGAAGACTTTGCAAGGAGTAGCAAGAAGAACTCATCATTGGACCCTGGCTGAAGGTTCACTCTGCCTTACATCTTCTGCCAGTGAATTAAGGCCAGGACCTCCAAAGAGGGAAGCAAAATCCCTCACCTAAATATCTCCTGGGGAACAGGCAAAGATACCGAATTCAGGGGACTCTCTAGCCGCTCCAGATCTGGTACCCAGCGAGCACACAGTGCGCCCTGTTAGGCACTGCAGCAAGCCTCCTAGGTATGAAATGCCAGAAGGTCTCTGAACCCTAAACTAAGGACAAGACAGCTGCCTGCAACACACTCCTCAGCTTTGGGCAGTCCATTTTAAAGGACGACACAAGCCCATTTAAAAAAGCTGGAAGAAGTGCTTCGAAGAACATCTACCAACATCCGCCATAAAGGACAGTTTCAAGTCAGTCGAGTTCCCCGATCTGCAACCGACAGCAACGCTGACTGTTGTCAAGCCGCCATCACTTAAAAACATCTGAGATGTATTGACCAGTGCCTCGGAAATGCTGCAAAGTACTAAGACAATGATTCCTGACCCAGAGCCACCGTGTAGGCCAGCTTGCAACTGTGCGTCCAGATTTTCTCGTGAAACTGTCTTGCCGCCTGATACCCACAGCTGACTCACATATTAAACTCTGTCACAGAAGCCTGCAAGCACCCTGAAGCCGACTCGATCCTGTCGAGCACCAAGAACATCTACGGCCAAAGGTACATTGTGGTTCCGCCCCCTGGTCCTTCCCAGAATGCCCCTAGAGAAATTTTAAAACCCATTGGTCCCTTGGTGCTGAATCCAAGAAACCTTAAAATTTTGTGGTTATTAACCATACCGACTACCCTCCTATCAGTATCCAGAGTGCATCTCTTTTCCTTCTTTGAAACTGTCTGTTCTCTGCATTCCTTTACAGGGTGGGTTGTATTTGGTAGTGTTGCTAGAACTGTCTGTTGTGATATACATAAAGTATTTATTTTTGATACAACCTTGACTGGACAGTCCCTGTCATTCTCACTGTGTTGCAACTAACCAACGATCCATGACTTTTTGGAGATAAGCCTGCCATTCCATCCACGTTATCAGAATTGGAAAAGAAGGCTTATAATTGACTTGTTACTCCAAGCTATTCAGATCCCTGCTGGTGTATTAGAGGTGTGGGGTTGATTGATGGTTTAGAAATGGATTTTCATCCCTGGACCACTGGTACCCCGGATGTTAATTCATCACAAGCACCCAGCGATCCAACCTTACTTTTATTTCAGAATCTTCATTGTGGTCTCATCCCCACTTTGGCAGTAGGGTTTGCACTAAAATCGACAAATCGAAATTTGGGGCACATTCAACTTGTATATCTGTGTCAGACATTTTGGGCCTCATTATGACCCTGGCGGAATGGGTTTAATGGCGCCGGTAATGGTGCCGGTGCCGTTAAACCCATTCCGCCCTATTACGAGGTTCCCTCGCGGGACCCACTCTGGACGTCTGGTCAGACCAGACGTCCTTTGCGGGTCCCGCAAGGGGACCAGGGAGCTAACAACGGGCCCGTTGTTAGCTCCCTCCCCATTCCCATTTGAGCCCTATTGGGGCTCAAATGGGAATGGGGATGGGTAAATTGAATGAGGATTTACCGGGTCCTCCAAGGTTGGAATGGCCCGGTAATTCCTCATTCAAGGAACCCGGACCCGAGTTTGGAGGCAACCATGGAGCTAATAGCACCATGGCTACCTCCAAACTCGTAATGAAGCCCTTTGTTTGCTGGTCGGTGGCTCACAAGACATTTTGAGGTCAGCAGTGTTCCCACCAGTCTACCATTTTAAGCCTACTGTGTATGCAGTGAGTACTGTTAGAAAACATTTGAAAAAGAATAACATTTGCTTCTGTGACTTATCATAAAATACTGATTTTCCACAGGTGACAGGTCTAAAGTAAATCCCAAATTTTAAGACATGGCCTCATTACAAGTGTGCTGGACCTGAAAAATTGCCGGAAAAAATGCTGGTTATTCCAGCTCTGACATTTTTTCTGGACCAGCACACTTCAAGTTTGCCAGTGGGTGCCAAGAATCTTCCGGCTGGCCTGATTTGCCGGAATATCAGGCCCCTTCAGGCAAAGAAATGCCTGAATCAGGGGCATGTGTAAGACTCAAAGGGAACTTACCGTTGTGCCGCTGCCCATAATATCCCAGTAATACCGGGTTATCAGGCGGTGGAGACGGTAAGGGCAGTTTGCCGTATCACCGGCGGGATATCGGCAAACTCTTGAGGGCCATAGAGTAAAAGATTATCACAACATGAATCCCTCCCTGTAAATTAGCTGTCTGTGGGCCATTTTGTAAGTTCAGCGGGTGTAAATATAGATGCCGAAGACAGGTAGGACACCTATACATCTACCATAACACCTTTTTATGCTCTGAGGTATTTTTAAGGTTTTGGGATGTGGAGAGTGCGGTACAGCGAACAGGCCTACCGTTTCCATCACCCCTTCTGCTTCCAGCTTAAAAAAACAGGTTTTACACCAGCATGTCTTTTTAATGGTTCATAGTCATTTTTTCGAAAACAAAAATGTCGAAAGTCATTTTTTCGAAAAAAAAATGTCGAAAAAAGTCAAATTTCTTTTTCAATACGTTTTTTTTTCGAAACGGGAATTCCCCCCAACCCCCCTTTTTTCTATTTTTTTTTATTTTACCCCTTTTTTTTATTCCCGGACCCCAAAATAAATATATAATTTTTAAAAAAAGAATTCGACTTTTTTTTTTCTTCGATATTTTTTTTTTGACATTATTGTCTTTCGACATTATGTTTTCGAAAAAATGACTGCACACCCTTTTTAATGTAGCTGTAGCAATAGAATGGTTGTTGTAAGTGTTCTTACTTGGAACAGTCCATCATAAAAGAAGGCCGGATGCCTGAGGATGCTCAATTATTGGGATTGTGTTCAACTGGATCTATGGGAATATTTAATGGTTAGTCTGCTGTAAGCCTATTCATTGGTAGAAAAGTAGTGTTTCTAAAGGTTTTTGTGTGTTTTGCTTCACTCAGCAGTGTCCCGTTATTTTATTAAACAACACCACTTCAAGAATTGTATTTTTCTGGTCATAATGACGTATTAATGACTCAGTACCAAAATAATGACCTATCACCTTGCAGTTGTGTTTGGTTTTTGTTCTTAGTAACATTGTTTGAATTCATAGGGGCTCATTTTGCAAAAAGTGATTAATGTACGTTGTGGACCACAACTTGTGCACTTTCGTTCACTGCAGTGCAATTTTCCTTCTTTGCACTACGTAGTGCAAATAATGAATGCAGATCTGGCTGGCCCCTGGTTTACGTTCCTTATTGCACTACATAGTCAAAACAAGTGTAAATGCCTCCCACCATGTATGCATGGAAAGAGGTATTTAAAATGAATTCCTGTGGAATCTGTCAGCTTTCAACAGTTGCTAAAACCTGTAGGATTCCATAGGCATAAAGGCCCGCAATAAAAATCGGAGGTTGACTTTAATGCATTATTTTTTGGTAGGCATAGTGGACGGGGAACGCAAATTTCAGTTCATGCACCAGCTCTGCCTACCAAAAGCTGCAGAACTGCAAAATCCCACGGAGAAAACATGCATTAGACATTTGCACCTTGTTGTACACCTCTTTTTGCAGTTCTTCGAAAATGTGCCCCATATTGTTTGTCTCTGTACCTTTAATAAAATGACGTCTTTCCTTACTCAGTAATAGGACCATCTGCATGTCACTTACCTTTTTTTGCAGCCACCGCCTCAGTGAGGGTAGTCTGTGGCCAGTTGTTGGTGCTACTCAGTGCTGTATAGATAGCCCTGGTGCTTCCACTCAGGGGGCCATTGTTCCGGAGTAACAGTTTTACATGGTGGGTATTTATTTATTCATTTAATCATATTTGTAGAGCGCGCAACAAACTGCCTGTGGGCATCATGGCGCTTGTTACAGAGAGTGAGCAAACTTAGTTACATGGAACGAAGCATTAAAGGGTGCACGGCAGTTCTCAGGTATGGTCTCCTTACAGACCAGTGTTCTTCTCCTTCAAATGTGATCAGGAATGCAGCTCATGTGCACAGGATGTGCACCACTCCTACTGGCACTGGTAATTCTGGTCACTGTACTTTCAGTTCCAGCAGCTGAGAACCAACACTCTCCAATTACTTAATCGTTCAGCCTCAGTTGGGGCGGAGAAATAGCCAGCAGTGTGGCACTCCCCAGTGGGTTATAGGTACCCCTGCTGCTGCCTTTCAAGAGTTCACGGCTCCAGGTAACAGTTTTGCAGAAGAATTTACATAGCAAGGAATGCTACTTAAAAAATCACATCTTTTCTACCTTGACTGTTGCACTTTCTTCTAACACATTTGAAAATAATAATCAGTCTGATTTTCGCTATGGATTATCTGCTATAGTTGAATGAAACCTCCTTGAGGAAGCCACCAAAGCGGCCCTGGAAAGAGCCAGCAACGTAGAACATGCGTTAGCTTAATGCATGCGCCATCCTCTAAAATACGTTTGTTCGTCTATTTTATTTTTTAAACTAGGGTTTCGACTGTCTAAAACTGCATTCAACTCCTTTTTTAGCAAGTCCCTGGTTCTGCTTTTTCTTTACGGTACATCTCTTTAGAATGTTGAGTTTCCTTTAACAGGACTCATAATTTAGCTCATGCACACTTTTGGTAGCCTGTTTCCAGAATGCTCCACGTTTCTCTTTATACTAAAGAAAGGGACCTCAATACAGATATCGGATGCACTTCATTGCTATACTTGCGCTTCCCACAGCACTGATTACAATATCAAAAATCTGCTACCTGTTTAGTGGCCTTCGAGACCCCCAAATCCCACCGTGCAAATTCCCAAGATGTCAGGGCATTATTGCCATACCTTTTCACTTTTTATTTTAAACTTATTTTCCGCTTTTGCATTCTCAAAGACATTATTTTACTATTTTCAGCTGTTCACCAATTTTTCTTTGGGCTATAAACCCTGAGACAAATCTTTATAACACCTGAAAACAAACATAATTACCCACAGTCCCTCTGCAATGTCAATTTTGAATGTATTAACCAGGACCGGTGTTGGGATTGATCATTGTGACACTCCACGTGAATCCAGCATTCCAACGGAATCTCCTGTATTTACCAGTTGGCTTGGGAAATCTAGTTTGAGGGAAACTCCAACCTTTGATATTTTGTATAGGTTGATGTGCAGCAAATCTTTTTGGAAATTCATTCAGTACATTTTCACGTTCATCCATGGGGCCTGTGAAGGGAGGGTTGTTGTGGGGTGGGGGGAAAGGCTGCTGCAATTGCCCCACATGCCCCATTGCCCTACTGGAACCTTGCAGGCCCCCACATGACAGAGGGCCATGTTATGATATGATATGGCATTTATAACGCGCCTATACACAAGTGTTTCAAGGCGCGACGAGGCAAGGGGGGGGAACAATGGGAGGACAAACAACGATCCTACTAGGCCAGGTGTCATTCAGATCGCACAAGTGCAAGGGAAGGGGGGAAAAAGGAAAAGTGCGAAGGGGGAAGGGAGAGGGGAAGTGCAGTACATGGGAAGTGGAATAAATATGACACATAAATAGCCAGCTAGTGGCAAGTGCAAGGAAGTGCAGACGTAAGTGCTAGAAGGGGGGGACTGAAGGGATACAGAAAAATGTCCCCAAGTGCAGGGGTTGCCAGGGAGGCAGTGCAGGTGGGTAATTGACGGGGCCTGGGCCAGAGATCAAAAGGGTGGCCAGGTAGCCAGTGCAATTTCGGTCAGGAATTCAGCAAGGGAGAGGAGGAGAGAAAGCAGAAGCAAAGAGGAAGGTTTTGAGGTGTTTCCGGAACCGGAGATGGTTCTCCTCAAGTTTCAGGGATGCAGGAAGGCTGTTCCAGAGAGAGGCCCCTGCTGAAGAGAGTAATCTGCCACCAACTCGTTGCTTGGAGAAGCGACTGACCCTAAGGGAGTTGGAGGCAGATGAGCGAAGAGCTCGAGAAGGGAGATATTTAGGTAGAGAGAGTTGAAGGTATTTCGGTCCCAGACCCCAGAAGGCCTTGTGTACAATGCAGAGGGTTTTGAACTTAATCCTCGCAGCCACTGGGAGCCAGTGCAGAGATTTCAATCCTGGAGAGATACGGTCCCTGGGCTTGAGGCCAAGGACAAGTCTCGCAGTCCCGTTCTGGATAAGTTGCAGAGGGCGGAGAGTAGAGGCAGGCAGATTTAGATAGAGGCTGTTACAGTAGTCCAGCTTGGAGAGGACCAGGGCTCTGGAGACAATGAGCTTCTGGGGGAAGGAGAGGAAAGGAAGAATACCTTTAAGGAGGTGCAGCTGGTAGTGTGACTTCTTGGAGACGTCGGCAATGTGAGGGGAGAAGGAGAGTGCAGAGTCAAAGATGACCCCGAGGTTTTTAGCCTTGCAGGTGGGAGTGGGAGGAGGGCCAAGAGAGGCCTGCCAGAGAGCTGCAGGGAAGGAGGGAGTGGGTGTGCCGATGAGTAGAATCTCAGTCTTACTGGCATTAAGACAGAGGTCGTTGGCGGCACAACATTCCTGAATGGCAGACAGACAGTCAGAGATGAGGGAAGGAGAGGAGGAGGCTGAGGGTAGCCTGAAAATGATCTGGGTATCATCCGCATAGCACTGAAAGTTGGGACAGAGGGTGGCGATGCGGTGGGCAAGGAGTGCCAGGTATTGGTTGAACAGCCAGGGAGAGAGGTTAGATCCCTGGGGGACAGCACAGGTAGAGAAAAAGATGTCGGAGAAGAAGGACCCCAGTCCAATGTTACATTTACTGCGGGAGAGTCAGAGTCGTGCTGTCAGGGGAGGGCCTTAGTAGTACTTTGGGTGAGGGGGGGTGCGGGGGAGAACAGGCATGTTTGGCCCTACAGAGTGAAACACGAAGATGCATGGGTCACCAAATTGTCAAGACAATAATGTGCCTCATTATAAGTTGGCCAGTGTGGTAAAATACGGTGGTAATTCCATATACTGCCGCTCCGCCCCACTACGAGTTTGGGAGTAAGGTGGAGTATTTCTTGCCACCTTACTCCCAAAGTCGGCAAAGTCAGCGGAATTACCGGCAGGAATCATACCTCTGAAATCATGCATGCCGTCCAATGAACTCCAATTAGTGGGAACTAACACCACCTACCGCCACTTGTAGTCTGGCGGTATTGGCGACAACGCTAATACAGTCTAAAAGGTATTTAGACGGATTTACTGCATAGATAGCACCAAACTCGTAATGAGGCCTGACACTGGCATATGCGCCAAAACTGTTAACACACAACACTCACTCACTTAGTTCCAGGACTTAGTTCTTGACTTACTCTGCGAACCCCAGCACTGCGTATGTTATATTTCACGATATGAACACAATCAAATCGACAATGCCGCAAAACGTCTAAGCTAACATAGCTGAAGAAAGAGTAGATAGGTCAGTCAGTGCTTTACAAAGCTTTATTTTGCAAGATGTGTTTACATAATGCCGCAGAGCGCTCTGTAACTGTGGTTATCAAAAGAGGCTGGACAGGGAGAGGCTTGCAGTCAGCCCCTCCCACCCCCCCCCCCCCCCGCGGTGGTCTGCATGGCACAGGAAAACGACGCTCCCAACCGAGGAAGCAGGGGGGTGGGGAAGCTGGGGGTGCTTGGAGGAGACAAGAGGGGACGAGTTCTGTGCAATTTCCAAAGACTGGATACACACTGGAGATGTGTTTGTGTGTAGGAAATCAATCAAAACAAGTCATTCAAGTTCTCCAGGGGGGAAAAATGAGGGTTTGTGAACATAACATTTGACATGGAACCAAAACTCACTTAACTGAAATGAGGGAAATACAAATTGCACATAACCAGAGAGGAAATGATCTGCAGACAATGTCTTTGCCCATGCATGGCTTTTTTTTTTTAAATTACAATTCACAGAATAACACTGTCAAGAAGCCTATTTTACACTATGCTACACACAAAATAATAATAGTGACATTTACACTATTTTACATCATTTTTCCTTCGTCTACGAAATGCAACATTTTCTACTTTACATCTATATATTTTAATTCTTTTTTTTACATATTCCCAGTTCCCAATACAAATGCAATTTGCCTGAAAACAGACTTTAAATGAGAGGAATGGCACAAGTGCTACACACGCGGAAGATTGATTGGATTGAGGGGGGAAAGTGAATGGAAAGCCAGGCTGGGTGTGTTCCGCAAGGCTCCCAATACATGTTGTTTTGGTGATGTGCAGAGATACTGAGGGTCTCATTAATAGTGTGACAGCATTACCTCAGGTAATACCATCAAACTCTTCTACATTACCGCATGCGGTAAGCATGCAGTGACGTGAACAGTTTGCGTGAGTCATGCAGATGCTTCAGTTATTCCCCATTTGGAGTCCTCTTGGACTCCATTGCGGATTCATATTACTACATGCAGTAACTACCACGTACACTAATATTGCAAGCGGTAAGGGTTTTGTTTGGTGAAAATGTCCTCCACACAAAACCACCCATTCTTTTTTTTAGCAAGTTTAAATTTTGAAACACTAAATGTGATGGGATGGTAAAAGGGGCATTAATTTGATTACTGACACTTTTTTTTAACACACTGCTAAACTCTCAATGAGGCCTTTACTAATGCTTTCAATAAATAATTTAATTATAGGCGCCATCCATTTATTATTATGCTTGGACACACCATTAATCTCAAAAAAAGCGAAAGGTTCAGTATTTCAGACACCGAATATTGAGGCATTATGTGACTGTACTCATGATTGTGAAATATAGCGACCTTCATTAATAATAAAGGGGGCAAAATACTAATAGTCCATTTGTACAAAGCAAATAACTAACATAATTATTCTTACACCGGCCAATTTATTAAAGCAAAGAAGGCACTTTTGGGGTGATAACATGATGAATGTCATCAGTTTCAGATACAATGCATTGTTGGAGCAAACCACAGCTTGTTCTCCGCGCTGCTATATTGCATTTGTCCCTGTATATGACAAATTAGAATTATGCAAATCAACTGCATGATTGTCGGAACATGTAGGATTTAAAACAGTCCCAAGTTTGATAATCAGGACTAAGTTCCACTCCATGTCTTCAGGATAGCCTCACAAAATGCATTTCAAGACAGTGGGCCTCATTATAAGCATGACGGTCCGGGAACTACAGTACCGGTAGGCATGCCGGTACCGTAGTTCCCGGACCACCATACTACGAGCTGTGCTCGCGGGCGCCTGTCAGCCTACCAGGTCTGGCCTGGCGGGCAGAGCGGCACCCGCGAGCGAAGCATGTTGAATGCACCGGCACCGTCATTGAATGGGGACTGACAGGCACCGGCACCCGGCAATGCAGGAATTACCAGGTCCGGCAATGTCGGAATTAGCCAGTAATTCCTCATTGACGGGGGCCGGAAAAATTGCAACTCCGGCGGCAGCCGTGCCTGTTTGACAGGCACGGCTACTGCCAGGGTTGTAATGAGGCCCAGTGTATCTAAATATGAGTAAGTTGCATAGACAGTAGTTATCTTGAAAACTTGGTGTTGTTGGGACACTTGTGGACCAGGCTAAGAAAACCCTGATTTAAACAGTACCAAACCCTTCTTCATCCAAACATATATGTAGCTGCCTGTGCATCCTGATGGATTGAGAAGCATCTCGTGGAGGTACCAACTTGACTAACAACAGTGCATTTGCAACTGGTTGTGGGTCTGGTGGTCCTTAAGGTAGGTCCATGACCAAAGAGATCTGAAGTACAGTATTTCTATGCTGTGTTGGATATCATTAAAGATCCCCCTGTATAAAATCCTCATAGTGTTGATAACTCAATTCTCTGTCTTGTGAGCTTGCATTTCACAGGACATTCATTCTGAAGACCCTTGGTGATAAATCAATCTTTTTCCCATCACGTGTAGCAATTGTTCATTCCCCCTTTAATACTTTCTGAACACAGTTCATGACTTCCAGGGTTTGATTTTCAGCACTGTTTGCCACACACTCTTTTGGCTCCAGTCAAGAACTGAAAAGGATATTAACTACAGCCAAAAACTCTTTTAGTGCCACGCTGAAAATGCAACCCTTTTTTACCACAGATTTCAAAAATATTCATCAAGGCTGTGCCATAGGACTTTTTCTAGGACCATGCTGTACAGTAAACATACTTAAGTAACGTGCCTGATACGCCCTCTCACAGAAAGTGCAGAAATTTCAAAAAACAACTGGGTCAATTTACCACTGCAGCATGTACCGTTGGCCTGAATGTGGGATGCAGTTTGTGGACATGTCATGGACTGACAGATTTTCTTGTAAGAAATGGTCTGGTGGTTATGATAATTACCACATCTAAGGGAGAGGTGCAGCTTCAATCCCCTCAGATTTGTATAATTTAAATTGTGCTTTAATACCAGCTTCTGATGTACCCTCAATTTGGCCTTCTGTTCCACAAAACAATGGGCCTCATTACGGGTCCGGCGGAATTTGCTGCCGGACCCGTTATAATTTACTGGCACCTGACTTCCCAGTGCCACCGGGCTATTACAAGTACAGCGGCCGGTAAATTAGGTGCTGGTACATTTGTTAATCCGAGTCCTACATGACTCTATGGCAGTGGGGACATGGGAGCACCGGCACCGTTGCTAACCGTGACAAGTCTACCTAACGTGGCTGCTGCGCCCAGCAGGGTCAGCCCTGTTGTGCACAGCGGCTCTGGCAGGCAGATTTGTAGTTGGCCGGTCCGGAAACAAGGGTGCCGATGAAGTTACCGGCACCCTGGTTTCCGGATCAGCAACATTGAAATGAGGCCCAAAGTGGTTTCTTGAGTCCCTGTCAGTGATTGCTTTGACAGTGCTGAACAGCCTGCTGTTTTCTCCAAATCCAAGGGAAGTTTGCCAGTTTCCTTATGAACTATTTAGATGACTCACAATATTTAAAAAAAAAACAATATCTGAAAATAACTTTTTAATTCATTGAAAGAAGTAACAATCAACAACATTCCTGAATCAAATAAATAAAAGAAAACTGCCATATTTTGTCAGATGTTCTATCTGTGTTCTCGAGGGCTTGCAACTGGCACTCTCCTACTTTGGTTGGAGATGTGTCCTTGTAGCTCTATATACTGCAAAGGTTATGGCTGGCTTTTGCCCTTGACGGTCGTATTTCTAATGAGGCTTCAAAAGCCTTTAGCAATAAATAGGCAGTAACCTGCACTTCCTTTGTCCCTATTAACCAGTGCTGAAAACAAGCTTTATTGGTGGGCAAATATTCTAAATTAAAAGTGTACTTAATGTTTCTTAACGGATTTCCACAAGATAGACATCATTAAGGGTATGTATGCCACTTCAACATTTCATTCTGAAGTTCATTTCTTGTATCTGAAACACTATTGCATGGAAATGTAGGAAACGATGATATACATGGTATTTTCAATATGGACCGTCAAGTTTGACCAATATGCCTACTCCATCATGTAGCGCCATATTTGCTTATGCCCACAGACTTACATTTTAGAATATGAGCACCCATCATCCGATATCCTCATAGTTGGATGCGTAGGACAATGGATCACATGGTATGAAGGGGTCCGTGGGTGGCATGGGCCCGCGCAACACAAAACACCCTAAACATAAATACATACAAAGACCCAGTATGCCCATTGGAAAGTGACATGTCTAAAACTTTGGAATGGTGTTAGATGGAAAATCCCAGTACCATTGGACCTGTGGTATGGGATATGATGTATTATTCTGTAGGGAAACAGTGCTATCTTTGATATAACCAAGGGGCCACTTGATTTGCTTTAGTCGTCTAGCCGCATCCTGAACTTCCATAATTTTGCATTTAAAGTAAAACCTGTAATAACATCAACTTGCATTCCTAAAACCTTTGACTGCCAAACTGTACTGCAAAATGATCTCCTCCTTCATCTCCAAATGAGTCTAACTTCCAGTGGGCCATGGGAATAAAGCACTTGCAGCAAACTTTTCTATGTTATCTTCAGAGATCACCTCTTACACTGCCTCTTCTCAGGTTCCGGTGAGTGATGTAAATTCATGGACATCAATCAAATGGTTTGCAACATTCTTCTGGTTCGATCCCTGAGCCGAATGAGATTTGCGACAACTGCATGAAAAGGGAAGAATTTGGCTAGTGCGCATGAATATTCCATTCCAATTGGAGAATTGGAGGTCGATATGCGGAGTCATAATGCATGTAAGCTCTTTTTGAAGCTGAACCGACTTCACTCGTATCTGCAGATACACAGTGTGAGACGCTGAGCAAATGTTCTTCCTGCCGAATCAGCAACCACGGTGTAACCTAGTCACCTCTTTCCACAGATTGCATGCCACGTATCATTAAACCAATGTATCCTTGTGTAACCTACCTGATGCAGTTTATCGCTCCCAAACCTTCATAATATTTAAATGATTCCTGTCCTGTCTGGCCTCTTGCTCTTTAGTTCATCACTTAATGCTCCTGTGGAGCCGCAGTCACGCCTGCACAAAGGCCATGCAACCAAAGCACTAATATTTCCTTTTCCTCAAGGAATTCTGCAGTGCAATGCACTTTGTTACTGAACATACATCAGTTTATACGAGATACTGCTCTAAAAATGAAAATCTTTGCCCGTGTAATTACGTGACAGTGGGTTGGTTGTCAATGCAAGGCTAGTGCAGGAGGTTGCAGGGGCTGGCCTGGCGGCATATCTTTGCACCGAGAGGCTATGCAGTTATATAGCTAGCAACTCATTTCCGGCGTGCCTGTAGAAGACCCTTCCAGAGAACGAGGAGGGTCTCGCTAATCAAAATGCTGGCCTAGTCTCCACCAGCTTGCCTTGGCAGGGGTGTTGCTAGGTCTGGAAAAGATCCAGGGCTACGCTAATGTCGAGACTATCGGGACTCAGGGCTAGCTAGTCTTTGGATGTAGTCCCTAAGCTTTTATCCAGGGCTGCAACCAAAAGACTCAGGGATATAGCCTCTCCAGACCCCCCAAACGCCACCCATAGCAAAGCCTCTGCAGCCAGTCACATTCTGGGAGCATCACACAAACTGCACTGTGGGGGAGTGTCATTGGACTGGGCCAATGCAGCACTTCATGTGTATGTTAAATACTAAAAGGGCAACACCCCTTCAGTGGCGAACATGTGAGCTGTCCACCTGCATGTCTGAAGTTTTCACTAGTGCAATACAAACATTTGTTTATTCACTTTCCAGACCACACATCTACAACCTTTTAACACCATGGCACACCCTACTGGGAGCAGGAAGAGACCATCCGAACCCGGAAGTTATTTTGTAAAAGTAACTATTCGCATACTCAATCTGCTCAGGGGTTCCCCACAACTGTTAAAAAGACTCATTCGGTTTACAAAAATAAATGGTCCTACAGAGTAGGTGCATTTTTGAGGCATCCAACTTGCTTTTCTTTTTCCTACCTCTTTCATATCTTCTAACTAGCGATATATGAGACTGTAAATTAAACCACCTGGCCTTTCTGTTGCTATCATGCAGGTCCATTTTGCCCAAAACGCTTTTTCCTTTTTACCGCAAAACCTTCCTCAGATTTTGGTAGGTATCTAAAAATTACATATCACCCCTAACTTCACCCCTTGAATCGTGTTAGATCTTATGTGTGACCATTGTTTTATTTTGCTTAAAAACTAAGTATTTACATTGGTGGTCAGTCATAATCCCGAACTTAGAAATCTCGGAAAAAAAAATCTCGAAAAAAAAGGCCGAAAAAAAAAATCTCGAAAAAAAAGGCCGAAAAAAAAAATCTCGAATTCCCTCTTTTTTAATTATATATCTATTTTGGGGTCCGGGAATAAAAAAAAATGGGTAAAAAAAAAAAAAGGGGGGATTATGGGGGAACCCCCCCATTTCGAAAAAAAAGTCATAAAAAAAAATTCGAGATTTTTTTTTTCGGCCTTTTATTTTCGACCTTTTTTTTTCCGAGATTTCTAAATTCGGTTTTATCACTATAAAACTCAGTTCACATTATGTCCATTTCCATTTTTGGGACATAGATATTTGTTCAATTTTTGACTTGCATTTCATATTTCTTGTACCCTGAATCTCCTGTGACTCATGACCTTACTGTACACGGGCTATTGTGACCTTTCTTTTTTATTTAAATACAAGTGGGTGTGGGAGCTTGCTGGATATTAGCTAAATAAACTTCACCAGAAGAAGTGGATTCGATTTCTATAAAGTCATCTGAAGTCCACTGTGGACTATAACGGCTCAAACAAGTGGGTGACCACAGAAACGAAACAGAAAAGGTTAATGGGAAACACGCGGGCTAATGTCCTACACAACATCTTTGCGTATGACCAAAAGGGACAGTCTCTGCAAATGCATCCCCTTGCAATGAGACGCTTGGCTAGGTAGGTGCGCTTAGTGACACACACACATGTGAAGGTCATGCATGCAAATATTTTCAGTGTAACCTTGGGAAATTCGATTGGCTGGGACAAAGATCCTTCTTTTTCTCCTAACACAGTAGGAAACAAATAGAACTATCTGCTACCAGGTAGACACATTATCATACATATATACACACAACATACTTAATAAACATAATAACATTAGACTGACAAAGCCTTGTGTAGCCACTGTTCAGAACCACTTGATTTCTTTTATGTACAGACTGATATGGCCGGTGCCATACCACAGTGGTCTTTCCCTGTGGCTGGCCACAGGTATTTCATAGTGCTAGATGTGGGTTCTTTGCTGTGCATGGCAAATGGAGCTGGCGTGAGAGCATATTTTGTCCACAGCAGAACAATCGTTGAAACTCCGGGTAACCATGTTGTGCTTTCTTTCTCTCTGCGGAAGATCGCATAACGCCATCTTGGAAAAAAAAGGTGCCTGTTTTGCAATGGGCTGTTGCTGCATTGACGAATTCCTTTCCTTAACAGCTACAAAAACAGACCACAAGAAAAGCCAACGTAAACAT
Source organism: Ambystoma mexicanum (assembly GCF_040938575.1). NCBI lineage: Eukaryota > Metazoa > Chordata > Amphibia > Caudata > Ambystomatidae > Ambystoma > Ambystoma mexicanum. Next base: position 122,702,007 of record NC_090933.1, on the reverse strand, counting down.
AGCTCAAACAATGAAAAACAACTCAACAGAGTCTAGTGACAGCCACATCAATGGAGCTTGGGAGGTGCTTCCAATAGGCGCCCGCCTGTACGTACCCAGTGCCCACAAACACCCCTGCCTTTTATAACCATCTGATGTCGGTGCCCAGCGGTGGTTTTTCTTAGCATGTTGCACATATTACAAAAATGAAACCTAACAGTGGACGGGATGTCAGGGGGCAGCAGAGGGGGTTGGCAGGTCATTGCAGATGGCGGTCTGGCCACACGTTGCGCACGAGGACTCTCCTTGCTGCCAACCTTGGCAGGTCTCACACCTGCATCTCGGACGTGGTCACCAGGCCCAGCGCTTTGGCTTCTTCTGGAGAGAGTCCAGTCTTTAACGTCCGTCTCACTGCCATGTGGAAAATAAGAGGAGACATTGTAAACAATTAGGAAAGACGTGAACACAAAGCTCCCTAGTTTCTGTAGATGCCAAGCTCTACAGACAGCACTCAAACACGTGCTTCACTTTTATGAAACACTCAGTTCTAGAAATGGTAATTTACTGAGTAACTTTAAATGAAATAGTTTCTTCTCAGTTGTATTCCGGGGAGTTAACTTGCCAACTGTAATTAAAGATTGAATACAACAGAAAATATACACAATTGATATAGGCACGTGCAAGTGCAAACAGGTCATGCTTCTTTTAATTGTGTGTAGCATTTGTCAAGTGCAAGAAGGGAGGAAGAGGGAATGGAGGGTTGGGGCACAGTTGTTGGGAGACTGGGAACCTAATGAAAAAATGCTGGGCAGGGGGGAGCTGGTGGAGACAAGGAGATACTCTGAGTCTGATGGGTTGGGATGGGCACTCGGGAGCTATTGATGGAGAGTGGGGACTGGACGGTGGGAGCACTGGGAACATGATGGTGGGTGGTGTGCATTGGAGACCTCAAATGGAGCACGTGGGCCCTCAGGTCCTGTTGCAGGAGTATCCATAGCATGATTTCTGATGCCCCCCTCCCCCAGGGTAAAGCTGCAAAGGCGAAGGAGCTCTGATGGGCCCTAGGGTAAACCCTCCAGGTGAATGACCTCTGGATGATATCTGGTGGCCCCTAGAGTAAAACCTCCAGGTGAATGAGCTCTGAATGATCTCTGGTGGCCCCTAGAGTAAAACCTCCAGGTGAATGAGCTCTGAATGATCTCTGGTGGCCCCTAGGGTAAAAATTCCAGGTGAATGAGCTCTGAATGATCTCTGATGGCCCCTAGGGTAAAGTTTCCAGGGCTGTGATATCTGATTGCCTCCAGTTGAATTATCTCTGTTGGCCCCTAAGATAAAGCTTCCAGGTGAATGATATGTGATTGCCCACAGGGTAAAGCCTCCAGGGCAATGATCTCTGATGGACCCTAGGGTAAAACCTCCAGGTGAATGGGCTCAGAATGATCTCTGGTGGCCTCTAGGGTAAACGCTCCAGGTGAATGAGCTCTGAGTGATCTCTGGTGGCCCCTAGAGTAAGTGCAACACAGGCAGCCCCACTTGGCAACAAACAGAGTTAATCATTTGCCAAACTGGCAATACAATCTTTGTACTATCCTTGTTATTTATGCGTGTGTCTGGTTAAAAGGACTGTAAACGTCCTTTGATTGATCGATGTCTTCATGTATTGTAACAGCCCATTCTATATTTTAACTTGCAATTATCTGAAAACAAGACCCTGCTCAAACATACTGTACCAAGTACCCTAGCAGGCTACTTCCTCCTCCACTGGTCGCTTAGGATCAGGAGTGCTGGTACATCAACATTAGTATCGTGAAGTGCCAGATGGTATGTGGTATGGAACCGACCTAAGAATGGTGAACCCAAATCAACATTATAGTGCCAAAGCAGGCGATGCCAAGGGAAGCGGAAAGTCCCTCACTGAACAGATCAGGCGTCATAGCTGCCAACCTAAGAACGCAGCAAAGTAGCAATATCATTGTTACCTTTGCTACTAAGATCTGCCACCACAAGTGAATTCCGACAGTCACTTATAAAAGTTTGCTTGATTTGCGTAGCACCAAACAGGTCTACTATGTCTTTGTTGCACATAAATGCGCCGATTTGCACCAGGAGATCTGGCTTCCAAGGACCATGGAACTCTTTATAAAAGTGTTACGTGCACGTGTGTAAAAATGCACTCAATTCGCAAAAGAGAATTGCACATGACTCACACTTTATTGAACCTTTGTGAGCCTGCCCCGCGGGCCTGCAATGGGTCGGATTGCAAAGGTTCAGGACATTGTGATGAAATTGGGTTTCTATTCCTGCTTCCGTTACTTCTTGAGAATCATGGTCATTGGGCTCATGTGTATATTACACAGCAACATGTGCAGGACCTTCTGGGAGCACGCTTTCTTCTTTCTGAGTCACTAAATCTTTTTTTTTTTTTGACAGCCTGCCCTGGATACGCTGACTACATGGCACTGCAGTGCACAATATGTTCAAGGTAAGTGGGCATTCCTTTAAATAAATGTACTATCAATAGGTAGAGCCATGAATATCTTCGCCATCTTCTGTTGCCGCACAGTGCATAATCTGGTTTACCCCTGGTGGAGGCAAAATACGCCACTTTCCGGAGAAGTCTCGCCACGGTAAGACCACTACTCGGGTAATGTGCCTCAGTATAAGAGACTCATAACATAACATAGATTACAGAACATAAATGATCATATATCAAGAGCGATGTATAGATGCAAATACAGACAAGCAGGTAACAACAGAGAATGTATTCCTGACGTCACGCCCCATCCACAACGAAACATATTTTTGGACATACTGCCGCCATTTTCAATCATATACATTCAACTGCCTTTTAAGTTCACAAGAACGCCCTTCAAAAACAGCCTACATAACCAGGCCTTCTAGGCGCACTTCCATCTTGGCTTTCTATCAGATCCCTTAACATGTCACAACAAAATATGCATTTCTCCAATAAAAAGAAGAACATCTATGTTGTGTTGTCTGTTTTGAAGTCAATGGCTCACTGGGGTGATATGCTGCTTTGCAGTCTCTCTATGGGGAGTCTTGCGTTAGATTGACTCCACCTTTAGCAACTAAGGCACGTGGCAGCCATTTTGTCTTCAGCTTTCCTAATAAATGTCTCCTCCCTATTCCATAGGGGTCACTGCGATGCTGTATTCTCTTTCCGCTGTCATGAAATGTGAAACTAGTAAGATAGATGGGGTTTTGGGAAAAATGAAGCAGGCCCCTCGATAATTAATCCTGCATGGCTCAGCACAAGCAGTTTGGATTATGATGGATTAAATTAAACACATGCGATCTTTGTTAGCTGTGACATTACACACCAGAATTCAAATGTCCCAGTGAAATATCTTTCTTGTAAACAAAGACTCCCCTCTTTACTGCTTTCAATATCTGCCAGTGCACACCATGTTCCTCTCACATTCCGTATAGAGCCTCCAATTGTAAAACTATAAAATCCGTGTGTTCCCTAATTCTTGACAAGACCACCCCTAGGATGCATACACTCACAGCGGGGAGGAGACCATCATCTATGTAGAGCCATTGCTTTATGTGCTAAGTTGGGGCTTCCAATGCAAACCTTGCCCTGACACTCAAACTGCATAAAGCAATGACATAAGCATATATGAAAGGAAGGATATTGCATAAGGAATCTATCAAAGTGACCCGTTCACTTGGCCTGATTACTCATTCGCCATTACTGATGCCTGCGGGCTATGGCGCGTTAGAAACACACAAATAAATAAATAAATACAACAGGCGGTAAGTATGCAATAACATGAATCGTCCATATGATTAAAAGTCATGTGGACCATTTCTGCTATTCCCCAATTGGGAGCCCTTAGGACTTCATTGGGGACATGAAGAAATACTGCACAGCTAATACCACATTGGCACAACGCTTGCGGTATTGCTTTCGCGTGAAGGGCATTTTCTCCACATGAAAGCAGGTGGAAAAAAGAGTTTTGTTACTGAAACTCGGGATTTGTTGGAGTAGTAAAACATCTACTCTATTTAAAGAACGGGTGTGCTTTACCGCTACCACCAATCTTATAATCGGGCCTGATATGAGCCTGCTGAGGCTCTAACAGTGGCGCAGGTGCAAAATCTCTGTGCCATATCTGGAGTGCTCCATGCCATGAGACATTACAAAACTGTACCCGAGAATGACATTTTAAGACACTGCATGGCACTGAGGCCCTCACAAAAGCTCACAAAGAAAAGTTTGGTTTATGGTTGAACATTACCGTTTCTTTGGCTCCAGAGTTTTGGGTATGGCCTGGGAAAAAGACACACGAGAAGAACAAGTTACTTTCTTACCTGGTAATGTTCTTTCGATGGGATGGTCCGACGACTTATTCCATATCTATGACAGTAATCACCACAGCTGTGCTGCTTCGGGAAATCTTTCGGCGTCTGAGTCCTGCGTCGATGACGTCGATACGCCGTCCTCGAGGGCCTCCATCGAGTCGACGTCAACGGATGTTATAAGTAGGACGCACGACACCCGTAGCCTCAGTTGTAGTTTTTTCCCAGAACGTGTGGCACCAATCTTCTGCCAGTAGGATCACAGAAAGCTTTTGGAAACGTAAGCTGCAATCGCATAAGAAATTCTGTAGCGGGGAAGGCAGGGAGGGAGCGATATGGAATACGTCGTTGGACCATCCCATCGAAAGAACGTTACCAGGTAAGAGAGTAACTTGTTCTTCGATGGGATTGGGTCCTCCGACGTATTCCATATCTATGACAGACTCCCAAAGCAGTACCAACGTAAGGGGGTGGGAAAAGTATTTAGAATACACAGATTTAGAATGCCCAATTAAATTGCAGAGTAAAGGACCACCTTGCCAAAGGCCAGATCCTGCCCTTGGATAGAATCAAGGGAGCAGTGACGTACAAAAGTATGGACCGAAGCCCAAGTGGCTGCATCACATATGTTACGAATAGGAACACCCCTCTGCAGGGCAGTAGAGGCAGCAATACCGCTAGTCGAATGGGCCCGTAAGCCTACAGGAGGGTCCTTACCCGCCAGGCGGTAACATTCAGAAATTACCAAGATAATCCATCTGGACAAAGTCTGCTTAGTCACAGCTTGTCCCAAACGCCTTCCAGCATAACCAATAAAGAGCTGATCGTTCACTCTGACCCGGGACATGCGTGAAATGTAGAAACTTAAAGCTCTCCTAGGATCTAACCTATGGAGCCTCCCCTCGTCCTTACCAGGATGCGGAGGAGGATAAAATGCCGGAAGAACAACCTTCTGGCTTAAATGAAATTCCGACACCACCTTCGGAAGAAAGGAAGGACGAACTCGAAGGACAACCCTGTCCTTATGAAACACAGTGAAGGGTGGCTTAACTGAAAGTGCCTGTAACTCATTCACTCTGCGAGCGGAAGTGACCGCAACTAAAAATACAGTTTTAAGGGTTAACAGTCTCAAAGGGCAAGAATGTAAAGGCTCAAATGGAGCACCCATTAGAAACTTGAGAACAAGGTTCAAATCCCAACCGGGCACCTGGAAAGGTGACCGAGGGAACACATTAGTGAGCCCTTTTAGAAACTGAGAAATTAAAGGAATTTTAAAAGAAGAACACTCCTCAGACAAGCGCTTAAGTATGGATAGCACCGCCAGGTAACCTTTAATGGTACCCACTTGCAAGCCCCTGTGGGCTAAAGAAAGCAAAAAAGACAGAACTACAGGAATGTCACATGAAAAAGGATCCACATTCTGAATCCTGCACCAGTCGCAGAACTTTCTCCAACGGCAATGGTACAGGGACTTAGTTGCCGGCCGTCTGGCCGAAAGCAACACCTCCATCACGTCTTCAGGGAGGTCCCAATCCTTATACCTCAACCTTTGAGAATCCAAGCGTGAAGGCTGAGGGAACTGACCTCTGGATGGAGAGCCTGACCCCCTCCCGTGAGAGCAGATCGTCTCGGTAGGGAAGATGACGCAGAGGGCAGATGGACAAGTCAAGAAGGTCCGGGTACCACGTCCTCCTGGCCCATGCCGGAGCAATGAGGATCATCCGGGATCCGAACCTCCGTAACCTCCGCAGCACTTGCGGGATGACGGGACTGGAGGAAACGCGTACAGCAGTGGGATTGACCACTCCATCACGAACGCGTCTCCTAAGGCTCCTCTTGGGGGAAATTCCCGCGAACAGAACCTTTCGCACTTCTGGTTGACACTGAAGGCAAAGAGATCCACCTGAGGGGTCCCCCAAAGGGCAAAGATCTCCAGGAGAATCTCCTGAACCAACTCCCACTCGTGAGAGATCGCGCTCTGCCTGCTCAGAGAGTCTGCCGTCTCGTTTTCGTCTCCGGCCAGATGAACTGCCGAGATCGAAATTCCCTGCTGGATGGCCCAGAAACAGAGCTACATCACCTCCCTGCACAGAGGAAGTGACCCTGCCCCCCGTTTTTGTTGAGGTAGTGCATGGCCACTGTGTTGTCCGTCAGAATCAGGACATTCTTTCCTCGCACAGTCGGCAGAAAAGCCTTCAGGGTAAGCCTGACAGCCCTCAGCTCCAACAGATCGATATGGAGTCTGGACTCCAACGGAGACTAACAACCGCTGACTGTCAGCTTGTTGGCATGAGCTCTCCATCCCGTGAGGGCCACGTCCGTCACGATCGTCACCTCTGGCCAGGGCAGCCAAAACGGAGCCCCCTTCATCAGGTTGCTTTCGAAGGCCCACCACAGAAGGTCCTGGGCGACCGAGGGAGGCACCTGAACGGGGTCCGAAATCCTGCCAGAGGACTGAGACCACTGGAGCTTGAGTGCCCATTGCAAAGATCTCATCCGCAACCTGGCCTCGTGCACCAGAAGAATGCAGGATGCCATGAGGCCGAGCAATCTCAAGAACTCGAACGCAGGGAGACTCTGGACATGTTGGAACTTGTGCACCATCTGCTGAATGTGACGAGCCCTCACCTTGGGAGGAAAACACTGCCCCAGGGACGTGTCGAGCACTGCTCCGATGTACTGGAGCCTCTGAGTTGGCGTCAAGTGGGACTTCTTTAAGTTGAGGGAGAAGCCCAGCTTGTGAAGGGAGTGGCAGGTGACGGACAGATGATCCAGGACTTGCTCGGGAGAGTGCGCCCTGATCAGCCAATCGTCCAGGTAGGGGTAGACATGAATCCCCCCTTTCCTGAGATACGCTGCCACCACCACCATGAGCTTGGTGAAGACCCTCTGGCGGAGGTCAATCCGAACGGCAGGACCCGAAACTGAAAGTGCGAGTTGCCAACCGCAAACCTCAGGTACTTCTTGTGCTTGGGATGGATCGGCACATGAAAATAAGCGTCCTTGAGGTCTAGAGACACCAACCAGTCCTGAAGTTGAAGGGCCTGGAGGACTTGAGAAAGAGAAACCATCTTGAACGTGTCCTTCCTGAGGAGCTTGTTCAAACTGCGCAAGTCCATGATGGGTCTCAATCCTCCGTCTTTCTTCGAAATCAAAAAATAAGGGGAATACCATCCCTTGTTCCTCTCCGCTACAGGCACCAGTTCTATAGCGCCTTTCTCCAGCAGAGATTGAATTTCCTGTGCAAGGAGCGGATCCGTACTCTTCAAAGAGAGGTTCCATGGTGGATTGTCGTGCGGCCTCTGCCGGAAAGGAAGACAGTAGCCGTGGGCTATGATCTCCAGAACCCACACATCTGAAGTAATGGCACGCCATTCTACAAGATGCTGCACCATCCTTCTCCCAACCGGAGAAGCATGGGCCTCATGACTGAGCTGAAGCGGCTGCGGCAGTGCCTGAGGGCAAAGAGGCAACTGCTCGCGCGGCCTTGGCACCTCGAGTACCTTGTTTTCCACCTCTGGCACTCCTACCGTTGCCCCTTTGAACCTCCCCTCCATTGCTGTCCCCTAGGACAAAAAGGCAGAGGTTGCCGGACTGCAGCGCCCAACGACTTTGCTACAGCTTTGGAGGTCTGCAACCTCTCAAGACTCTTGTCAGCCTTGCTGCCAAAAAGATGTTCACCATCAAAGGGCATGTTGAGGAGGGGGGCCTGCACATCAGGAGCAAAACCCGACTTCTGCAACCACGCAAACCTGCGCATTACGGTGCTCGACGCCATGGACCGGCTGACGCAATCAACCATGTCCAGACCCGACTGAACGGATTTACACATGGTGTCCTTGCCATCCTGCACGATAGCAAGGAAACAATCCCATTCCTCCCCTTTGGGGATATGATCAGCCGCTAAGGAAATGCAGTTCCATAGAGTGTGCGTGAGACGAGACAAGGCACAAACGGACTTGGCAGCCTGAAGCGCCATACCCCCAGAAGAAAACACCTTCTTCGCCCAGCCATCAAAACGTTTGTCGTCCCTATCAGGAGGGATTGTAGGGTACGATTCCTGCTTTGCAGGGGCCGTAGCCGCCTGCACCACCAAACTCTCCGGAGTAGGGTGTGTTGTCAAGTAGCAGGGGTCGCCACTGGCTGGGCGATATTTCTTCGGCAAGGACTTGCTCACTGCCGGGAGACTCTCTGGAGAAGTCCAAGCCGCAGCCACTCTTTTCTGCAAGGCCAAATGGAATGGCAGCACCGGGTCAGTTGGAGGACCTTGGTCCAAGATATCAGTCAGGTCATCCTGCTGAAAATCCCCAGGGGGGGCAGACCAACCCAGGTATTCAGTGACCCTCGACATGAGGTGCCGATATGAAGATTTGGCATGTGTGCCAGGCTCCAGCCTACCAAACTCCACCTCCGGAGAGGTGTCCATACCACTGGCGTCGTGCAGCAACTGACGCAGGTCCTCAAGTTGACTGTGACCAGAAACATTGTCATCAGGAACCAATGCAGGAACCTCACCTTCCTCAGACCCCTCCTCCACCTCAGAAATATAATCCAGAGGCTGGAAAGAGGGTACAGAAAAAGGCACAAAGACCTGTTTAGCCTTAGCCATCGCCTTTCTGGGGGATGCCACCGTGCCACGGGGTACCTCCGACAAGGTGGCCTCGAAAGGCATCGAGGACATCGACGGAATGGGCGTCGATGTTGAGCACGGCGCGACAGCTTCGACGGCGTCGACACAGGCCTCGAGGGCGGAGCCCCGAGCGTGTCTCTCTACAGCCTGGGCGCCGATGCCGTCGACGACTTCCTCGGAGGCGGGGCCTCGAGAGAGTCCGTCGAGGACTGCGGCGCCACCGGCGTCGATGCCTTCTTCGAAGACTTCACAGAGTCTCGCGATCTCGATGGAGTCGAGGACCGGGACCTGGAACGGGCATGCCTAGAGCGACCATCCTTGTCCGCCCAGGACCTCGAAGGCCCCCGGTGGTCGCGACGACTGCTCGAGCCCAAAGGCAGACGAGCGGTGTCTCTAGCGCAGCCTCAACCGGCGTCCTCAGACGGCACGGCCGGACCGGAGCCCTTACGATTGAAAAATTGCCAACATCTCCTTTCGGAACGAATCCCATTCCTCAGGAGTGGAATGCTTGTTGGGACAAACTACCCGCCGACGGGCGGAGTCCTTGGAAGAGGACGGGGAAGGCGACCTGTGGCGGTGCTTCCTGGAGTGCCTCGAAGAGGCAGAGGAATGGCGGGACTGACTCCCAGACGAGAACCCCCGGACTCACGACGACAATGCGGAGAGCCGCCCCTCGAATCGTCCATCGAAAGACCAGTGAAGCGTGACTTCTGGGGCTTGGCCACCTTACCGACCGACAGCTTCTTCTTACACTCCCGCAAGGCCCTCGATGTGAGCAATTGGCAGTCGACACAGTCGTCTGTATCATGGTCCTCCCTGAGGCACCAGAGGCAAGCGTCGTGCGTATCCATCAGCGACATCTTGGACCTGCAGACCCGACACTTCTTAAACCCGGACCGTGGGGTGGAAGAAGCCGAAGACATCATATTCGATAGCAATGAAGAAACAGGTTCGAAGAATCGAAAGAACAGGATTCAGCGGAATCGAAGCGCGCCGAGATCTCCGAAGTGAACACGTTCGCGGAAAAAACAGAACTGAGGCTACGGGCGTTGTGCGTCCTACTTATAACATCCGGTGACGTCGGCTCGACGGAGGCCCTCGAGGATGGCGTATCAATGTCATTGACGCAGGACGCAGACGCCGAAAGATTTTCTGAAGCAGCACAGCTGTGGTGATTACTGTCATAGATATGGAATACGTCGGAGGAGCCAATCCCCTCGAATGGGTATATGTGAAACTGATCCCTGGGAAAAAGTTTCCAGGTAGGCAGGGTTTTTCCCTGCATCCCAAAAAGCCTTCCCCCACATATTCTAGGATAGGTGCTAATTACTATTCAAACTGCAGTCCTAGAATATTTGGGGGAAGTGCTTGATTTTTGTGGGAGTGCAAATCTGGGGAAATGTCGCCTCCTGGTGACTTTTTCCCAGGCAGCTTTATCACTGGATACCATGAGAATGCAATATTGGTATGAAACTGTGTATGAAACTGTGTGGAATGATGTATTTAGAAAATATTGCTCAGATGTTGATTGCCACTGACATCAAATCATAAAAGCCAAAGATTTGTTCTTATTGTGTTATGCTATATAAAAAGTTTTTTTTATATCGTGTCAGTCACCATCATAGTGGTCTAATAGCGCCGAGGCTTGTCCAAAAAGTGGCTACTACAGGAGAATCCAGATGTTGGCCTGAGCAGGAATGCGATAGGGCATCAGAGGAGAGATGTGTGAAGGTAAGAGCAGGGATGGAAGGTGGCCCTGGAGGTTGTGATACTTTGCATGTATGTAGTGTAAGTGAAGAGTGATCAACTCATACCACAGATCAGAAAAAGGGTAATGTTAATGTTAAAGGACATTTGTACCACGCACTATCACCACCGGAGTGGTCCCCTGGCGCTCTGGCGGTTCTGAAAGAGGTGGGGGAGGTTGGGTTAGTGGGAGGAAGCAGGAAAAGTGCAAGAGAGCAGTGATGCGCTGTTGGCGGCCTCAGCCCGGTGGGTCCGTTGGCTGGGCCTGGGGTGTTTGCGGCCGGTAGTCGTCGTGTACTGTTGTGCGAGTCTATGTGTCTTTTTTGTTGTTGTTGTTGCAGTGTAGTGAAGTTTGTGCGGTTTGTTATGCAGTAGGTTTCGGTTGTGTTGGTTTGGAATGTGAGAGGTGTATGCAGAGGGGAAATTGTTAGTGGAGTTGGTTAGTTAGCATCTCCATCCTGAATTGAGGCGCTGGGCTTGTGTAGTCTCCCCTGATGCGCCTGTCCTGATTTGGGTCCCTCTGAGATTCAAGGTTCCTTACTCCTCTTGTCCCCGCCTCTATCAGGCTCTCTCATAGCCCCTCCTGTCCTCCCTTCACCTGTCAATGTCAATAAGTCCGGTTGTGTGCTAATTGCCAATGTCTCAGCAATTCCACAACACTGTGGTACCTGGTGGTAATTAAGGGGCGGGTGGGGTAGTTGACTCTGTCTCCGTGCATGTCGCCTGAGTTCCAGTCTATCCGGTGTCACACGTCCGGGTGCCTTGGGAGCTTCCCCATTATTTCTGTGGCTGTCCGTGTCCTTTCCAGTTTCGTCAACCTTTTCTCTGTTTCGGTTTTCAGCTTGGGTCAGTGGTGTTGAAGAGCTGGTGTTTAGTGATTTCCTGAATTTTAGGTGATCATCTGTGTTTCTTATTTCTTTTGGGATGTTGTTCCAAGTTTTTGTGGCTAAGTGGTAGAAGGAGGTGCCTCCAAGTTTTTTCTTAAGGTATGGTTTGATTTCCAGGCAGACTTCGTTGCTTGATCGGAGGGTTCTTGTCGGTTTGTAGATTGTTATTTTCTTTTGTAGGAATTCTGCTCCTTGTCCACTGATTGCCCTGTGCATTATGCACATTGTTTTGAAGGTGATGCGATGTTTAACTGGGAGCCAGTGTAGTGTTTTTAGGGCTGGGGTGATGTGGTCTCTTCTGGATAGTTTGAGGAGTAGTCTTGCTGCTGCATTTTGGATCTGTTGCAGTTTCTTCAAGAGTTGTTCTGGTATTCCGAGGTAGAGGCTGTTTGCATAGTCGATTATTGACATGATTAGGGCGACGATAGTGAGTGTTTTGTGCGTGAAGGAGAGGAAAGGTAGAATTCTTCTTGCCGTGTGGAGGAGGAAAAAACATTTCTTCATGGTTGCATTTATTTGTGGTTCTAAGGTTAGGGTGTTGTCCATTAGGACTCCCAGATTTTTTACTACCTTCGATGATGTTGGTGCATTTCCCATTTCTGTAGGCCACGGGATGGTGGTTTCGTTTCCTTGGTCTTTGGATACGATCATGATTTCTGTCTTTCCTGGTTTGATTTTCAGGTTGCTGGCATTCATCCAAATGAAGACTTCTTTTAGGCAGTCGATTAGGGTTGAGTGATCGGTGTCTTTGATTTTGTAGATGATTTGAGTATCATCTGAATAGTTGTAGCATGTAATGTTGTATTTTTTGAAGATTCTGATGACCGGAGTCTGGTAGATGTTGAAATATAGTGGAGATAGTGAGGATCCTTGTGGCACTCCACAGTCCTCATTTTTTCGAATAAATACCCTACGTTGGTAGGATTTTCCCCCCTATTTCATTATCTGCACTTGTTTCTATTTTAACTCTTTGAAGCTGTCCATGCCATGCTATGATTTGTAAAACCTCTCTCCTCTGATGATTCAGGTCTTCTGTTGCACTTCTTAAATGTATCCCTTGCCTATGTAATCTTTCATGATCAATTAAAGCTGGCTCTTATTTCTCATTTGCTGAAAAAGAACCTCTTTGTGTCCCACTGTTTTGAGTAAATACAGTTCAATTTCGAGTTCACATTTTCTTGGGTAAAGCCATGGCAAGGCACCCGCCTCTCAATGGTTGGCTCGAATCGAGCAGTACCCACCCTTCACTCTTATCAGTCAGGATTCAGGGCCCAACACTGAGCTGAAGCAGCTTCCCTCCAGGTTGTCGATGGCATCCGGAGATCCGCTGATGGTGATGATGTTTGCTACTTACTCGTGCTTCTCGACCTTTCAGTGTATTTTGATACTGTGGACCATGAAGCACTCCTTGCTAATGTATCTGCATGCATGGGATTGGGGAGGGACTTTTTAATTGGTTTCATTCCTGATTTTCTGGCAGGTCTCAGTCTGTCCAGGTGGGATCTTTTCAACCCAGCCCACATCTCGGCCTTGCCCCTCAGGGGAACATCCTACCCCCATCTGTTCAATCTCTATAAGTGGCATAGAGGCGGGGTGGATCCTAAGTTACAATCCCTGCCTCACCCTTCCTCTCCACCGTGCAAATACTCCAGCATTTGTACCAGCTGCTTTTCACACCAACAAAAAGCAGGCGGATGCCATAGAATTCCATTGTAAACAATGCCTGTAAGAATACATGGCAGGCAGCGTTTAGTCATTTTACATGGCAAAATGCAAAATGGTGGCGTACAACCATGCATGTCATCTTTTTAAACTGTACTTTTTCACCTCGTCATGAAAATGTTGAAAAGTTTGCAAAGGGGAGCTGTGTACGTCAAAATGCAAACATAACAGGTCTCCTCCACTAAATATATGGTGAACTCGAAAATAAGCCCCATTATGATTTTGCTTTTCAGGTTCTCTTTCCCTCTGGCCCACTTCCATACTTACACAGTCAACCGTAGACTCAGCTGTAATGGAAAGTACAAGCTAGTGTGGCTCTGAGATTTTGCACCCTGGTGGTTGTGTTGGAAGAAAATAGACAATTCCACACAAATAAATGTCTTCCACGCTTTAAACGCATGCTAGAGCACGTATTAATCTCTCACTCACCACAGACACTTCAGTTGCACATGAAGAAGCACTTACACCAACCTAGCAGGGGCTCATCACTGTTCGCCTTACTTCCACAACAAGACCTCACGCTCGATCCACTAACTGCGAGATCTCACACATCCAAACAGAAAGACGCGTTATCTCCCTCTTCCTGTTCTACTCAGGATTCCTCCGCCAGGGCTTTTCCTGCTCCTCCTTTACCCTCTCCATAATGTCTCTCCACCACGCCCCACCTCCACAGACTCAGGTCGAGTTATCCCTGGGGTGCACCCCAAATCCACTCTCTGACTAGCCTTGCAGCTGGTAGACCACTACGGCCATTATAAAGGACTGATTTCATATTTACATTTGCCAACCCAGAAAAGCAACGTGGGAAACAGATGGCATTGAGAAGGGCCATGTATGGCATGGAGATCATCGAGAACACTGGGGCCAATAGGTGGCCCTGAGGCACCGTGCAAGGCATGTGGGCTAGCAAAAGAGACACGGAAAACTCGTGCACTGCATTGGAGGGCCATGGAATTCACTGCGGGGAATCACATGTGATATTTGAACATCATGGATGGTAATGGAAAGACCATGGCATGAGTGACATTCGTGGAGGTTATGCATGACATTCTGGATTGCGAAACATGGGGAACATGTTTAGGGAGCATGCAGGACATAAAGCGGTTCCTGCATGGCATTACGGCACGGCATGCCTCACAAAGCCAGCACATGACAGTGAATTATATTATAATGCTACGGCAATATTGTTCAAAAAGCACCACACGCACACACGGGCTATTCATCAAACCCGTAGAGTGGCCTTGTCTGCATTGGCCTTCAGGAAGGAAATGTGTACAGAAAGACCCATCGATAATTAGAGATGGGGGAGCCAGAGATTTCATGGGTAGGGCTGAGTCTGGGGTCAGGCCTGGCTCTAGGAGCCCACCACGGGCTGAGCCTGGGAAATGGCTGCACAAAATGACTCCTGGGGGGGAGGGGGATGTGTCAGGGTCAAAAAAGAAGGTGACAAACCATCAATACTACCATGGAGCAATGGTATGGCAAGAGACAGTAAAATATGAAAAGAGTGAGTCTTTTCAGTGTCACTCTTTTGAATCTATTTTGCTGCAAACTCTGTGTCTGGAAAAGTGTATTTTAAAAAGTGCAGCATGGGGCATCCTATTTATCTGTGGGGGCAGTGCCACACAGTGCCTGGGGGTGCAGAGGTTATCTAACTTCTGCTTATCAAACGTGAGAAGGCCAGCCACTGCTAGCGAGAGTGCGCAGGCGGCATGGGCCTGACTCAGTTCAGGGAGCTCGATGCATAATGGCCCTAAACATTTCCTTAATCACTCCCCAGATGCATTTCCAGCCCCTCTGCTCCTTGATCTTAGCATGCCTTTGTTTATATTTCCTGCGAGGCAAACTGCCCTTTATTTGCAGTGCTGTGGCGGGGCCTGATTTCTGCAGCCTTCTCCCATCTTAAACTCTGTCAGACAAGCTGCAAAGTGCCCTGAAACTGACTCGACCCTGTCAAGCACCAAGAACACCTATAAGCACGAAGTGCATCGTGGTTCTGTCCCTCTGGCCAGTATCCGAATGCCCCTAGTGACATTTTATGACCCACTGCTCCTTTTGTGCAGAAACCAAGTATCTTTGGACTGTTCCGATTAATTACTTTACCAACTACCCTTCTGTTAGTATCCCGAGTGCACCCCGTCTCCTTCTTTGAAACTGTCATCTGCATTCTTTTACAGGGTGGGTTGTATTTCACAGTTTCCTAGAAATGTCTGTTGTGATAAAAAATAAAGTAGATATTTATATACCACCCTGACTGGATAGTCCCTTTGATCATTGGGTAATAATTGTATTTTCGCTGTGGTGCAACTAACCAACGATCCATGTAATTTCAGAGATAAGCCTGCTGTGGTGCAACTAACCAACGATCCATGTAATTTCAGAGATAAGCCTGCTGTGGTGCAACTAACCAACGATCCATGTAATTTCAGAGATAAGCCTGCTGTTCCATCCACGTTACCAAAATTGGACAAGGAGGTTTATAATTTGCTTGTGTTTCCAATCTGTTCGGATCCCTTTTAGTGTACTAGAGGTGTGGCGCTGATTGATAGTTTAGAAACCGATATTAATCCCTGGACCACTGGTGCCCCAGAAGTTGATTCGCCACAGAGTGTCAGTGTGATCATGTAGGTAGAGTTTAGGAGAACCCTTGTACAATGCAAGGGATTGATAGTTCTCAGTGTGATCCCCTGGGTAGAGTTTAAGGGAGTCATTATGCAATGCAAGGGATCGATGGGTGTCAGTGTGATCATGTGGGTAGAGTTTAGGCGACCCCTCCTGCAATTCAAGGGATTGAAAGGTGAAAAGTGGCAATGATCTTTAATTCTTTTCCCGGTGATGTGTGTGGGGGTGGGTGGCCATGGTGGTCTTACTGGTCTTGGAATCTGCAGCATCCTGGAGCCTCTGTATTATGATAAGAAGACATGCAGTGCCACACCTAGCTATCAAAGCATAGGGTAGTCTAAGGAGCACAGTTCCAGTGCTGGCAGAGCACTCACTGACTGTGGAGAGGTCAGATACGTGAACAGTCATGGGCAGAGGCGTCGCTAGGGGAAACTGGGGGGCTAAAGCCCTGGGTCTTTTGGTTGAAGCCCTGGATAGAAGCTCAGGACCTACAATCAAAAGGCTAGCTAGCCCAGAGTCCCGACCTTAGCGTAGCCCCAGATCTTTTCCAGACCTAGCAACACCCCGGCATGGCAGGGACTGGAAATAGCCATAATGGTATTATCTGATCACTCCGGTCTGTGCACCAATAGCCTGTCAGGGCTTCAAGAAGAAAACCGTAACCTTATGGCGGACCATGAACATCACCAACAAGATCATCTGGTGTGGTGGGTGGTGACGGCCGAAAGCCCAGAGAGCAACCAGGGGAACTAAAAGGAGGAGCAGGGGAACGGTGCCCTTGGCATAGAGCAGGGGTCCGCATCCTTTGACTATCCAGATGTTCCAGACTACAACATCCTTCAGAATTAGCCAGCAGAGTCAATGGTGAGGGATCATGGGAGCCGCATTCCAAAACATCTGACGGGCCACAGGTTGCAGACGCTTCGCCTACTGTATACATTGAAAATACACCCGCTGTCCACAGTCCCATAGATTCCGGAAGCATCGCTCCTCAACTAACACTGAAAAACATGTCTCACGGTGGCCAGAAAAGCTGTTTCTGTTTCCCCGAAGACCCTCCTAACAACATTTACAGTCATCATTAATTTATTATTGTATTTATGCGGAAATAATGGCTTTGATCTCTGAGACAGTGCAGAACAAATAATGCATGCTAGATGGCTGGAATGCACCATCATAAAGAGGGATGGGAATAGGTTTCAGACTAAATATTTAGGAAACCTTTGAGCTGCGTGGGTGTTTTTGTTTTAATAAATGGCTTGAGGAACAGCCCTGCAGAATCTGTGCGCGTGGATCTGTGAGCTGGGGTGGGGGATGGGTTGTGGTCAAATCAAAGCGCACACTGCTGTGTTTTTAAAAGTGTGGGGGCACGCAAGGGAAATAGTTATGTGAAGGGAGAGGAAATACTTCAGTGACCAGTGAAACCTCAAAACAGGTAAACATTCCAGCAGCATTTTGATATGCAGACACCACCTGCAGCACTTGACACATGTGCTGCATGCATGCACTGTCGTCAGTGTGTGTCAAGGGGGATTGTGGTAGGAGCAAAGGCAGTGAAGACATGTGGGGCCGATTCACAGATTGTTTTTCAACAGGATTGCGCTATTATAAAATGCTTGTGTGAATCAGGCCCTTAGACTAGTATATCAAGGACATATGGAGCTGAATGCACACGACAGTGCCATTAGACCGCTTGGTGCTTGAATGCAAACCTATTAGTAGCGTTATAACACCTTTGAATGTTCATATTTGCCAAAAAATGTAATAGCAGCATCAAGTTTTTATATAGCGCTACAAACCCACAGGTATCCAAGTGCTGAAATAACAGTTGATATTATTGTCACACAGCGTTGTGCTCAACTTATCGACATCGATAGGATAAAAGCCTGAGTTGGCTCTGCTGGGATTTGAACCTGCATAAGCAGGCTGGGCAAAGATGTCAGAACGAGCGCTCTGCTCGCTGTGCTATCTGGCCGGCTCTCTGAGCCTTTCTTTAGGGATTATCAGTGTACTTTCATGGCAATGCATAGTCAATAACAAAACAAAAAACAAGATGTTTGAAGGAATAACCACCAAAATGCTGCACAGTTCTCCTCTGAAAAGAGGTACTAACAGCAACCTCAGACACATGTTTCTGCCTTTGTGGGCATCAGTAATGGGGCGTAGCTGAGGTGTGACATCTCTTTAGGCACAGAGAGCAAGCGGCCCATGCTGGGCTACACTTACTTAATTAGAGTGAAACATGTTATGTTATGTAAATATAATTTGTAAAGCGCAACCTACACCAAAAAAGCATCACAGCGCTCAAAAAAACTGGAAGAAAGGAGAGCAAAGAGAAAAGAACATTCTACAACAGAAACGTTTTCAGATGGCAATGGAACAATACATGATTTTCAATAGCTGTGAGAGAAGTGGGGAGTTTGTTCCATAATAGAGCAGCAGCCACAGAGAAAGCCCGGCTCCCAATTCTGGAGCGATAAAAACGTCGAACTTGAACCAAAAATGCATTTTGGTTTAAATAGAGGGAAACCTGATGTGCTTCAGCACTTGTCAAAGGTGAGCGAGCCTGTCTGCTGAGAGCAAACATTGCCAAATAGCCTGTTCTTTGAGAGTCTACTACCAACTATGATTTAGCTCTCTGCAACTTTTATGGAGGCGAAATACTAATTTGCATGTCAATCTGGTCCCACCCACAAGGACAGTCCAGCCAAGAAATGCTACGAGATTCTCTGAACAAGAGCACCAACTGCATTACTGACTGGGGTGAGGTGTGGCTGGGGTGCTGTGTCTCTACCATCGAAGAAGCTACTTCAGCTTCCGGTCATTCTCGGTAGAGGGATGGAACCTGCACATGGGTTAGTCTCTCCTCTGGTACGGTGCAGTGTGCCAACACCTGAGTGTAGACCCATGTGAATGGGCAGCATTCCCTGGAATATATCATTTGTTCTTGTTCATTTTCATTAGAGGGGGCTCACCCTTTTGGCAAATGATGTATTGGTTGCATTTAAGACGGATATATGTGTGTTCCTGACCTCTGCCACACCTGCCTCCTGGATAGCCTACACCGCTGTCTAAGGGACTGATGTTACGCAGGGTAAGCTCTCTAACTGGTAGGTGGGTTCTGGAAAAACATAATTTAGGGTCTCTGAAATACTTCAAACAAATGGTACTGCTGGGAATCTTTGACTTTACTCGGAATAGTATGGGATTAAAGGGCATTAAATAATTCAAAACTGGTCTGAGCATTGGAGAGGCTATTGTTTCATTCATTTTTTTCCAGGTATTAGTACAACATAGTGACATGCCAATTAATGGCATGGCTCCAAATATACATTTTAAATCCAGGTTAGAGGGAAAGAGGTTAAGCATCAGTGCCAGGGTGGGCCAGTGGGAGATACTGCAATTCCTCTCATCGTGGTTATAGCTGCAACTTTTTGAATTTACCACCCCTGATTTCTGCCTTTCAAAGAAATGAATAGGGTCAGACTGTATCGATGAAGTATATAGGCCTTCTGTTACCTCACCTCCTAAAAGAAAATGCTAACATGCACTGTCATATTCATAAATGGAACTTTTATGTAACATTTTGTAGCCAGTTTACAATGCATAAAAGATGAACCAAAGGTTGGTAGATACATCATTTTCATGCGAATTTGGAGCAAACCTGTATGACCGTGATAAAAAGAGCTCTGTTTCTGAGACCCCGAACTATGTCCAATTTACCCGAGACTCAGGGTCCATCTCTAAGCGCTCCAGGACATGATTATGGCCATAACATGGGAGTTTCCTTCAATGCGTATTGGGAGCTGAAGGCCATGTGAAGGTGGCTATGAATAAAGGATCTCCAATCATGCAAATATTTCTATACACGTATACACACGCTTAGTAACATAGAGCATGCAGTTCCCTTCTGCGGGTGCACAGGCATGTATCACTGACATCTCATGAGCACAGTATAGCAAGCCACATGCGTCTCTGCATTTCAAAGCATGCCATTCAAAGGTAGTGCACAGGGTGTGGTGCAGGCAAGAGGAGGCTGCACAGGATGCTGGTCAATGTTCACCATAGTAAAGGCCAGTTACCTGGGGCCAAAGGTCTCTGGGAAGCATTAGTGAGAGAGAGGGTATTTAACATTGTCTGTTAGATGCTGGTATTACATTGTATTGTTTATTTATATAGCGCCTATACACAGGCAAGTGTTTAAAAGCGCTCAAGGATGGGGGGGGGCAGTGGGTGAATAAACAACAGTCATTCAGAGACCTTGACCTTCTAAATGATACAAGCCGGCAAAGAGCAGGAATAAGTGCAAATAAAACATAAAACAGTGGAGATAACTCTTTCATGTCTGACGACAGTCCTTAGTTTTTCAATGTGCCTTACACAAATAGGGTAAAGAAGGGGGCGGTGGGGGTGCAGGGTAGAACAGACAGGCTATTTTACTATGCAATTTGCATACAATTACATAAAGCCGCGATATAAAACAGTGGAAGGGGGGAGGGGAGCAGACTCATTGGAAAGGCAGACTACTGGGCAACATATGCTCTGAGTAGATTAGCAGAATTAATGTATAAGGGAATGGACAAATAGGGAGGGGGTGAGAGGGTGGGTGGGTGGTTAAACACCGAAGGAGGGACAGAAAAGAAAAGACACATTCATATTCATGATGCACCTGTCCCAACGGTACCAGAATTAAAATGCTGCACAGTGAGCCATGAGCCTGTGTGCAGGGGGATGGTAGGTGTGCAGCTAGAGCATCGCAAGACTCCTGCCGCAAACTTGTCACCTGCGCCAGTCTATGCGCAAACGGAAACTGCCCATGACCTAATTGAAATCGAGAGTGCGTGCTGCGCAAACCAGGAGCTGATGTCTGATAAAATGCACTACTATTGCCATTACACAGCAACCCATGCATGCACCTTTGGTTTCAACGAAGTCGCAGACAGTCTTCTTTTGTGCACACAAAGATGCTAACCAGGGCTCTGCGGCTGGCAGCTTGTTATGCGCTGCCCACAAACCTACACGGCCCTATTTCGCTAGTTATTCTGTACTTCGAGAATTGGGCAGCGTTATGTACTTCTTTTCCGGTTCCCTTCAGTGAAACATGTTTTTTTTAAATACCGTCTGATATGAGACCAGAAAAGCATCGCCTAGACGATATGGAAACGTTTCTTGGACCAGCACATCTGCAAACTGCTGCCATGCACCCTTACAAAGGATTATAAGAAGCATCAGTGAAACTGCGTAGGGATGGCCTCCCTGAACATACCAGCCCGAGAACTCTGACACAGTCTAATGCCAGCCCAGACAAGCATGGGGAAGACCATGAACTCTGACGCATTCTAATGCCAGCCCGAGACAAGCATAGGGAAGACCTTGAACTCTGGCGCAGTCTAATGCCAGCCCGAGACAAGCATAGAAAAGACCCTGAACTCTGACGCAGTCTAATGCCAGCCCGAGACAAGCATAGAAAAGACCTTGAACTCTGACGCAGTCTAATGCCAGCCCGAGACAAGCATACGGAAGACCCTGAACTCTGACGCAGTCAAATGCCAGCCCGAGACAAGCAAAGGGAAGACCCTGAACTCTGACGCAGTCTAATGCCAGCCCGAGACAAGAATACGGAAGACCCTGAACTCTGACGCAGTCTAATGCCAGCCCGAGACAAGCATAGAAAAGACCCTGAACTCTGATGCAGTCTAATGCCAGCCCGAGACAAGCATAGAAAAGACCCTGAACTCTGACGCAGTCTAATGCCAGCCCAGACAAGCATGGGGAAGACCATGAACTCTGACGCAGTCTAATGCCAGCCCAGACAAACATGGGGAAGACCATGAACTCTGACGCAGTCTAATGCCAGCCCGAGACAAGCATACGGAAGACCCTGAACTCTGACGCAGTCTAATGCCAGCCCGAGACAAGCATACGGAAGACCCTGAACTCTGACGCAGTCAAATGCCAGCCCGAGACAAGCAAAGGGAAGACCCTGAACTCTGACGCAGTCTAATGCCAGCCCGAGACAAGAATACGGAAGACCCTGAACTCTGACGCAGTCTAATGCCAGCCCGAGACAAGCATAGAAAAGACCCTGAACTCTGATGCAGTCTAATGCCAGCCCGAGACAAGCATAGAAAAGACCCTGAACTCTGACGCAGTCTAATGCCAGCCCAGACAAGCATGGGGAAGACCATGAACTCTGACGCAGTCTAATGCCAGCCCAGACAAACATGGGGAAGACCATGAACTCTGACGCAGTCTAATGCCAGCCCGAGACAAGCATACGGAAGACCCTGAACTCTGACGCAGTCTAATGCCAGCCCGAGACAAGCAGACGGAAGACCCTGAACTCTGACGCAGTCAAATGCCAGCCCGAGACAAGCAAAGGGAAGACCCTGAACTCTGACGCAGTCTAATGCCAGCCCGAGACAAGCAAAGGGAAGACCCTGAACTCTGACGCAGTCTAATGCCAGCCCGAGACAAGCATACGGAAGACCCTGAACTCTGACGCAGTCTAATGCCAGCCCGAGACAAGCATAGGGAAGATCTTGAACTCTGACACAGTCTAATGCCAGCCTGAGACAAACATAGGGAAGACCCTGAACTCTGACGCAGTCTAATGCCAGCCCGAGACAAGCATAGGGAAGACCCTGAACTCTGACGAAGTATAATGCCAGCCCGAGACAAGCATACGGAAGACCCTGACCTCTGACGCAGTCTAATGCCAGCCCAAGAGAAGGATACGGAAGACCCTGAACTCTGACGCAGTCCGAGACATGCATAGGGAAGACCCTGAACTCTGACGCAGGGAAGACCAGGCCGGCTGCCTCCTGAACCATAATGCGGGAGCCTGGGGAATACTGATTGCAACCCCTTTCTGTTCCGACTTTTACAATAGCAATAAGAAGTTCTTTGCAGGATTACAGTCTGAACGGATGTCAGCAAGGTAAGAGCCAATGGAGGTCATTTTCCCGGAAGTGGATATTGCACGGAGTGGACTGGCTCTGTTTTCACTTTCAGCCAAAATTTTCCATAATTTCTGAGGTGATGTTAAAAAAAAAGTGTAAAACATGGTGGTTACGAGTTTCACACTTGTTTGCACTATGTTTCTGAAAGGTGTAAATGCAATCGTTGATTGCAGGAGGCATTAACAATAAAGTCCAATGTAATGCGCCTACCTTTACCACAAACAAGCGTGTTCCATTGGAATTGACTGATTTACTGCCAGCATGGACATAACGAACATCTCATGCTGGCGGTAAACCGGACGGATTTTCCAGGGAGATTGCGTAAACTGGCAACATGTTCAATTTATGCAGATTCAGAAATCCGCCAGCCAAATGATTGAGAATCCTGCAGACTGAAAAAAAGTGGCGGTAGACGATTTCCGTTATCTACAAAAAGAAGTTACCAAAAAGTGCCAACCACACATGGGTATCCTGTCTAATAGTCAGAAATTACTATGATCCTCAAAAAAATACAATTTTTATTAGTTGAACCAAAGTTCATTAAAAAACATCATTAAAAATGATCATATCACATCACATAAAATAATCTGGTCTGAAACCCACACAAGTGAAAACAGCTTAAATCAAGTTTAAGATTCAATTCAGTGTCTAGTCAAACCCATGTGGTTTAGTCACACTAAGTTTCCTTAACTCATGATGTCATTCTGATTATTGCACATTTTGATTTATCAGATTCCCAACTTGTACAAGTTTCTGTCCCATTCACACAACAATGTAGGACATTCTTCAGGGGCAAGTAGTGTCTTGTGTCGATTCTGTTCAAGATGCAACCATATTATCAAATTTCCGTCTTCTTTGAAAAGACGATGTACCTTATGTGTCTGAATTAGGGGAAGGACGATTTCTATCTCCAATGCGTCTTGCTCAAAGACTCGTAGTCCCTTCCCATCCGGACCCTCACTAAATGGGATATCTTCTTTACTTTAGTAGCCAAGTGGAAGTATGGTCAATAGAATGGCGGCGATGGAAGAACCCGGTGACGAAACCGCTGCTCACCTGGCGCCAAGTTGGACGTGCCGTTGCTGAGGGGCGCCTCCTAGCACTCCCGTGATTTCTCGCAGTACCCCTCAGGGAAGAGCCAGGGCAGGGATCAGGCAGCAGGGTGGGTGTGCAGTAAAGAGCCCGCGCTGTCCTCTCTCTCACTTGCTGCACGTAGCTCTTCCCAGGGTAATCTCGTCACGTGACCCCACCTCCCCGTCTCCAGCCCTCCAGCTCCGACTGCTCGGCTTTTGAATGGGGCTGGAGACGGGGAGGTGGGGTCACGTGACGAGATTACCCTGGGAAGAGCTACGTGCAGCCAGTGAGAGAGAGGACAGCGCGGGCTCTTTACTGCACACCCACCCTGCTGCCTGATCCCTGCCCTGGCTCTTCCCTGAGGGGTACTGCGAGAAATCACGGGAGTGCTAGGAGGCGCCCCTCAGCAACGGCACGTCCAACTTGGCGCCAGGTGAGCAGCGGTTTCGTCACCGGGTTCTTCCATCGCCGCCATTCTATTGACCATACTTCCACTTGGCTACTAAAGTAAAGAAGATATCCCATTTAGTGAGGGTCCGGATGGGAAGGGACTACGAGTCTTTGAGCAAGACGCATTGGAGATAGAAATCGTCCTTTCCCCTAATTCAGACACATAAGGTACATCGTCTTTTCAAAGAAGACGGAAATTTGATAATATGGTTGCATCTTGAACAGAATCGACACAAGACACTACTTGCCCCTGAAGAATGTCCTACATTGTTGTGTGAATGGGACAGAAACTTGTACAAGTTGGGAATCTGATAAATCAAAATGTGCAATAATCAGAATGACATCATGAGTTAAGGAAACTTAGTGTGACTAAACCACATGGGTTTGACTAGACACTGAATTGAATCTTAAACTTGATTTAAGCTGTTTTCACTTGTGTGGGTTTCAGACCAGATTATTTTATGTGATGTGATATGATAATTTTTAATGATGTTTTTTAATGAACTTTGGTTCAACTAATAAAAATTGTATTTTTTTGAGGATCATAGTAATTTCTGACTATTAGACAGGATACCCATGTGTGGTTGGCACTTTTTGGTAACTTCTTTTTGTAGATAACAGATATTGCTCCACGGAGTAAGAAGTTTGCATATCCCCACCTGTGGCTTAGAGCCGTGTTGAGAATAAGGTAGACGATTTCCACCACATTTCCCGATCTTTGAGACCTCCAAAATGACCCCAATATCATAAGTCAGTCGGCATCCAACCTCCCGAGGCATAGCAAGACCAAGAGCGCTAAGGGAATGTAACTTGATAAGCACTGGTTCATTCAAGACTCAAGTACTGCAGCCCCTTTGTCTTTCGAAACCTTTCGCTGCCGCTCCAAACGTTCCCCTATCCTGAACATTACCAGGTAGGGGAGTGGTTAATATGAAGGTTGAACATTTTTAGTTCCTACCTATGTTAGACCCAATTACGTTTCTACTGAAACAATGGTATAGGATGGGAATCGTGACAATTGTTAGGTCGTAGCAGTTCAGGAACAATATTTCTCCGAAGTTCTGGGTCTGCTGCATAAGGGAGCAGCCATCCTGGATTGTAGCTGTACATGGTGGCTGCTCGAAAGTTACCCACCCCCCTCCCGCCCGCCATCTTTAAACTTGTATTCAATGATAGCACAGGCACAGAGGAAGACACTGGGCATGAAAGCAATGTCTGGAAACCAGGAAATCACTGGTGAAGGTAACTTTATTTAAGGATGAGGTGGCTTGAGCAAGCTGCAGATAAGATATCTGGACAAAGTTTCAAGAGGCTCGCCAGGGAGATTTATGTACAGATTACAACATGTGTCGTAGGAAGATAAAAAGGAGAAATATCACTCCCATAATAGAGAAAACGTACAGTATTGGAAAGACAGTTTTAGGATTTGGTAATTAATATTCTTTTAAGTTTTGTGGACAATACAGGGAGTAAAAAAAGCCATTAAAATAAAACAAATTCTCTAGAAAGGGAACAGACGAAATTTAACAAGAAAGCAAAAGACAGTCATCGGAAAAGGGCAAGGGTTTTTATTTTATTTTTTTAAATTTTTTTTTACACATCCAGCAATTCAAGTTGTTGCCAAAAAAAAGTATGATGCATCAACTTCATTTAATTACTTCAAGTGATCAGATGCAACATTAACTGGGCTATTCAAATCTGGCGAGGGCCCGCTAAATTGTAATTTATTTCCTTTAAGTGCGGTTACTTCAAAATGGTTATCCTCTAGCCTGAATACCAGGTCAGGAAACTATTCAATCCAAATTCAGATCAATAGCAATAACCCAGAAAGCATCTAGACGGGGCAGCTTTTGTTCTGTGCCCATTTCCAGAAACGGAGTGGCAAGAACCAAGTAATGGTTACATTGATACTCAAGGCCTCATTTAGAGGTCAAAAGGAGGAAGTTAAAACGCAGACATGAGATTATTGCAAATTTTATGCCATCCTTCAATGAATGGGAAAGTCGGTAAAATGAGTGGTATTTTCATATCCGAACTTTTGAGTGCATTTGTGACAACACCTGCTATGGACTTTGTTCCTGCATGAAGGACACCACTACCATGGAAGCAGCACTGGCGGTACAGCAGCACGACTCAAGCGGACAGGATAGCAACAAGTAACAAAAGCTGCGCAGCGTAATGAGATAATGCAGCCCAGTAATATAAAAGACACACCCTGGAGTATAAAACGCAGTAAATGGCCCCACCTCTAATAATGTCCACATGTATGCCTGGTGTGAGAAATTTCTGTGTAAACTGATAGGATTAACAGGACCTAGGGACAGAGGTACAGGAGCAAGTGGACAGCTACTGCCAGGGTACATGAATCCCAGCCAAGATAGCCACCAAAGTAGAGAAAGTAAAGGACACATGTACCATCAGCGGTGCTTTAAGTGGGCCAGAGCCAGCCAGGGCCGGGCCCAGGCAGTCTCCAAAAAGTGGGGCTGAGCCGGGCCAATCCCAAGTCTGGGTGCCATACGTCCACGAGTAGCAATGTTTCCTAGGTTTAGTAGGGGGCAATAATACTGGAAGAGGGGGCAGCACTGACAAGACAGGTTTATTACATACAAAGAACAACATTTACAGTTCTCAAAATTGATATTTTTGGAAGGATGAACACACACTGCGTGGAAGGCTTATCGTGCACATTGGATATAACAATGTACAGGATTGGAGGGGATGGGCAGAGTCTGGGCGGCACAGCAATAGGATTGGCCAGCTCGGCACGTCTTCAAGTGAGCAGAAGGGCTGTTTTAGGATGGTTTCTAAGCCTTCTACCGTGGGGTTGGACTTAATGTCAGAGCGGAATGCGTTCCAGTGGGTGAGCAGTGTAAAGGAATACAAACAGGAAGAAGCCGTGGGATGCATGCAACACAAAGGATGAGGAGATCTGCAGAGGCGGTGAATGGCATGTGATGGACTTGGTGGGACAGAGTGGCATATTGACTGATTTGCAGACTTAAAATAGAAAAAGAGGGCGGAATTGATATATACACAGCCAACCTCCACTCAATTGTGCACAGAGGTGGGAGAGAATTGTAAAACGGTAGAAGAGGGTGGAGGTGGAAAAGTCCCATGAGGAGGCTAGAGTAGTAATCCAGCCCGCTGAGAACAAGGATGGAGTCCTGGCAAAGTGGAAGGTGAGGCGTGGGGCAATTTCCCAGATTATGAGGAAGTTAATCCTGGCAGTCATGGAGGTAGAAATCATTTTTGATGTTTTAGATCTCTGTCAAAGAGAACCTAACGTTGTGGGTCTTTGGGGATTCGGATGGGTTGACGGGATGAAGGAAAAAGGTGGGGGAAGTATGGGTAAGGCAGTTGAAGCTGGGATACATGTCCTTGCTTTTAGAGGGCTTTAGCTTTACAGAGCAAAGTGCAATCCATTTGTGTATGGCACTCATGCCACTAGTGATGCGAAATGTTAGTTCTGGG
This sequence comes from Ambystoma mexicanum, assembly GCF_040938575.1. Lineage (NCBI taxonomy): Eukaryota > Metazoa > Chordata > Amphibia > Caudata > Ambystomatidae > Ambystoma > Ambystoma mexicanum. The sequence goes on along the minus strand of NC_090933.1, from coordinate 122,674,138 downwards.
GTAAATGAATGGCCGAAGAAGAGGGTTTTGTTGTTGTCAGGAAAGAGATTTTATATATTTATTTTTTCTTTTTTTTTAATGAGCATTTGTAAGGTGCTTTATGCAACCAAATTGTGTTTCAAAGCACCACAAGGCTAATGGGAAGGGAACAGGGGAAATAATATCAATGGCAAAAACAGTAAACATACAGTTGTGATCCTTCTAGGGTATGTGGCATTCGAGCGTGTAAGTGCATTGAGGAGAAGTTCAAGGGCAAGGGGATGGAAGTAAGAGCAGGGGAGTGGACAAGTGCTGGAAGGGGGCCCGGGAGGGACATGCTAAGTGGAGCCAAGGAGGAGAACCTCAGGCTAAGTGCCAGTGCAGGCGACTCTCAAGGGTGGGATGTTGAGTCACCGAGCAGGGACCCGTTGGCAGTGCAGTGGGAGAGGGTGTTGATAATGACTGGGAGGAAGGGCCTGGGATCCTGTGGAATTCATGAGGATCAGGCCGCCGGCATAGCAGCAGTGGGGTGATTAGCAGGGAAGGGGAAGCAGAAAAGAGGTGGAGAAGAGCAGAGGTTTGAGCAGTTTCTGGAACTTAAGGAGGTCCGGCTCAAGTCTGAGAGGGGAAGGGAGCTGTTCCAAAGGGAGGCACCAGCCGAGGAGAGTGACCTGCCTCCACTCTCTACTTGAAGAAATGTTTGACAGTCAGAGAGTTGGAGTTAGAGGAACGAAGGGCGATGATGTGAGAACCCCAAATATAATGATTCCATAACAGATCAGCCATGTGAGCATAGAGGACTCCTTTATTCCTTTGAGACAAATTAATAATAAAACAATGATTCCATTGTCAACATGTATGTAGGATTTATGCAGATGCCTTTTAAATGATTATCTATCACCTTCCACCCCCCACTTGTAACCCCCCCCCTGTGGTTACAGTATTGTTTTTGTCATTATGATGAAATATTACCACCAACACCGACTATTTTAATTGATTTCTTAGCAGCTACTCACATGACTTCCTGTTTGCCCGTGAGCGCTTCCTTTCTCTAGGCACAGCTCGCTGACTTGGCACTTGGGTTGCAGACTTCACAATGCGATCCATGATCTCGTCCGCTGCATCATCTGTTGCATTGGGCGAGTCATCGTTCCCAGTATTCCATGACCCAATCCGACCTGAAGTAAGTACAAATAAAATCATGAAAAGGCCTGCAATCTCATAAAACAGTACAACCAACAATTTGTCTCTTAATTATACTACCCATCCTCAGCGACTGCTGTGCACTGCCTCAAATCGGGATGACCGTCCACGCAAAATCACTGTATCCTTAAATTCCTTCTTCTTGTTGACACATCAGTCTGTGGGCTGGCTCCCACCCCAGTACCTCAATAGTTTATCTCTCATGATTTGCCCCCTCACAATCAGAGATTTTACACCCTCCATGCACTACTCCCCACTTTGACCCCATCAGCCTACTTGTTCCTGAAAACTGGAAATTCCTACCATAGATCCAGTCCTTTCCCACCCTGCCTGGCTTCAAGACAGCACTGGAAAGGCAATTAATTTGCCTGGAAGGAGCACAAGAGCTGTCTAGTGATATCATACCTAAACGGAGGATAGCACAGGGGCAACACACTGGTCTTGGAAGCAAGACCATGCAGAGCAACAGAGGTTTGAATCCCGGATCCACACTTAGAAACCAAACTCGGGTACGGTATTAGATGCATTATAAAAAAACAAATAAATTAAATACCTAATCCCGCATCTGGGGGCTTTCCTTTCTGCATAGTTGTGAATTTCACAACGTATACATTTATATGAAAGTGCTGAATTGTTAATCCTATAATGTAACTATTTGCAACCATCCTGTCTTAGTTTCCCAACACCACCTTACTGCACTTGTTCTATGCCAGTGCTTTCTTCCTTCCTGACTTTTTGTTCTACGATTCTCCATGCACCACACTGTAAATCAATATTTACAGAACATTCTCTTCCAACCTCACCCTACACCGACCCAATCAATTTCTAATGTGCTCCACCTCGACGAGCAATGACCTCAATAACAAATGCACTCTTTGATGACCACCCAGCAACCCCCACTTAATTCTATTTCTGGCCCACATTTCTCACTTGGAGAGTCCTTGTGACTTCCCTGTAAACCTGCAATTCCGTAATGGTGCCCAAATAAAGTTGTTTTTCCTAAAGGTTTCCAACACAACAAACACAGGGCCTAATTCGTGGAACATTTTCCTATAGGATTGCGCCATTATAAAACACTTCCATGAATCAGGCCAACAGTGTCTGTTGTCTATAGTGCAGTTACAAAACACTTGCTTGGTCACACTGTCCATTCTGATTAGTTGCCTTTTACCCGTTTTTCTCTGTGATGAACAATTGTTTGCCCTGTTCTGTGTTGCAACGACGTTTGCTTTTTAAACATGTCAGTGAATACTTTTTCCATTCGAGTGCTATCTTAATCTGATACTCTGTGCTAGTTTTTTCATCTGAGCCTTGGTGCTGGCCCCTCCGGAGCCAGAGCACTTTCCAAGAGGCACACTATCAAAACCCTGATGCTATGCACTGCCCCCATATGTACGCCTGTGTACGGTCCCCAAACTGAGCCTACAAATAGCTCCCATCTCAGTTTGGTTTCACAGCAAGTATCCTCACCACTTCATTATTGCTTCATTATTGCTATCACTGAAGCCACGAGGTATCAGTAATGCAGTGTCTAGGGAAACGTGTATGTTTCAACAACACCTTAAAAGCATTGCAAGGAAGGGTTCCATGTAATAATGTCCCTGCAAAAATATCTCCTGACAAAAAAGTCGCTGTTTTTCTTTTTTTTTTTTTACAAGCGGAGCAGGGGACATCCCTTCAACCCGTTCTCATAAATAATGTCACCATATATAATGTTGCTAATAACTTTTCCCAGCGACATTTTGTATGGGGACATTATGCATGGGGACACTATTAACTGATACCCAAGAAAGTGCAGTTACTGGAGAAGGATCAGGCTCAAACATTTTTGTCAGCCTGGGTGGTATTACAGCACGAGTTCTGTGGGACGAATCGGGTGGTTAAGTCCCAGAGCCTGCGTTAATAGGCCAGAGTGAAGGAAGGGACTTTAACGAGAGGCCCTGGGCTGTTGCACACGGCATGACCCTCCAAACTGAGTGGAGCGGCATGGAGGTGCAGTGACGTCAAACTCCCTTCAGGTAAGTGGAAGTTGGGAAGTATGGGGATAAAGAAGAGTGGACAGCAAGGGGAGGCAGAAAAATGGTGGGGCGGTTGCAAGCAGCTGTCAGCTCGTTCAAAACACAGGCTTATATCATGAGTTTCAGCCTGCGTTCCGAGCAACCTGCTGCACCTGTCCAGGATGTTACTAGTTCTTAAGGCTTGAAATTTGAACTCTAAATGCCTATATAGCCTAACGCACTATAAAATTAGGAAACAGGAAGAGGGATTGGATTTTGGTACAGGGCCCGAGAAGCAGTGATAATTAAGTTTGTGGAAAAGTTTGCGACACATTCTGAGGATTACCCCCAATGTATCGCTTACTAAAGGTGCCCTTTCATAATTGTCTCATCCATTGTCTCACCTAAAAGCCAATTCATGGTGCACTTCACTCCTGGAGCGCCTATGCACTTTGGCTCCAAGTCTAAAAGAGGAATTGCACATTCTGACGAAATTGCCATAATGGTCCTTTTTTTTTAAATTAAACACTATTGTTTCCCCTTTGACTATAAATTGAGGGATTCCCCCATGCCTCCTTAACACCCTCCTCACACCCTCCCCTTGTCCTCTTACCTATGTCTTTTATTGTCATTTTATTTTTTGCTTTCCCCCTTTTTTTTTAACCCTATTCTCTTTGTTATGTCTTTGTCAGAAGGATTGGGTCAATATGAATGGACACGCTAATTTCTCTCCACGGGGAGTTTATTTGTTGCTTGCATTGGAGCGTGTCACTCAGTACTTTGAAACGTTAGCTTCTCTCTCCTCCCTGTACATGTTTTGCCTTATCCAGTTTGCTATTTCCTTCACCTGGATTTGCATCCCAATAGGACTTTTTTATGACTTCTCACCTCACATACTTTCACTTTTCCTCCTTTATTTTGTCCTCTCTTCCGGTTTTCCCCTCTCCAACCTATTACATTCATACCTGGTCGTGGCAGTGGCTGCAGGCCCCGAAATGTGCCGCCATCCTTTCTGGGGTTATAACTGGCCCCTTAGCCTTGTCTCATGGCCCGGCTTGGAATCAATGTTCGCCTTACTTACCCTCGTCCTAAAATGTCTTGCTGTCCCTCCACATGGCTCTCCAATGTGCTGCAGGTCCTGACATTTTCAGCTATCCCTCCTTGAGGTTGCCACTGCCCCCCCCTTGCACTATGCCACTGCCTCGCTTCAACTCATCATTTGCCTTCTCTGGGTACTGTTTCTTTGCCACTTCTTCAACCTGTTAGAAGGTCCCATTTTCCCCATCCAAACACTTGTCTGTTCGCTGTTCACATATGGTTTGTCAAATTTGCTCCACAATGTATTTCTGTATATTTGTTCCCATTCCCAAGATATTCAAACTATATTTGATGCACGTGGTCCTATATCTTTCCCTGGTCTGCAGAACATTTAACGCACATGGTTCTATGCTTTCCCTGTCAAGGACTGCACATGATGTGCACATTCGTTGGCTACTAGACGATTGTCGCTCTCTTCTCTACATTTTCTGTTCTCTCTGCTTGCAAAAGTAACCCTTCAGCCAATCAATTCATCATAGACTGGTAAGGTGACAGCATGTTAAGAGCCTCGCTGTGACATAGAGAGGGCCTACATTAAATTCACATTTATTTTGTGTACTAAACATACCGTCCGGATCCTGCTGAATTGGTAGAAGGTAATATTCCTACCGGGGATGGCAGAGAAGAAACAGCTCTAGATTTAGGAGAAAAGCAGTGCATGGCTGAAATTACTCCACTCTAATGCACCACCAGCATCAGATGTCAAACACCAAATAGACTGTGGATGTCCTTGAATATAGGAGATTATACATGTTTTCTCCTGAACATTTTTCAATTACTTCTACTTCAGAAAATGATTATCTCAAGCACTGGTTACTTTAGTCCTAACAGGGAGGCATTCTGCATTTCCGTGTTAAACAGCCGCTGGAGCCGGGAATAAGAATTACCAAAAATGGGGGTCACTTTCTCAGGCTTCGGATCACAAAATAGTTGTTAAGATCAGGGACAAAGGGTTATTCCCGGTTTAGCACTCTGGCAGATTTTTTGAGTTTTTGCAGGCAGGCTGGTGGCAATCCATTTCCACCTGTATTCACACTCTGACTGCATGCTGGCGGAAGACCATTTGATTTCTATGGAATTTGTCTGCTTTTCACACCTGCTAGAAAATGGTGGATTCCATAGAATTAAATTGCAAATTTCTCCAACCATGCAGGTATATTGCAGGAGGCATTTACACTAATCTGTACTATGAGGTGCAAAATTAATGTGTGTAAACCCTTTTTGGCTAGGGTTTCCACACATTTTTGGCACTTTGTAATGTGAAGGAAGAAAATTGAACAGAGGGAACAGAAGTTAATTTAAGTGCACTTGTCGACAATCTGCTCCATGCAACACAAACGTACAAGAAAATCACCTGGAAAGGTGCTGACTCAACTTCATTCAACATTTCCTTAGAAGTTGTGGGATTCAAGATGCTTACCTCTGCTAGCTCTGCTCCGGGAGCGGACTCCTAACACTGTTGGGCTCTCTCCGCTCGAGGATGTCGTCTTCAGTACCGCCTTCATGTTCTCGTGCTCCGCGGCGTCTTCTGCATACTGCAGTCCCTCCTGCTGTGGCTGAGGCAGGGGGTCACTCGGTGGCTGAGGGCTAGTGGAACTGCTTGAGAACTTTCCACTCTGGAAAAAAAATGGTTTCACTTTTTCAAGAGATGATAATGTTTCTTTTTGTGTAAAAAAGAAATGAACATCATAAAGCTTATGCATGCATATATTTAACGAGATGAAACATTGAGAAAACTGCACTAAAGACAAACTGACATTGAACAGATACATTACTGAGGCATCTAGAAAGTGGATACTGGCTGAGGGAAAAGGCACGACTTCAACAGAGTCTGCACACGAGGACCACGCCGACCGGTGCGTAATGTGGTAGCACTTGGCAGAATGGTGACAATAAACACACTATTTTAAAAAAGAAAGAATGTGCTGGAAACCCCCTAAAGACACCTGAACTGGAAATCTAGACAGACCACTGTTAAAAATACCCTCCTTTTTACACTTTCTAAAATTTGTGTTGAGAAGGTGGACAGTGTCAGGCATCAAAAGCGTAACCACAACATCCGTCACAACTAGTCCATACCACAGATTGGAATAGAATATACCTTATGTTTCGGGGACATATGTTGGTAATTTTTAGGAAAACTATTGGCATATGATGCGGAGCCCACTGAGAGGGGCCACTTCCCCACAGTGCCAGATTTTAAGGTTCTTTAATAATGCAGGTAATTATTAAAATCCTACTAATGCTTGACCGACTTTCCATGCTGTATGATCTCCTTAATTCTAGTCACCATTGTACATGGTTCTGTAATATGGCATTGCAATTTTTATTTACTATAGTTTCGTTATAAGGTCCATGTAAGTTATTGCTCAATTACCGTGTGTTTTTTTTATGACAAAGCATTGTTTTAGATATCTGAAATAGAATTCCAAGGTCTACACACATGATAAGTTTACCTTGCATGTATAGCGTTTAACTTACTACAGTTTAGTTTGGAATGTATTACCATGTTTGTGTTACTTTCTCAATACTTAATTAACTGAAAGTTAACAGTGATTATCTAGGGATGTCCATAATTGCACACATACTTTCAGGGGTTCATTGGCCACCAACTTGCTATGCAGGTAAGATTCAACAGTTTGGGATTCTGGATATCTGAATCATAGATACTTGATACTTTAATATTTGAAATGCTGCCAAATGAATCATTGTTCCTGTAAGTTACTGGAGAAGACATGGCATGCTTACTTGCTACTGTACTAATGTTTATTCCCCTAAAATTCTTCTTGGGAAAGAATGACCAAAGTTAGGGGAATAAGTACAGTTTAACTCTGATCTGGGCATGCTAGTAAAGCTCAACATGACATTAAAGGCAGGGTTATATATTGGTATAGATAGGTAATAAGGTGGTCTTGTTTTGTCATAAAGTGTATTTACAATACTATTTTTTTGGCGGTGGAATGCAGAAAGGTCCATGCTGCCTGCCATGAATACCAGGTACTCCTGGTGAAAAATCTCTCCTTTTATCTTGGCAATCAGGGCCCTTTGGATGGCTGCCACTCAAAGGGGCAATTGGATTTTGTAACAAATGCTGTAAAGTGATGCAAAATGCCAAACAGAAAGCTAAATCCTGGTTGGCCGCTTGGTGAATTGCCGGGGGTTTCACTGTGCTGTTGAGCCACATGCACTCTTTTGTATTTATATGAGAGGAAAGCGGTGAGACGACTGCTCTTCCTACCCAAAGCTGGACAATCTCTTCTATTGTTTTGTGTGGCGTATTTGACTCCAGCAAACGAGAATGATCTTGCCACCACTACCTGCAGTTAAGTAGACGTGTGACACTGCTCACTAATGCGTAGGAAACACCTGCTTTCCCTTTTGATAGCTTTCAATATCCTCTGTTCAGAGGGGTAAGAGATGGAGCTATGGGCTGGTAGAGGACTGTAAGATGGAGGATTGCGCTCACCTACTGGCCAGGAAGAATAAGTCCTTAGTCAATGTAAAATGGCTGTTTTTCCCTCCCTATAACTGGGGGCCAGAACCAATGTACAGTTGCAGTATTGGTCTGGCTAAGGGGGCAGTGTCAGATCGTTTTGGACTAGATTTTACATCTGGGGCTTGAGCTCCAATTAATAAATATTTGGGAGTGTCCTCTTACTCACTGCTTTATGAATAATTCTGGGAACCAAAGGGGAACAGGCCCAGAAAGTTAGAATCTGTTCAGGTTCATCATTTTTTTACTTCTGTCTTCCAAGACACTCATCACTCTGTTTAAAGTATAAGTTATGTGGATTTGCGATATATGTTTTGGCATTGAAATCAACCTACATGATCTCTGACCCCTCGCCTGTTTATGGTCCGGCTACATGTCATTAGGTTATTGCACAGGTGGCTGTCAGATGCTGGGAAAGGCGAATTGAAAATTCATAGAGAAGAGGAATTAATTCTGTGTAAGGAGAATATCGGTGCCTGAAGTGCGGCAGACATCATCTTTACTTTACTTTAGCTTATTTCTAAGGAACAACCAAAGTGGCCCGGAGGCATATGGGCGGTGACAAAGGCGAGCGTGTTAAGGGAGAAAGTAGAGAGGGCCTAACTCAGTAAATTATCTGAAAAGGTGTGTTTTTAACCTGTTTCTTGAAACACTCCAAGTATGGACAATTTCTTAGCTCGAGGGGCAAGGTATTGCATTTGATAGGGGCAGCCACCCAAAAGCCCACTTTTTTACCAGTTCTAGAGAAACCTTCAGAATGTGCAAAATATTTGCATAATTTGAGCAGAGAGTGCGAACTTCAGGTTTGGTTTTAGGTCTACAGGCTATATACGCAGGGTAAAGCCCTGCTAGTGCCTTGTAAGTAATGGTGAGTAACCTGAAATCTATCCTAGAGGCAATGGGAAGCCAATGCAGACTTCTGCGCACCTCCGACACATGAGCATACTTCCACATTCCCATAATCGCTCTGATAGTACTGTTTTGTACTACATGAAGTTTAGAAAGCTCTCTTTTTCCCACCTAGCTTGAAGAGAGCTGCAATAGTCTATTTTCGGAAATGATAGCTCGGGCTACCGTTTCGCAGCCCTTTTGGGAGAGAAATGGGCGAATGTGCAAAAGGAGCCGTATGCACTAGGCCAATGCTGAGACAAGGCTATTCAGCTAGGCTGTCATATTAAGTGACTGATCAAAAATCACTCCCGCTATTTTAGTTTTCTCTTTAGCAGGGATAACATGATTTGCGATGCAGAAGGAATCATAATCCACTTTTAGCTTAAGGAGTCTAGGTCTGGAACCAACAAGCATAAGTTCAGTTTTTTCGTGGTTCAAGGCCAACCCACTCATGTCCATCCATTCATGCATTAGATTATACATTTCCAGCACGGTTATGGTGTCTTTCTCATAACTGCCTCATAATGGAATGAGAAATTGAGAATCGTCTGCATAGTTAGAGAAGCATATCTTTTTCTCCTCTAGTATTTGGAAGAGAGGAGCCATACAAATATTGTAAAGCCCCGGGGATAGAGAAGCCCCTTGGGGGATGCCACAGCTAAGTGGGGCTGCGTCAGCTTGCGCTAGCTTACTGCAAACCCACATGGTCCTGTTACCCAGAAAGGACTGCATCCAATCCCTTGCTTGGTCACTAAAGTTAACCACCTCTCTCTTGTAATCTAGTCAGAAGGAGGGGGTGGTCCACTAAATCAAAAGCATCTGACAAATCCAATGACAGCAGCAGCATAGTTGTCCCATCATTGATATTTGCCATCATGCTGGACTTCAATTACAATAGAGCTGATTCAGTGCTGAAGCATGGTCTAAAGCCTGACTGCCCCTTATTCCAAATGGGATGATCTTTTATGTGGCAAAATAGTTGTTCGTAGGCCGCTCTGGCCATAATCTTCAATATAAAAGGAGAGTTAGAGATTGGACGATAGTTGCTAGCAGCTTTGGGGTCCTGACTTGTTTTCTTTTTAACAATGGAGTGATCCACAAGCCCTTCAGTCTAGGAGGCCCCGTCCTTCTTTGAAGGGGGCATCTCACACTTTGTGCCGAAGTAGGTTGGACAAAGGTAGAGCGGTATTCCTGAATAGATTTAAATGAACCCTATATCTTGGGATTATGCAGTGGGGACTGCTCACAATCAATATGTGCATACATACACATCTTTTTTTCATTTTCATAATGCGGGGAACGAGACCCTAAAATTGATGCCTTCAGAACAGAAACACATGCACGTTTTCAAACATAGAAATGTTTTCCAAAACATTTCATGAGTAATGCAAGCACGTTTGCATTGTCTATAACATTGCTCAAGCCCGCTCCTGGCACTCTACAGGGACATAAAGAGAGACAATGGCGCAGGACGCAAGGACAGACACGTGAAAACGCATAACATTTTGGAGCAAAACGTCATAATAAGGCATTCCAACAAAACGTCAACATTAAAAATGCAGTACTATAAGGAATTTAAAAGTATCCTTTTACCTGTTATGGGACACACTAAAAGATTTGGGGGGCAGGCGAGAGGGCCTACAATTTGCAGAAAACAGGGACAACTTGACTTCGGAAAATTGTCCGCTAAATAACATGCTTTACTGTGCACCTACACAAAAGCTCCACAGTACACATTAGAAAGAATAGTCTGTGCAATAGTTTGAACCAGATCTCCTGAGGTGCAGGCACATGCTGAAGGTCATAGAGAACAGAGCTAATGCATTTCTAGGACCAGCAAATAAAGGGGAGGATATTCCACCCAGCAGGAAGTACAGGTGAAAAGGTCATATCTTCTGAATTGAAAGAGAACCAGGGCAGCATAGTGACCACCTGTGTCCCTCCGGCCCTTCTTTTGAGCGTGATTGACACTCACTGACTTAATTTATAAAATCCTGTTTCTCCTGTACCTATTGGCAATGCCTCGCACTCATGCAGCCTTGTGGGTACTGTCCCAGGCCATCTGCCATTGGTGGGCAGGATTCAGTCAGAAGCATGGCTGGGAGGGGTCCAGGATACCCCAACAGAGTGACTCATGCTAGAGAAGGTCATTTTGTGCTTGTTACTCTGGGTGGGATGGAGCCTGCATTCTGTGACATGTAGTCTGAGTTTTTATAATGGGAAAAGTGGAACTACAAGTCCCAGAAGGCAAAGATAAAAAACAGGACTGGATAAGCACCTACAGATTGGAATATTTCATGATGGCAAGTATGCTGGTGTTCTAACGCTACCGCGATTACAGGCATAGAGGATCTCGATTTGCACACACACACACACAATGTTAGTGGTTAATAGAAGAGCATGCATAAGCCACCTGTACAAGCAAGCATGGCAATCAACAGGAAACTCTGTTATTTTTGAAATAAATGGTTTATGAAAGGAAGCCATCATTGAAGCAGACAGAACCCACTTTAAAGCAAGGAACTGTGGAGTTCAGAATGCTCTTAGGCCTTTGGGTTACAGAACACCCCACACAGGATCAAAACGACATTTGTGGTATGTTAATATCCATACCTCGAAATCATCTTCATCGTCAGTCTACCAGGGGGGGAAGACAGACAGAACAGAACAGAACAGGGGAGAGAAAGAAAGAATGAAGTCCAGAAATGATAGTGTGGAAAATGTAGAACAGAGCAAAGGGTTTAAGGAGGAGGCAAAACAGCAAATATCCTGATTACTGAAGAAGTCCTTGCAGGAGGAGTTAGTGTCGGCTTTGAGAAACCATGTCAGTGCTGATAATTCCTTCCACAAGGGAAGTGCAGGGATTGTAATTATCCACCATGCAGAGTTGTGCAGGTCAGGAGGGCATGGTAGAACTTCAGAACAGCCCAATTGTACTCCTTTACCGATGTCCTACTTGTTTTTCTCTGAAATAACCTTCCGCTGGGAACCCTAGGAATCTGTACTTACAGAGTTGAAAGCACCATAATGCCAGACCCCCTCACTTGCAGCCTCATACAATGTATGACTAAAACATCTTGCTTCATCCAAGCTTAACAATTACTCTGAAGAATGGAACAACTTCCTATCGGACTCTCTTGTTGACAACCTTGTGCCTGGACAGACCACCACTTAATTACCTTCAGCGTCCTAGCTACTAACATATGCGCCACGAAGGACATTGCACCTGCGACGTGCACAAGAAATAAGAGGGACATAACATGCGAAAAACTGCTCCCTCTCCTCCTTTCTGCTCTTAACGAACACTCCTCTTCTTGTACTGACCCTACTGCTTTGGTAGACTTGTTTAACCAAACCATACTGAAAGCACTCAACCTTATCGCACCTATGAAATCCAGGAAACCTAAACAACGTGCCCACCTCAACTCGTGGTTAACACCACAGTTGAGAGCCTTACGTAAAGAAAAACGTAATCTCGAAGCCTGTTGGAAAAGTAAACCCTCTGAAGTGAACAAAGCTAGCCTGACATTAGCCACCCTGAACTACAAAAAAGATGCTATCCTACAGGCCAAAAAAAGACACCTATAACAAGTGTATCTTACAAGCCAAATCAAATACGAAAGAGCTGTTCAAGATCTTAGAAGAACTAGAATCCCCTGTTACCCCACCTGACACGTGTACTAAAGATAGCACCTGGTGTGCCAACATCCAGAAAGTGCTCCTAGGCAAAATAGCTACACTCCAAGGCAAAATTAATGACAAAAAAAAAGTGTCTCCAGAACAACCCGAAATGCAAATCCCTGTTCAACAAATCCATACCCAACACCCACACTCATAAACCATTCAGCTTTATGCCTCTCTGTACCACTCACATTGAAAATATCATCAATAACCTCAAACCCTACAACTGCCAGGGTGATCTATGCCCTGCCCCTATTATTAAAGAGGCTTCACACAATTTATCCCCATTCATTACCACCTTTATAAACTCTTCATTCAGCAGAGGTATCGTCCCAGATAACCTGAAGGATGCATGGGTCATCCCGCTTCTCAAAAATTCTACTTTGGATGCTAGCATTCCCACTAACTATAGGCCAATCACTACTGTGCCTTTTTTGCTAAAAATCTTGGATCGAGCAGCCTACTTGCAGATCCAAGACTATCTGGAAACTAACAAACTTCTGGGCCTTAGACAATCGGCTTTTCGACCCCATCATGGAACTGAAACTGCCTTAATTGATTTAAAAACTCAGATTGAAGACTTGAAAGACAAGGGTAAGCTGGCCCTACTACTTCTCCTTGATCTATCAGCAGCTTTTGATTTGGTTAACCAGCAAATCCTCTGCCGACATCTCAAATCAGCTGCTCACTTTTCAGACAAAGCTACTGCATGGATCAGCTCATTCTTGGAGAACAGACCCATGAGTGTCTTCTCCACTACGGCTGCTGCGGAACCCTATCCGTTTCCTTGCGGGGTACCACAAGGATTGTGCGTCTCCCCCACACTTTCCAATGTGTTTACCAAACCACTGTTTCATATCTTGGACTATCTGGTGTCTCCTACACGAATTACGCGGACAACACTCAGATACTCATTCACATCACGGGTGACCACACAGTTGACACACTAGCTATCAATACCATCTACCAAGTCATCCAAGCTTGGATGGCTCAACACGAACTTTGTCTCAATGACGAAAAGATGGAGCTTCTCATTTTAGGCTCTCAACATAGGCTTAACAAACTAGACCTGTCTTTCAAATCCTTTGTCATTGATGGTAACACCATAAAAGTCTCTAATGACACCAAAACGTTAGGTATCTATCTTGACTCCACCGTATCCCTGTCGAGATAAACCAATGCAGTATCTTTGGCTGCAGCTTACACCTGTAAGCTCATCACAGCCAGCCGACCCTTCCTCACACAAACCAACTGCACTACACTAGCCAGGACCTTGGGCATGACTAAAATCGACTACTGTAATGCCCCCTATCTAGGCACTAATCAAAGCAATTTTAACAAGTTACAGGTTATACAGAATAACGCCATCAGAGCGGCACTAAACATCCCAAGGAATCAGCACATTTCAGACATCAGGAGGAGCCTCCATTGGCTTCCAGTATCGCATAGAGTCTCACTCAAAACTCTTGCTCTAACACACAAATGCCTTGGCAACCAATCACCCAACTACCTGGCCTGCAGATCTGCCTACCACACTCCCAACAGACCTCTTAGAACTGCTCAGACCAACTGCCTGTCCATGCCTCGCTTTAAACTGCAGAGATCTAGTGGGGTGAGTTTCCCAGTCCTTGCAGCTAAACTTTGGAACTCACTTCCAAACCCTCTTAGAGCTCAACCGTCGTTTAATGTCTTTAAAAATAAGGCCAAGCTATGGCTGGCTACGCAAGACATATCCCAGCGCTAACAGCTACCAACCGGGCCTTCACCCTCTTCGCATAATCTGCCCTGAACATTCCACTTATATTACCTGATTACCTATTTTATTTGTAAATACTGTGTTTGTTAATTTGCCTTGTTCATCATAACAGTCTTCTTGTCAACTGAAGATTCTGTAGATGCCTGTATACTATGCTTCCTCAATTATTGAGCACATTTCCACGCTTGCTTTGCCTATGTCAACATGTCATGTAACCTAAGACATGCAGCCGGATGCCCTTTGGCCTGGTGCGCTATATAAATAAATAAAATACAAATAGAAAGACATCATTAGTAGGCAGAGCTCCAGGTAAGACTTTTTATGGGAGTAGTTTGCTCGCTAATATTTCGAATTCTTTCTGTAAAATAATGTTTTAGGAAGTACTGAAGTAATTCTCATTCCTAAGTGGAGTATTTTAAGCTAGCAAAATATATGCAGATATCTATTTTTGTCATGCATTCTTAATTACATCCAGTATTTCATTCAAATAAAAATAAAACACCTTTAAAGGTCAGACAGTAATAATAGCAGAGGTCCTTTCTGTGGCACCTCTCTGTTGGTGCCACTGATTCCAACATATCTGTGGAGTACTGGAGTTCAGTGGTTGAAATGGGGGGCTGCATACTCCTATATGATCATTTTTAGATTGGGCTGGTAGGTGGCCAAAGGTGGGGCATTTATGATGCTATTTGGACTGCTGCTCGGTCCGAACATGACGATTCAGAAGATGCTCACCCCTCAACTCTCTGTATCCGTCCCAAGGTCTTTCCCTCACACTAAGTGGAAATTGAGCTAAGACTGCCTCTTTGCAACACATGACATAGTACCACTTGGCGGTGAAACAGGGCAATACCAAGAACAGGGTAGACAGCATCATTATAGATGTTCCTCCGATTTACATGCTTATTGAAATCAACATTATCCATGTCTTTAGTGTCACACATGACTGCTTTGCGCCCTTCACTCCTCTTGTTCGCCCACTCTCTTCCTCACGGTCACTTTTTTTCCTCATCCTTCATACATTTTTCCCACATTCTTCAACCCCTCACAACCCTGCCCGTCAGCTCTGCCACTTCACGAGCATACGACATCTCTCCCACTTACCACTGCCAGTAATTGTCTGGTTTACCAAAATGTTCTAATTGGACAAAAGGCCTTGTACACGCACTTGCGTCACATTTAAGCCTGTATGCTTCAAACAAATGCCACTGTACTGAACTTCCTATTTACGAAACAAGGGTGCCATTCTGCAAACATGCTGGTACTAGGCAGCAAGCCTTTTCATCCCACCTAACTCTTTATCGCCAAAAACACTCAAATTGATGCAACTTCCCAGTGGATTAGGAACGTGCTCTGGAACCACATCTGAACAATTTCTGTGGGTCCTTGAAAATAGACCCACCTCTTCAAGAAACGCTTCACAATCTGCCATCATCCTTCTTTCCTCTTCCCACCTCTCTAGAAAGGTGAACACCAGTATGGAACAGGCTGCAGTATGCGCTGCCATGGACGACGAACAAACGTCCATCAAAAACATGTAGGCCCATCGTGAAGTATGTTATCATACCAGGGTTTGCTGAACTATCCAAACATGAACAAATAAAAACACTTCTTGCAATGCCAGGACGGCTGTTTCACAAGAAGTTCTTTGACAACTTTCAGGTTCGTTTGACCGGCCAATCGGAGCTAAGGTGCCGAGAGATAACGGTAAGAAAGAGGGCGCGATGGCACGGGAGATTGTGCATAGAGTTTCCCTCTACTGTTCTCCTGCCACCGGAGACTGTGCATGGAGTTTCTCTCTAATGATCTTCTGCCACGAGAGACTGTGCATGGAGTTTCTCTCTACTGGTCTCCCGCCATGGGAGACTGTGCATGTAGTTTCTCTCTACTGGTCTCCCGCCACGTGAGACTGTGCATAGAGTTTCTCTCTACTGTTCTCCCGCCACAGGAGACTGTGCATGGAGTTTCTCTCTACTGGTCTCTCACCACGGGAGACTGTGCATAGAGTTTCCCTCTACTGTTCTCCTGCCACTGGAGACTGTGCATGGATTTTCTCTCTACTGGTCTCCCGCCACGGGAGACTGTGCATAGATTTTCTCTCTACTGTTCTCCCGCCACGGGAGACTGTGCATGGAGTTTCTCTCTGCTAGTCTCCCGCCACGGGCGACTGTGCATGGAGTTTCTCTCTACTGTTCTCCCGCCACGGAAGACTGTGCATGTAGTTTCTCTCTACTGGTCTCCCGCCACGTGAGACTGTGCATAGAGTTTCTCTCTATTGTTCTGCCG